>NC_039360.1:73928678-74245637 GCF_003573695.1 Papaver somniferum
ATTTGTAAGTTCCTAAAAAAACCCTAGTAACATGCATAATAGGAATTTCATTAGAGGATAAGGTTCGAATCAAACCCTTTGAAGAGATACACCAAATTTTACTTTCTCTGATGAAACTATTGATTCTATGCCAACACTTATTTTCGACATCAACTCCGAATTTTGCTTTGTTAATAAAGATTGCTTTGATAAATATGTATCAATTCATTGATAAGCACGGTATCTGCTACATTTTATACCCATTTTATATTAGCTAAGACTCGGTATTTTGACTAATAACTCTATTTTAGTGCTTTTGTAGAAAGTACAGATGAATTCCGATAATCCGGAGAATAATGGCTAAATAGAAGCTAAATGGTGCTTGCGATGAAAAGCTCCAAAATGACTCACTGATTCTTTATCATGGGAAGCCAAGTTACTATGCTTCCGCACAATTCACCCACCTTGCGGCTAGATGATGGTAGAGTGGGATAGTCACTTGCAAGTCCACTAAGATATAAAGAAGTGTGCACGTGAGCTGCTGAGGTCAAGAGGAGTAAACTCTATCTTGGTGTACACTAGGCATATTTATCCTTCATTTTTTATGTCGAGTTTTCTACAAGAGATTCAAATGGAAATTCCATTTCTCTTCTTCACGAGTCTCATACGTCTCCAACAACAACATCGACTAGCAGATGTAGTCAAACCGAGATGGAGACGTCAAGATTGAACAGGGAAAGAAACATCTGGGGGTAATGGCTTATCTGTTTCCCACAGTGGGATCACAATTGATGTGGGCCCCTATATTATTCAGTGGTGTTGAAGATCAGTTCAGGCCTGCAGAAATAAATGGAGAAAGTGTTGTTGTATCCGAAGGCAGGAAAACATTGGCTAGATGGACTTGGAGTCTACTGTGGTGCAGTTTGGAGGCTGAATGATGTATTCGGAGTTGGCTAGTGACCTGAGATGAATGGAAATTGCGTTCGAGTTCGATACCGAAATCAGAATCATCAGCTCCTCTTGAAGTTGAAGGGAAATGTCAGTTGTATTTGAAGGTTTGGGTCTTATTCCATCTGGGATTTCAAGAAACAAACCGTGAGCTTGTCTGCTACAGAAAGTGGAGATGACTGGTTTTACATGGGATGTTTGATGTGAAAGGAGATGATTAATGGCAAGCAGCAACAATGGCAGTCGACAGTGAAGAAAGGCGCTGGTGGAATTTTGGTTCGAAGTGAAGTAAGGATCTGTGTGTTTTCCCACAACGACTGCGCTGAGAACTTGGAGATGGACTGAGGTTGCAGCAACAAAAGTTCTCTGTGGTGAGAAGTTAGATGGCTAGAGGATTGGATAGAATAGTAATTGGTAGCGAGAATCGAAGTAGTTGGTGTTGTGGATTTAATGACAATAAGAATGAATATCTGGTGGCGTTTGGGTTGCTTTATGAATTGCATATAATGTTGTCGTAAACAACAACACTGGATTTGGGGTTGATATGGACTACAAATTAATCAGAGAGAATAGAACTGATGCCATGGGTTAGCTGGTGGTACTGTCTTTTGTGGGTTTTGTCTAAAATGAAATGGTAATTCAATATGTGGAATTGGTGAGGAAGATGATGAGACTTAGAAGACAGGAGAACTGAATCGGTGTTGGCTGAGATGGAAGCTAAATAAGATGGTTGTAGTGTATGCATGCAATTGGATATAGGCTGATGGAAAGTGGTGTTGTGATTCACCTTGGGCCGGAGTCAGATTTGGAGTATTGGATTGGGCCTTGGCTATTGGCTAGGTCTGATTTTTGGAATTCTCGCAACACCATGTATTTATACTTCAACAGAGAAACCAGAAGGGGGGCGGCTACTGGGATTTTTTCCCTTGCCTTTGGTACGGATACAGAGAGGAAAGACAGAGAAGAGGGAGAAGTTTAGAGCCTCAGAAAAGTGTAAACAATCAACATCCAGAAACCTCTTCTGCTGCTGCTGCTTCCATTGAAGAAGCTTGAAGAACACGAAGAACAGACACCTAAAGGCAGTCGTTCCTCAACAGTATCAACGACAGCGGAATAACGGTCTTAGAAAAGGGAGACAGAAGCAGTTTCTTTGTATCGTTTATCTGTGACGCTTTCTGTGAGTCTTAAACTTCCTGTTTTAGTACTTCTTCATCTTTTAATCAACTTTTTGGCTATAATCATGTATCTTGAGCAAGTTATTAATATGAGGAGCTAAACCCCATTGCTGAGGCGATAGAGGAAGCTATTTTTCCAATAAAGAGTGGTATTTTCTATTTATCTTATTTATTGCAAATATTGATATGATTATTTTGCCTTGAATGATAATTGTTTGAATGATTTTCGTTAAGCGATTGTGATTTGTTTTGATATAGCATGCTTAGCTTAGGTTTTGATGCTTTATGCTCTGGATTTACAGTTGTTATTTTGGAAATCTACTTGTTGCAATAGTTGAGAATCGAATTAAACGGAAAAATTGCATAATATAAGTTTTGGATTTAATCGCTTTGAACTTGGAAAATAGTGGAATCTTAGCCTCAGTGTTCTTTTATTATTGTTATCGTATTCTTTTGAGTTTTCTATTTAGTTTTGAATTTAAATCTAAAAACATCCTTCACAAGTTCGAGTTTGAACGATACTCTATTTACCACAATCTACAATCAAATCAATTTTTGGCGCCGCTGCCGGGGAGTGGCTGCAAAATACTCTCTGATTGATATCTTTTTGTACATAATTTTATTTTGTTTTTCTTTTAGATTTCCTTTGGTTCTTTTTACGCATTTTATTTGATTTTTTTAGGTACCTTAGCCTGAAGTGATGTGGGCGAAAAGAAATTATGCACTCGCAAGGATTTTGCAAGAGCCACTCGGAAGATTTATTAGAGTTTTGCTTAGCTCATTTTGGGTATGATTTTGATGATGATAGTGTTATTTATGAAGTCAATGCCTTGTTAGACTCCACGCCGTTGTTAGACACTAATAAATGGAAGCCCAAACTAGAACCTCTAATTTTGACCGAGCTTCGACTAGTTCCATCAGTCGAGGAAGCTCCGACTTTGACCCTTAAGCTATCAAGTTATGATTGTTTTCATCTTGGAGATATTAATAATGAAACTGTTGTTTCTGAGAATGGGTCAATTAGTCATGATATTATTGCGCCATTGAGCCTTTGTTCCACGGATGAATTTGAGCCAATATCTGTTTGTATGTCTGATTTTGTTGAATTTGAACCAATATCCGTCGAAGTTATTACCGCTGATTTAGATCCTGATTTAAGGCATGCACCTCAGCAAGAAAATATTGAACAATTTATATCTCATTGTGTGAATGATTTACATTTCCGGACAGTACATGACTTGATTACTAAAGATTATTTTATAAGGGGAATGGATTCACATATATTTTTGGATGAATATAGTGTTTGCAGCTGCATATTTTCAGCCGACCGGACTAGTTGGGATGATCCTCAACTTTTCAGACTCTATATATATGATTGGATATCTACTTTGGGGTACCATCCCGACCTTGTTTCAGAACATTCTACTGACAGCAGGGAAACAAATACATTTCACTTCTTGGAGGCATCCCATGCTCATGCAACATGGTAATATCTTTCCTTATCTCTTTTGCTTCAAATGGTAACAGTTTCTCCTTGTTCGTGCTTTTAATTTTATCTTTAGAACATTGAAGACAATGTTAGATTTAAGTTTGGGGGTATGGGAGAAACTTTTTAGTTGCAATAAATAAACTCCAGAGCCTAGAAATTTATGCGTATTTAGGATGGCACTAACCAATCTAAGTGGATGGAAGCATTTTGGTTGTAGGAGTTGAGGAACCAATCTGAATAGATGGAAACATCTAAAGAGTCTATTCATAAAAGCACAGAGCTCAGGTGTTAGAAATAACATGATAGTTTCACCATATTTCGTTGAGTCCTTTTCACTTCTATTTTTATTTTTTTCATTTTAAACTATGTTTCTCTAAGTGATTAGGTGGGGCACATGATTCAAGTTGTTACCACTGCTAGGGTGAATTAGAGTAATTGAGTTACTATATAAAAAAAAAAAAGAAGTTGAGACCGGACCAATTAGACCAATCGGAATAAATATTAACACTTGGATAGCAATATGTGTGTGTTCTCCCTGTCTCCGTCGCCTAAACAAGCGTGGAATGCAGGACCCGTGGGAACTATCGTGTAATATGCTGACAAGAAGCATGTGCTTGGATCCAAAAGATCTATGCATGCCGTTAAAAAAAAAAAAAGGTTATTATTCTATGTAGTCAACCACTGGTTCCCTTGTATATGCCAGTTTGTTGATCTAGATTTAGGTTATCGGCAGCTGGTTCCCTTGTATATGCCAGCAGTATTGATATTAGTCAGACCGATATCTCAGTCCATTAGGATAGGTTCATTTTAGCAGTGGCCTTCAGACAGATATGAGAAACATCGATCATTTGGTCAACATCAACACTATCTATGTTTTTTTATATCCATCTCTTAATCTTTCCATTTGATTAGTTTGACTCCGAATATGATGTCCATAGTGCAACTATCTGAGTAGACCTCTGTCACTTATATATGAATTTTAGTATGCTTGAGTGCAAACTCGTGTACATCAATTATAATTTCGCATCAGGGTACTTCCTCTTGTAGTCAATAAGTATGCCAACCAAGGAGATTCTTTAGTGCCTTCTAAGGTTCGTTGTAGATAGCTAGGGTCTGGAGTATTAAGGTTTTATGGGTATATCTCTAGTAAGCCCTCCCGAGACTATAACTCGGCCACTATGGACACCTAGGGGTTTAAAGGCTTATTGCATACGCTAAATGCAATCGACGATGCCTCCGACAGTGAGTTAGAATTTTATTTTTTTAGTTTTGATTTGCTCGGGACTAGCAAAATATAAGTGTGGGGGTGTCAAAAATTGATGTGATTGTAGATTGTGGTAAATAGAGTATCGTTCAAACTCGAACTTGTGAAGGATGTTTTTAGATTTAAATTCAAAACTAAATAGAAAACTCAAAAGAATACGATAACAATAATAAAAGAACACTGAGTCTAAGATTCCACTATTTTCCAAGTTCAAAAAGATTAAATCCAAAACTTATATTATGAAATTTTTCCGTTTAATTCGATTCTCAACTATTGCAACAAGTAGATTTCCAAAATAACAACTGTAAATCCAGAGCATAAAGCATCAAAACCTAAGCTAAGCATGCTATATCAAAAGAAATCACAATCGCTTAACGAAAATCATTCAAACAATTATCATTCAAGGCAAAATAATCATATCAATATTTGCAATAAATAAGATAAATAGAAAATACCACTCTTTATTGGAAAAATAGCTTCCTCTATCGCCTCAGCAATGGGGTTTAGCTCCTCATATTAATAACTTGCTCAAGATACATGATTATAGCCAAAAAGTTGATTAAAAGATGAAGAAGTACTAAAACAGGAAGTTTAAGACTCACAGAAAGCGTCACAGATAAACGATACAAATAAACTGCTTCTGTCTCCGTTTTCTAAGACCGTTCTTCCACTGTCGTTGATACTGTTGAGGAACGACTGCCTTTAGGTGTCTGTTCTTCGTGTTCTTCAAGCTTCTTCAATGGCAGCAGCAGCAGAAGAGGTTTCTGGATGTTGATTGTTTACACTTTTCTGAGGCTCTAAACTTCTCCCTCTTCTCTGTCTTTCCTCTCTGTATCCGTACCAAAGGCAAGGGAAAAAATCCTAGTAGCCGCCCCCCTTCTGGTTTCTCTGTTGAAGTATAAATACCTGGTGTTGCGAGAAGTCCAAAAATCAGACCTAGCCAATAGCCAAGGCCCAATCCAATACTCCAAATCCGACTCCGGCCCAAGGTGAAGCACAACACCACTTTCCATCAGCCAATCTCCAATTGCATGCATACACTACAACCATCTTATTTAGCTTCCATCTCAGCCAACACCGATTCAGTTCTCCTGTCTTCTAAGTCTCATCATCTTCCTCACCAATTCCACATATTGAATTACTATTTCATTTTAGACAAGACCCACAGAAGACAGTACCACCAGCTAACCCATGGCATCAGTTCTATTCTCTCTGATTAATTTGCAGTCCATATCAACCCCAAATCCAGTGTTGTTGTTTACGACAGCATTATATGCAATTCATAAAGCAACCCAAACGCCACCAGATATTCATTCTTATTGTCATTAAATCCACAACACCAACTACTTCGATTCTCGCTACCAATTACTATTCTATCCAATCCTCTAGCCATCTAACTTCTCACCACAGAGAACTTTTGTTGCTGCAACCTCAGTCCATCTCCAAGTTCTCAGCGCAGTCGTTGTGGGAAAACACACAGATCCTTACTTCACTTCGAACCAAAATTCCACCAGCGCCTTTCTTCACTGTCGACTGCCATTGTTGCTGCTTGCCATTAATCATCTCCTTTCACATCAAACATCCCATGTAAAACCAGTCATCTCCACTTTCTGTAGCAGACAAGCTCACGGTTTGTTTCTTGAAATCCCAGATGGAATAAGACCCAAACCTTCAAATACAACTGACATTTCCCTTCAACTTCAAGAGGAGCTGATGATTCTGATTTCGGTATCGAACTCGAACGCAATTGCCATTCATCTCAGGTCACTAGCCAACTCCGAATACATCATTCAGCCTCCAAACTGCACCACAGTAGACTCCAAGTCCATCTAGCCAATGTTTTCCTGCCTCCGGCTACAGCAACACTTTCTCCATTTATTTCTGCAGGCCTGAACTGATCTTCAACACCACTGACTAATATAGGGGCCCACATCAATTGTGATCCCACTGTGGGAAACAGAGAAGCCATTACCCCCAGATGTTTCTTTCCCTGTTCAATCTTGACGTCTCCATCTCGGTTTGACTACATCTGCTAGTCGATGTTGTTGTTGGAGACGTATGGGACTCGTGAAGAAGAGAAATGGAATTTCCATTTGAATCTCTTGTAGAAAACTCGACATAAAAAATGAAGGATAAATATGCCTAGTGTACACCAAGATAGAGTTTACTCCTCTTGACCTCAGCAGCTCACGTGCACACTTCTTTAGATCTTAGTGGACTTGCAAGTGACTATCCCACTCTACCATCATCTAGCCGCAAGGTGGGTGAATTGTGCGGAAGCATAGTAACTTGGCTTCCCATGATAAAGAAGCAGTGAGTCATTTTGGAGCTTTTCATCGCAAGCACCATTTAGCTTCTATTTAGCAATTATTCTCCGGATTATCGGAATTCATCTGTACTTTCTACAAAAGCACTAAAATAGAGTTATTAGTCAAAATACCGAGTCTTAGCTAATATAAAATGGGTATAAAATGTAGCACATACCGTGCTTATCATTCATGATAAGAAGATTATTGTTAAGAAGAAAAATCCGTGCATGTTGATCTTCCGGAATATGTGAGTTTGTATCGCAGCCGTAACAACTGGGGTAACATTCACACCGGTAACTATACAGGTTCACCTAGCCTTGTTAGGGAATTTTATGGAAATATGTATGCTATGGATTCTAAAAGGTGTAAATTTTTCACTATGGTTCGGAGACGATGCTTTGAAGTGAATAGAAGCGTGATTGCCTATCTTCTGGGTTGCAATCTTGAGAATATGTTTCTTCCTCGAAATAATGATTTCAACAAAGAGCATATTGCAGAGGTTTTTGGTGGAAAAACCTGGAGGGGGAACAACCTTTGTATTAATGATATTCCAGAACATCTCAAGTTCTTTGGAAAACTTGTTGTACCCAATTTGGCTCCTAGCGAAATGCACAAAGTGATGTGGAGTCGTGACATGACAAAATTAATCAATCATATGGTAATATGTACTCATAACTTTGACTTTTATGGTTTTATTATCAGACAGATGATAAGACTCTGGAATAGTGGCAAAAACATGGGTTTTCCATGTCTTATCACTAGAATTTGCAGTATCTTTGATATTGGTGCCAATGATTGTCAAAGACTTGTACCAAAATCACATAATTGTTCTATTATCAATAGAATGAGAGGACAAAGTCATGCTGGAACAAACACAAGTGCTGCTCCTAGTACTCATATGCAAGATTTTGATTTTGAAACCTATTATCGAAGGCTTAGTAGGAGAAATGATTGTCTTGAGCGTCAAGTTAATTTTGCATCAAACAAATTTCCAGAACTTGTTGAAGATCTCACAATGATTGCTTAAGATTACAAAGACATAGAATCTGAAGAAGAATTTGGTTTGAGCGGTACCAGCTCAATCCCTTAGATTTCTTTGTCCTAAATTGTTGAAACTTGTGTACAATCTTAGGACTAGTTTATCTTTTGAACTTTTATATTTAAGGTGTTGTAAAACTTTTAATTTTGTAGACTTTGTTAGACTTGTTTGTCATAGTATGATGTCTTTCTGTTAATAATGCAATTTAATTTAATGATCTATTCATACTTTATGCATTGTCCATTTAAAATTATGTAGCACTAGAAGTTACACAAAATAAAATTGGTTTCAAAAACTATTCGGGTTATGAGATGTCTCATTTCGGTTTTCATTAACCTCAATATTCGGTCTCATGTGATGTAACCCTTATGATTCGGGTGGCTTTTTGTTTTAGCAAGGCTTTTTGTCTTAGCGAGATTAAGTTCTTACCCATGTTGGTAGGCTTTAACAAAGGATCATAAGGAGTTCCGATCGAAACTCATATGTGAAAAGTCACAATATGTCGAATCAATTTATGTTTACATGAGTCGTGTTTAGCATAACATATGTGTTTCAGGTTTTCAACTTTTGCTATTGGCACGCATTAGTTAAAACCGTTTCAACCTTTCTCTGGTAAAGTTTTCCTTTGTTGTTTTTATTCCTGCGAGAGGATAACAAGATACTGGGGGAGAGTTCTTAATGATATAACTTGCGCTTAATGATATATCTTTCTGGGGAAAAGAGGCTGCGGAATTTGAGGTAACGAATTCGTTAGTTAATCGTTTTCCTATTTAAGAAAAGCATGTTTATATTGCATATATTTTTCTTTTGTTTAACAAAATTTCGGTACAATTGATATGTTCCATTATATTGTGCATGTATATGTGTGTGATTCAATTCTTACTGGTTAAGAAAAACTGTGCCAATTTATTTGGCTTATTGTTTGGTATCTTCTTTATTGTTTGGTATCAAGTATTTGTGCTTAACAAAATTTGATGCAATTGCGGTGCTATAATGTGTATGTTTGTTTCAATTGCTTCCGGTTAAGAAAATAATTGTGCAAGTCAATTTATTTTGGTTTGTATGAATTGTTTAAGGCTTAACAAAATACGCGATCATTTATTTAGTCCAATTGATTCCGGATAAGAGAAACTAAGTTACTTCTGATATTCGTTAGACTTATCAAATTGAAGGATTCGGTTATTCAAGTCTAATCGAATGCCTTGACAAGAAAAACTAGTTAACTAACCTAGTGTTTGTCTTATCTAAAGGGAAAGGTCTAAGTTATTGTCTGAATAATTAGAGCTTGATGAGAAAAATAAAGTTAATTCTGATCTTTATTTTGGTTTTATCAAAATAAGCGGTTGTGCATACACAATCGGTCTAACAAGGGAATTAATTTTCTTAGTCAATTTGTTAGACTATTAGGGAAAATTGCTTCGGGCAATTGTTTCCTTGATAACATATTAAAACTAAATTACTTGTAGTTTCGGTTTTAATATTGGTTATCTAAAGTGGTATGGGAAACTTTCGTGCTTAACTCTTATAGGTTATTTACAAGTCTTTTGGATTTATAAGATCCTTTCAGTTTGTCCTTTATTTGCTCGAACCTTTGTCATTTTGTGACAAAAAGGGGGAGAATATATGGAGTAAAAAAGTGATTTTTAATCACTAAGGAAGGACAATTATGCTTAAACGTTATATCTAACGAAAGAGTGAAGCATTGACCAAGGGGGAGAAACATATCATATTGCTGTGTAGTAACACTTACTACAAATGGGGAATAACAAAGATGTTCGGATTGAATATTTACCTAGGTTACCTTTAGGGGGAGTAAAATCTTTTGTTATTCAAATGTCAACAACGACATTTATTGACTGAATACATGCAGGATATTATGCTGTTGAAACTTGAAATCAAGCGTATGGAGAATGAGTTATTTTGTAATTTGTTTATCTCCATATGTAATAAGAGTTTTGTCACCAAAATTGGCAAAGGGGGAGATTGTTAGAGCACATCTCGGTTGAACTCACCAAGCGTTGGTATGTCAAGTTTGGTTGTCATATTTTAGTATCAAAACTCATATAGAGTCGCTTGATTGAATACTAGAGTCAACTTCGTTTAGGTTAGACTAGAAAGTCTAGGAATGTTGAGACATACAAGTATTACTCCGAAGACCTGAAGAATTCGAAGAAGTAACGAACTACAACGATGACATCATCATTCCACTTGAGGTTAGTAATACTGACTTGAACTTGTTTCATTTCTAACGTATCTTTCAAGTCGTGCATATTGAAAACATAACTGCAAAGATGTATATATTGTATAATACTCTAGTGATGTGACATGATCATAATAGGATGATCATAGTATTAGGGAATTAAACTACGAAGTATAACTCTTATCTTTTGAACTTCGTATATATGACATCGACATAATCTTGTATATATTGTTATGATTATGTGAATGGGTTATGGGTTATGGTGAAGATTTTATCCTAGGAAAAAATGTTTTACCTTTGTTTAAATGAAGTACATTCATGAACTTGTTTCGTGAATCGAAAGGGAAATCATTAGGCTTATTGGTCTGGCTATTCATTGCAAATCTTAGGATGACCAACATGTGTGAGATGGTAGAACCAATCTTAACTTAGGTTATGTATCTTGGTATAACTAATCACAATGGCTGACTTATGATTTGGTATGACTGGTTTTTGTTAATTGGTGTAACCGATCCTAAGTAATCACCATGTGATGGTATGATCGATCCTTGTAATTGGTATGACCGATCATGAGTGTGTATGTGCAATCGATCCTTGTAATTGGTTTAACCGGTCCCGGTAACTGGTGTGACCGATCACAAGTAATACCATGTGTAGATGGAACCGATCCTTATAACTGGTGTAATCGATCCTAGTAACTAGTGTGACCGACCACAAGTGTTTCCATATTTAGGTATAACCGATCCTAGTGATTGGTATAACCGATTGAACCCATGTATGTTATTTGGTATTTCATCAATCACATAGTAGTCTTGGAAAACATGCGAACTAATTCTAAACTTGTTTGGAGGTGTAGTATAATCGATTCCAAGAATGCAAATCCATGGAAATATGAAATAAGGATTTGCAGTGAAAAGATGTCAACATACTTTGAGCACGAACAGTAACTCTTATCATTTATTGTTCAAAGATATTTCTTAGTACTTAAGTGATCCTGTGCCGAAATAAATTAAGAATCTTTTAATTAAGGTTTTTGATTTTATATACATTAATTACCAACAATTAATGTATAGCTCTAGAAAATAAAAATTAGTAATGTGCATTTACTAGTTGGATATTTTCTATTGATAGATTTCGGAAATATTGGACAAGCATTTATTGGAATTATGAAAACCGAATTTTGCCATTCATTGCATATCTTGAGAATATTTTCGGTTTTGGAAATTCCTTGGTGTCCAAACATCCTTGGTCTATAAATACTTAAGTTTGCATTTCTAGCAAACTATCCTAAGACCCAGGAAAACTTCATTTCTTGTTGTTTCTGGTGGAGCCGTCTATTCGGATATGAAAGTATCTTAATTAGGTGAAATCTCTTACGACCGCTCATTTAAAGACTTCTGTGGGATCAAGAAAGCTCTACAAGTATCTTTGGTGGGAAACTAGATAATTGCAGTGTTATTAGTTTTCGATTGATTTGATTGACTAACGGTTGTTGAAACTTTGATTGCACCTAGTTTGTTTATGCTTGAGAATCTTCTCTTCTAATATAAGATTCACTCAAACTGGATCAGAGTATCGACGGGATCTTTAGAACTGTTCGTAGATATAAAGACATCTTGTGATAATCCATTGTTAACAGACTCAATTCTGTGCGTGATTGATCACAAGAGATTCAAGTGGTGTTGTGCAGGTTATTGAAGATTAAAGAAGATTTGAAGACGGAGAAGATTCCTTATTAGTTTTCGTATCTTGTGAATTGTGTGCACAAACCTTGATCGGCTGGGATCCAACTAGAATCATATTTATTCGATTGATTAGTTGCGTGAGATCGGCGTTCTCTATATATCTATTTTGAGATTTATTTTGATTGAGTGTGAATCTGAACTTGACTACTTTGGTAGTTATTGGATAGATTGATCTACCAGACAAAGGAGTTTATTAGATTAAACAGAAGAGCCTTTGTCAACAACTCATCTAAATCTTTAGCAAGATTTATTAGAAGTGGTTTCTAAACATATTCTTCCTTTGATATTTGGAATACGATTCAAAGGACTTGCTTTTCACGTGCGTGACTCTAGAAGTCGAAGGCGCAGGGATACTGAGGGAACTAAGTAGCTCCGGGAGTCTGCTTGGTCTCAACTATACGAAGTTGGTATTAGATTTTATATAGCGGCTTAATTCTGAGAGTATTCAAAACTGGACTAGGTCCCTGATTTTTTCTGCATTTGCGGTTTCCTCATTAACAAAATCTTGTTGTATCTTTTACTTTAATTTCCGCATTATAATTGTTTATTATAATAAAGTAAAATACACATATACGTTAACTTCGCATTACTTGATAGTGATTCTATATAGTTTGGTTATTACCGAACCTATTATCAAGTAGCACACTTTGTTGTTGTATTGTCTCGATATTGTATCCATAGTCAATCACACAAGTTATCTTGTTGTCGTATTGTATCGATCTCGTATCCATAGAAAATCACACGAAGTGTGAATTGAATTGTCGTATTGTCTCGACTCTATCCATATAATATCATATTCGGTAAAGGACTTACAGGTTTAAACAAAAAGATTGTGGTGTATTTGGGTACCCTCGTCTTTTCAGATATGCACTTCCTCAGGAATGAAAAAAAAAAGCGATCTACTTTATTTTGGTATTTTTGTCATGTCTACATTGCAACCACCAAAAGTGTAGTAAGCACAATACTACTCAGGGTGAAAGACAGTAAGGAAAAATCAATCTACTTCACAAGCAAGTCACTTACAACACTAGAGTCTAGGCACTCACATCTGGAAAAGGTGATCTTTGCTATCTATTTCTCATCTATCAAGCTAAGACCATACTTCTTGAGCTGAAAGATAATTGTGGTCACATAGTACCCAGTTGAGAATGTCTTGTCCAAAGAAACAAAAACTGGAAGAATTGCCTAGTGGGGAGGCCATCTGATACAATTCACCATTGGGTACAAAAACAGGAAGGCCATTAAAGCACAAGATGTAGCTGATTTATTAGTCGACTTCGCAGTTGAAGATCTGGATTTTGACTTAATGTTCAACGAAAATCAGCCAAAAGTGCATACAGAACCTGAAGAAATACCAGATTGTAAAAACTCCTCACTAACATTATCATACGCACTAGCTTTCAGTCCAACAAACAACCAGGCAAAATATTAAGCATTTCTACAAGGGCTGTTGGCTGCAAAGAGTCTACAGTTAAAGGAATTCATACTATTCAGTGACTCTCAGCTAACGTCAAAATAGGTAGGTGGAAAATTTGAAACAAGAGATGACTCAATAAAAAAATACAAAAGGAAAGTCAGCACCCTCTTATCCATCTTTGAAAAAGTGAGTATCAGGAAGATACCAATGTATAAGATGAGACACGCATATGCATTAGCTTTCCCAGGTTCGGTGATACCCGGAGCATGCCAAAGGACAATAAAGATAGGAATCTTGGAAAGGTCAGTTATACATTATCCAGACAGAGATGGTGTAGTAACACAAAACTCGAATGTGACCCTAACAGAACTAGAGGTAACCTGGATGCAAGATATCTTCAGCTATCTGGGGTCAAAATCATTACCAGATGACCCACAAGAGGCTAAAAATATCAAGACCAAAGCAGTCAGGTATCAACTCCTAGATGGTGATATGTGTAGAAATATATACCAGAGACCACTACTCAAATGTGTCATAGAAAAGCAGAGAGAACAAATCCTAGATAAAATACACTCAGGATATTGTGGCAACCACGCAGGAAAAAGGTCCCTAGATGAAAAGGTGAGATTCCATGGTTATTTATGGCCACACATGACAGAAGCAGCTGAGGAGATCAAAAAGAAATGTGATAAATGTAGAAATCGAGGGTCAGCACGAGTCGATAGCCGGGATTTTCCGATCCCTAATTATTATGGGGGTGAAGTATATGTGCTCATTCGTTCATGGATATTTGTCGCACAAGTCGTACAGAAGTAACTTCTTACTAGTTCGTTAGTAAAAGAGCTAACTCCGTAAAGAATAGAGATGTTTTGAATTCACCACCTGACTAAGAGGAGTCCAGGTTCCCGAAAATGCGGGGGTCTAACAACCTCACCCAATATTTTGATTAGCAATCTGTATGTACTAACTCTAATATACTTTTAAGAGAATCAACTAGACAGTCAGACTCAATCTTAATAAAAAGTATATCGAGGAGTTAATATCTCAATCTATCGATTTGATCTTTACTCAAGCAATCTGCGAGTCTTTATCAAATACTAGAGATATGAACTTGCATGGTACCAAAGACCAATATCCAAGGATCAATCAATTTCCAATCAACAACCAAAGGTTGGATTTCACAATTGATCGATACGACGCACAACCTGTGATATTTCAATTATATAACAAAATATAATCCGGAATAGAAATAACACAGACACCAAAAGTTTTGTTAACGAGGAAACCGCAAATACAGAAAACCCCTGGGACCTAGTCCAGATTGAACACCACACTGTATTAAGCCGCTACAGACACTAGACTACTACAAACTAACTTCGGTCTGGACTGTAGTTGAACCCTAATCAATCTCACACTGATTCAAGGTACAGTTGCGCTCCTTATGTCTCTGATCCCAGCAGGATACTACGTACTTGATTCCCTTAGCTGATCTCACCCACAACCAAGAGTTGCTACGACCCAAAGTCGAAGAATTAATAAACAAATCTGTAAGACACATAAAAGTATATGATAATAGATAAATATGTCTCCCACAGATAAACCTATGAGTTTTTGTTCCGTCTTTTGATAAATCAAGGTGAACAGGAACTAATTGATAACCTGGACTTATATTCCCGAAGAACAACCTAATTTTATCAATCACCTCACAATAATCTAAATCGTATGGTAGCGAAACTAGATACTGTGGAATCACAAACGATGAGACGAAGATGCTTGTGATTTTTTTTATCTTTCCCTATCGGAGATATAATCTCAAGTCAATTATTCAATTGAACTCGTACGGTAGAAAATGGCAAGATCAGATCGCTCAACTACAAGAGAAGTAGTTTCGTCTGGCTTCACAATCCCAATGAAGTCTTTCAATCGTTAACCTACAGGGTCTCGGGAAGAAACCTAATGTTAAAGGAGAATCGACTCTAGCAAAACCAACTAGTATCACACAGGAGGTGTGGGGATTAGTTTTTCCAGTTGCTAGATGTCTCTTTTATATAGTTTTCAAATCCGGGTTTGCAATCCAAGTTACCTTGGTAACAAAGCATTCAATATTCACCGTTAGATGAAAAACCTGATTCAACCAAGCTAATATCTTTCAACCGTTAGATCGAAACTTAGCTTGTCACACACAAATGAAATGTATTTCATTTAGGTTTGAGTAACCGTACCTAAACGTGTACACTTAGTTGGTTCACAAATAGTTAATCAATGGTTAGCCATATGAGCACTTTCATATTAACTGTATTCATCTTTCTCATAACTAGTTCAAATGACTCATAAGAACTAGTTGAAGAGTTGTTCAATTGCTTAGGTATTTATTCATAGACACAATTGAAACAAAATCGGTTTGATTCATTTGAATCAATTCATGAACAATATACCCACGGTTTGCAAAGATTGCATTCCTTATAAATTATTGTTTTAAGTTCATGAACTACCGATTTGAGAAATAACCAGCTTGGGTACGCGTACGGGTATGCGTACCTTAGCTACCGGATTTGAGTTTACAAACTCAGCAGAAATTTTCGGTTCGAAAATTTCTGTGGGTTCGCGTACGGGTATGTGTACCTAAGGTGACTGGTTTACTAGTTTGCAAACTACAAACTCAGCAGAAATTTTCGGCTGAAAACTTCCGCTGGTACGCGTGCGGGTATGCGTACCCAACCTGTCTCCTTCACCAATACCGTATGCACACATATGCACACACTTGGTTTCCGGCACATGGATTTATACACTAATGTGCGAGCACACTATATATGCTTATATCCGTAGTTGGTAATCTCAACTCTACATTTCAATCATTGAAACATTCTTCTATAATGTTATAACAATCATTATTCACGACTATCGTTCTCAAAGCTATTTTCAAGATTGAAACGTCATCATGACTTTCGTCACGGGTAAAGATGAATGTGGTTAAAGGAAAAGCTTACTAACACATATTTCGAGAAAATGATAGGCGAGTAAACTCGGCTCGAAATAGCAAATGTGTATGTATGAAAACTATCATACTTATACGACTTTATCTCAAGAGTAGGAGATAGAATAGACTTTTGAGTGATAGATAAGTTCAAGTCTCCACATACCTTTTTAGTCGGATGAAGTTCCACGGGTTCCTCGAGTAGTTCTTCGTCTTCGTAAGATGATCTCCATGGAGTCTGGAGCTCAACTGCACTTAACTATCCTAGACCGAGACTTAGTCATAAGTAAACTAGAAATCAAGACATATAGTTTTGATCACTAATATTAACAAACATGCTTGAGATAGCAACGCATGCGAGTTCGACCGAGCAATGCTCTAACAGTTTCATTTTTAACTAGTTTGAATTCTTTCAAGAAAGCAAAATCTAGTTATGACTTACATGTTTTATGGTCTTCTATCAGAGAGTCCGGGTAAGGAGATTCTAGTACAAGATGGGAAGGTGTTAAGCACCCATCAACCGCCCAATCGCAAGATTGGCCTCTATTAAATGATTAAAGGGGGAAATGTTTATAATTTATTTTACCAAAACTTACATATGCAAGATTATGATACTGTTGATGGTGGTTTTTAGCTTAGGGTTAAAATCGTAAAACCTTGCATCTGATGTGACGTCACTCTGCAAGGAAGCGGTGCTGCGAGTACTAACCTCTACACCGACATATTTGTTGAGCCTTTCAATATAATTTTATCCATAAGACTCTGTAAATTTCGGCACCTCGCCAATACAAGACCCACTGAGTACTTTCCTGTGCTATGTTCCCCAGCAGAACCCTTAAATCGGTATAGCATTACGGATTTATGTTCACTCCAGCAGAGTAGCATGAACCTCCAAGTACCAAAGTTAACGCCATCGCACATAATGCTCAGACGGAAAGCACACTGCATTCTGTAGATAAGGATTTTTGTGTGGCAGCATACAAAATCCAGCCAATTATTGTGATAACTCACAAAGAACTCATAAACCCGACTAATTTGCAAAATTAGGGTTTCGCGCCCCGCGCAGTATACTAGACCCCGTTGGTCGAAACTATGCTTAGCCAAACTAGGCAACCAAATCCGCCACAGCGCACTAAAAGTGTGGACGCGCCCTAACATGCCGGCCCTCTTTCCCATCGACCAATCAGGTCGCTTTAAACTCGCCACGCGCACTAGAAGAGTGGTCGCGCCCTAGCTTGCCAGGCCCCTACTTTCATTGACCAATTAGGTTGCTCCAAACCTGTCACAGCCTCAAAAGAGGTCGCCATACTAAGTCGTCTTCCGAAAACGCGCCAACTTCCCAAAACTCGCCAACATTCCGCACGCACATGCCCCGCATGCCATACGCGCATGCCAGACACGCACGCCAAACGCGCCACTGTCAATTAAAGATAACCATGATCGACGACTACCTTTCCTCCTGAGATGCAATCTCATCCATCCAAGTTCACCACCAAACTAACATGGCTTGTGGCAACTTTTGAGCGAGCATGACGCCAAACCCTAAACTAGCACGTCGCCATGCCACGGCTACTGGCATGCCACCATGCTACATTTACTAGCACGTCGCTATGACACGGCCACTGGAATGCCACCATGCCACACATAGCAACCTGCTACACGTTTTCCACAAAAACACTCGAGACATCAAAACATGTCACAAACTGGGGGATACTCATCAGGGTATTGGTCTGGCGGTTTACAACATGCGGCGTGCAATGCGCCCGTTACAAGAAAGTGTCATGAAGTAGGTCAATTAGTGGTGTTAACAGTGACGGTGTAACCAATTCATTTCCTTCATCATGGAAGCATAATGACTGACGGTTACACGAATTCACTTCCCTCATCATGGAAGCATAACGCCTTACGGTTACACGTTACTCTTTTCTTCCACCACTCAAATGTTTGCACTTCCTACGAGACCAGGGTACGTTTTGTTACGACTTGTATAAATAGGTCTCACCTATTTCCACCAGACAACAAGTTTTGGTCAGGAGAACAATACAACTTCCAGAAATCATCTGATAACTTTCATCCAGCTAGCCAGTTCAACTTTCTGATACAAGTCACAGAACACCCACACTTCCAGAATCAACTATTCTGGTCTAAACACTTTCTTCGCTTCCCTCCCTAAGACCAACCCTTATCCTTCACTTTGTGACCGAAGCAAGCCTGGAACATCCATTTCTTGGTTTAGGCTAGGATTGTACAGATTGATCTCTCGAATCAAAAGTACTCCCGTGCAGTACATTGTTTTGGGTTTAGATTCGTTTCTCATCCACACACACGAAATTACCGAAAACAGCAAAACCCGTTTTCACCCACAAACAATTGGCGACCACAGTGGGAGATTCTTCTCTCGGTTACAATATGAATTTCTAATTCCCGATTTCATTCTTCAACCCCGATCTCAAGATGGTAGAACTCGGGTCCGGATCAGCAACAAGCCTTGAGAACACCAACACTGAAATCATCCCCGGTACTAACGCTCTTTCCAGTGGCATTAATACGCCAGCGGCGCGGAAAACGTTCCTTTAGGTGTTACACCGCCAATCACCAAAGCCAGAGCCGCCGCCGCCACGCCTAACGTTTCTTCAAATGTGACCGCTCCAGTCGTCACCAGAGCCGCTGCTACTCCACCATCAGGACGAGAGACTGGAAGAGCCAGAAAAAGTCGATCTCCTCTTACCACTGTTGATTTGATGGAAAGACAAAAGGTTCTCGTAAGGCTCAAACAGACATGGCTACAACTCAGAAAGAGATACCTATTTTCCTCAATACACTAACGGAGCGGCTACCACAAGAGTCACGTCAACCCCAGATGGAGCTGACAAGGAATACTTTTAACATCCGGCGCAGGAACTTCAGCAGGACGCGTTTATAGATGAAGGGGATCGCGTTTCTCTTGAACGACCAGTAAAAAGGAATCAGCAATCCAATTTCATCACACGTGAAGATCAGGAATGACTTCTCCAAAATCAGGGCAAAGAAATTCAGCAACCCTCCTGAGTTCACAGAGACCCTCTTCCCGTCAGGAGCTGCATGATTTCTGTGGACTTCTCCCACAAAATCGTGCAGTCTATGATTAAACATTTATTTGAGATTCTGTATTTCTCCAAGGCGCATCGTCAAGACATATTTGCAGCCCTCAACCGCACTGCATCAGGAAAGCAGCTGTTTCCAGCCAGGGAATTCGTTCCCAAACCCCAACCTCTCCTGGAAAGCACGATTGATAGACGGAACTGGGGACTCCTAACCACTGTTCATTTGAAGGATGTCAAGTTTGACAGCACGCTGATTGACGCGGACTCCGACTTCAACATTGTAACCGTCAAGGCTCTGAGAGTTGCAAGGGAAAATCAAACAGAAGAAGCGTATTCTTTCCCATGAGGAGAAAAACAGTACTTGATGACCAGCACTATTTGTGACGTCTTCCCATATGCCATTTCGTATCAAGCCGTTTTTCGAAGTCAAGGGTTAATAGTGCCCTCACTGGAGTTTCCTCCAGGAGTCGCTTCAACGTTTCTCTCCAGGAGCCGCTTCAATGTTCTCTCCAGAAGTCGCTCCGCTTCAACGTTCTCCAGCAGCAGCTCCACTTCAACGTTCTCCAGCAGCGGCTCCACTTTAGCGTTCTCCATCAGCGGCCCCGCTTCAACGTTCTCTCCAGAAGTCGCTCTGCTTCAACGTTCTCTCCAGAAGTCGCTCCGCTTCAACGTTCGCTCCAGCAGCCGCTCCGCTTCAGCATTCTCTCCATAAGCTGCTCCAGGATCTGAGGCCGAAGCTTCAGCGTTTTGTTCTATAAGCTTCAACGTCCTCTCCAAGAGCCGAAGCCGCTTCAACGCCTCCTTCCTTCCAAGGTTCGTGCCTGTATCCACCACACTCCTCCCTGTCAAGGATCGTGATCACAGCCAGCCAAGGATCGCAGTTATGGCCACTGTTTGATCCATCTCGCCAAACCTCGTGGTCGTGGACAGTTTACTCGCTTACGCATCCAGCCAATCCCTTTGCTTCCATGGACACCCATGCAATTCCAGACAACCTATTTGGTTCCACGACGATGTAGTCTCTTCTGATCACATCTGCTGCCATGAACTGTTGTTGCTCGTTTGTCGATACCATCCAGAGATTTACCAAAACAACAACCATTACAAAGTTTCACGTGGAAGAAGTAATAGAGTCACCAGTACGGATGCAAGATGATGTCTTTATCGTGGTAAACTCACCGACTATACAAGATATAAACATGTAAACCGCACTTGGGGACTGAGGCTCTACACGGGATCCCTTCACTGTCAAAGCTCAGAAGACACGGTCAACCAAAAAGTTATAGCCACGACAAGGTCATCCGATCTTCAAAGGTATAGCGTAAGAATATCATCACCTCTCTGTCTAGAAGGCGCCTGCAACACTTTACGAGGCCGTGGAGGATCCCAAGCCTGCTCAGAGAAAACAACTTCAGAAACTAAAGAGAAGTGCGACTGCAGACTACTCATCGCAGTCCATTCCGACAACCATCAAAGATTCATGAGATAACTCCAAAGACGCGACAGAAAAGTTTTCTTGAAGAAACAGAGGGAGCCACGCTTAACAACTTAACTCTCTCATTTCTACCTCTTCGTTATCCAGAATATCTCGTCCATGTGATATTCCAAACATCCCAGCATCGTATCCAGGAGAGTACAATAAGCTTGTATCAAATCCCATGGGCGTGAGTTCAAGGCAATGCGATTAAAGTGGGCTATACTTGGGGACTGAAACCTCCTTTAAGTTTAGAAGTTTGAATGCGGTCACCACCTTACCAGTGAATGCAGTAGAAGCACATCTTCCACGAGAAAATAGGCTCAGGATAATTACACATGGGGACTACCAGCATGGTATGCTTTCACTCCCCTCAACCAGGTTATGTATGATTTCAACATCATCATTGTCGAAGTTTTACGAGCCGTAGGAATTCCTCAACATGAAGCCGTACACGTGCATCAAAGACTCCAAAAACAGGCCCAGAGATACATTCACATATCCGGCCACGCCATTGGATCTAACAGAGGTATAACTGGGGACTGCTCACCGCATCCCATTCCATACAACAGTTCAAGATTCAGAAGATGGTTCAAAGGATGTCGCTTGGAATAAAGACCTTGAAGATTTGATAGCAGCGCCATCTCCACCCGCTCCGTGATCAAGTAAGTAGTGCCATCATCACCGTTGGGTAGTCAAAGTTCCAGCACCATTATCACCGTTAGGTAGCCAAAGTTACAGAGCCATATTTCCACCATTCCACGGACTGAAGCCAGTTTCCACCATTCCGCGGACTGAAGCCAGTTTACACCAACACAGAAGAGCAAGCAAAAGAAGAAACACTGGGATACGTACCTAAATATGCCCGCCTGCTTTATTGCTACTACTCTGCCGATGGCACCAAAACTTGGAAATAAAGCCAATAATACGAGACAAAGAGGATAGGTGACGCCTTTTATAGGCATAACACCTTTTGGAGTTCGAATGGATGAAGGTTTCTTATTTTGGACTATACACGGAAAGAGGCAACCGGACCCGCGCTGGCAAAGCTCCATGGCGCCAACAGTCACGGCCAAGCTAGTGCCATCAGTACGCGACCAAGCAGCTCCATCCACCTTTCCAGCGCCATCTTCTCCGCTCCACAGCTAGCCAAAGAAACGCTATATTATCCGCTCCACAGCTAGCCAAAGCAGCGTCATCTTCTTCGCTCCATGGCCAGCGCCAACAATCCGCGTCCCAGCCAACAGTCAGCGCCCAAGCCGGCGCCAACAGTCTGCGTCCCAAGCCAGCGCCAACAGTCCGCGTCCCAGCCAACAGTCCGCGTCCCAGCCAACAGTCTGTGTCTCAAGCCAGACATCAGTCCACGGCCAAGCCGGCGCCAACAGTCTGCGTCCCAAGCCAGTCATCAGTCCGCGGCCAAACCAACACCATTCATCTTTCCAAAGCAGCGCCATCCACTCTTCCAGCGCCATTGACCTAGCTAGCCCAAGCAGCGCCATCTTCTTCGCTCCACAGCCATCCAGAGCAGCGTCATCCACCTTTCCGCAGCCAGCCAACGCCCGTTCCGCGGACTAAGTTGCAGTTCCACCTCTGCCGATCAGTAGCCAAAGTTGCAGCGCTGATGCTGAAACCCTATGGACAAGCCGGATTTATGCAAATCCGGCAATGCAAGGGTCCCAGATTCTCCATGCCTCTTGACAAAGGCTAGTCGAATTTCCTTGGCAATCTCTTCACGTCTTTCTCTCTCGATTTTACTCTTGTTTGTCACCATCTCATGCTTACTCCGCAACAATGCCACGGTTACGTGCTGAGCAGGGGAATTAACGTTAATGGTGGTTTTTAGCTTAGGGTTAAAATCGTAAAACCTTGCATCTGATGTGACGTCACTCTGCAAGGAAGCGGTGCTGCGAGTACTAACCTCTCCACCGACATATTTATTGAGCCGCTCAATATACTTTTATCCATAACACTCTGTAAATTTCGGCACCTCGCCAATACAAGACCCACTGAGTACTTTCATGTGCTATGTTCCCCAGCAGAACCCTTAAATCGGTATAGCATGACGGATTTATGTTCACTCGCAGCGGAGTAGCATGAACCTCCAAGTATCAAAGTTAAGGCCATCGCACAAAATGCTCAGACGGAAAGCACACTGCATTCTGTAGATAAGGATTTTTGTGTGGCAGCATACAAAATCCAGCCAATTATTGTGATAACTCACAAAGAACTCATAAACCCGACTAATTTGCAAAATTAGGGTTTCGCGCCCCGCGCAATATACTAGACCCCGTTGGTCGAAACTATGCTTAGCCAAACAAGGCAACCAAATCCGCCACAGCGCACTAAAAGTGTGGTCGCGCCCTAGCATGCCGGCCCTATTTCCATCGACCAATCAGGTCGCTTTAAACTCGCCACGCGCACAAGAAGAGTGGCCGCGCCCTAGCTTGTCGGCCCCCTACTTTCATTGACCAATTAAGTTGCTCCAAACCTGTCGCTGCCTCAAAAGAGGTCTCCATACTAACTCGGCTTCCAAAAACGCGCCAACTTCCCAGAACGCGCCAACATGCCGCACGCGCATGCCCCGCATGTCAGACGCGCATGCCAGACACGTCACTGCCAATTAAAGATAGCCATGATCGACGACTACCTTTCCTCCTGAGATGCAATCTCAGCCATCCAAGTTCTCCACCAAACTAACATGGCTTGTGGCAACTTTTGAGCGACCATGACGCCAAACCCTAAACTAGCACGTCGCTATTCCACGGCTACTGGCATGCCACCATGACACATCTACTAGCACGTCGCTATGCCACGACCACTGCCATGCCACCATGCCACACATAGCAACCTGTTACACGTTTTCCACAAAAACACTCGAGACATCAGAACATGTCACAAACTGGGGGATATTCATCAAGGTATTGGTCTGTCAGTTTACAGCATGCGGCGTGCAATGCGCCCGTTACAAGAAAGTGTCATGAAGTAGGGCAATTAATGGTGGTAAAAGTAAAGGTGTAACCAATTCATTTCCTTCATCATGGAAGCATAATGACTGATGGTTACACGAATTCACTTCCCTCATCATGGAAGCATAACGCCTTACGGTTACACGTTACTCTTTTCTTCCACCACTCAAATGTTTCCACTTCCTACGAGACCAGGGTACGTTTTGTTACGACTTGTATAAATAGGTCTCACCTATTTCCACCAGACAACAAGTTTTGGTCAGGAGAACAATACAACTTCCAGAAATCATCTGATAGCTTTCATCCAGCTAGCCAGTTCAACTTTCTGATACAAGGCACGGAACACCCACACTTCAAGAATCAACTATTCTGGTCTCAACACTTTCTTCGCTTCCCTCCCTAAGACCAACCCTTATCCTTCACTTTGTGATCGAAGCAAGCCTGGAACAACCATTTCTTGGTTTAGGCCAGGATTGTACAGATTGATCTCTCGAATCAAAAGTACTCCCGTGCAGTACATTGTTTTGGGTTTAGATTCGTTTCTCATCCACACACACACGAAATTACCGAAAACAGCAGAAACCGTTTTCACCAACAAACAGATATCAAAATTTATCGAAACTGAGAATTGATCTTTGTGTTTGAGCTATGTAGAACAGAGGCTTAGTTGAAAGCTTGGTGAAGCTATCATTATGGATTTAGAAATCAAGAGTTTAGGTCAAATCTTAATATTTTGGGTGTCTAGTGGGCTTTGGCCAACTCCTAAATTTTTTAAGAGTCTAGTTTGACTCCAAATTAATCATGATAGTAAAGGATTAAGGGTAATCCTAAACATGATGAATATCATCTAAAGTATAGGTCGACGATAGACTTAATTAAGAGAGTTTTTAGAGCAACTCCAGGTATGATGGAAAAGAATTTTAAGACCAATTCTAAACATGAAAAGGGTGTTACCTAGTAGTTTAGTTTGACTATGGGATTACATATTTAGAATTGTGGGCTAGCCTTAATTTTGGTTTAAAATTGGCTTAACACCAAATTTAATCCATGATCTGCAACGATTTGAGGACAATTAAATATATTGAAAAACCGGGGGTCTAACAACCACATCCAATATTTTGTTTAGGCAATCTTCATGTACTAACTCCAATATATTTCCAAGAGAATCAACTAGACAGTCGGACTCAATCAAAGAAAATACATCCAAGAGTTATATCTCAATTTCTCAAATCAATCTGCAATCGAACATATAGTAATCTGTGAGCCGGATTAATATGAGAAATAACCTGGATGGTAGCAAAGACCAATATCCAAGTGTCAATCAATTTATATCAACAAACAAAGGTTGGATTATCTAATTGATTGAACTACGCACAACCTGTGATATTTCATTTATATAAAAATATAATGTGGAAAAGAAATAACACATACACCAGAAATTTTGTTAACGAGGAAACTGCAAATGCAAAAAAACCTCGGGACCTAGTCCAGATTTGAACACCACACTATATTAAGACGTTGCAGACTGTAGCCTACTACCAATTAACTTCGGACTGGAATGTAGTTGATCCCTAACCAATCTCACACTGATTAAGGTACAATCACGTTCCTTACGCCTCTTGAACCGCGCTGGATTCTGCGCACTTGATTCCCTTAGCTGATCTCACCCACAACTAAGAGTTATTATGACCCAAAGTTGAAAACTTGATAAACAAATCTGTCTCACAGGGAAAAGTCTATTGAATAGATAAATCTATCTCCCGCAGAAATACCTACGTGTTTTTGTTCCGTCTGTTGATAAATCAAGGCGAACAGGAACCAATTGATAAACCAGAATTATATTCCCGAAGAACAACCTAGTAATATCAATCACCTCACAATAATCTTAATTGTATGTAAGCCAAATAAGATATTGTGGAATCACAAAAGATGAGACGAAGATGTTTGTGAATACTTTTTATCTTACCTATCAGAGATTAAATCTCGAGCAAATCTTAGAGAACATAATACTCAACACGATAGAACAAATTAAGATCAGAACACGCAACTACAAAGAAAATAGTTGGGCCTGGCTTCAGAATCCCAATGAAGTCTTCAAGTCGTTAACCTATAATGGTTTTAAGAAAAACCTAGGTTAAAGGAGAATCGACTCTAGTCGCAACTGGTATCACACAGGAGGTGTGAGGATTAGGTTTCCTAGTTGCTAGAGTTCTCCCTTATATAGTCTTCAAATCAGGGTTTGCAATCAATGGTACCTTGGTAACAAAGCATTCAATATTCACCGTTAGATGAAAACCTGATTAAAGTCAAGTTAATATCTTTCAACCGTTAGATCGAACTTAACTTTTTATACACAAATGAAATGTGACTTCATTTAGGCATGAGTAACCGTACCCAAACATGTGCACATAGTTGGCTCAACAATAGTCAAACAAAGTTAGATATATGAATACTTTCATATCAACCTTGTTCATCTTAATAACAACTAGTTCAAATGACTCAAATGAAACTAGTTATGGAGTTGTTCAATTGCTTATATTATCATAGAAGTAAACAATACACAACTGAAGCAAAATCGACTTTGATTCACTTGAGCCAATTCATTAACATTATAGCCACGGTTTGTAAAAGATTGGAGTCCTTAATACATAAATATATTTGTTCATGCACAAACCGATTTTAGAACTTAACCCACTCAAGTATGCAAACGGTTACTCATACTTAGAGTTTCGGACTTGGTCTGGGTTCACCAGTATGCGAACGGGTACGCATAATGTCGTACGTGGCCAGACTCAGTTGAATTCCCGGACTTGAACTTCTCAGCCGGTACGCATACGGGTACGCATACTAAGTTCCCCGAACTTCAGCTATCAAACCAGTACGCATACGAGTATGCATACTATGGTTCCCAGACTTTGAATAACTTGCAACAGTTAGCATACAAATACGCATATTGTGTTATATCAAATCAATAGTTAATCGTCCTAAACTCCATTTTAATCATTGAAACATTCTTGGAAGACGAGAATAGCTGTCTCACACAAACTATTAGCTTCAAAGCAATTTTCAAGTGATCAATAGATCAATACGAAACATTCTGAGTTTACACCAAATGATGTCTCACACAAATCATGTAAGATGTTACCAGGCAATTTTCACATGATCATCTTTTGACTTTCATCAAGAACAAATATGAACTTTGTTAAAGCGAAAGCTTACCAACACATATTTCGAGAAATATGTAAGCGACTTAAACTCAACTCGAAATCTCAAATGTGTATAATATAAAGTCTATATAGCCATGCGACTTTTGTCTCAATAGGAGATAGAATAGAAATAGACTTATGAGTGATAGATGAGTTCAAGTCTTCACATACCTTTTGTTAATGAAGTTCCACAAGCTCTCCTTAGTAGTTCTTTTTCTTCAATCAATGGACGTCGTGAAGTCTAATTCTCAACTACACATTCTATCCTAATCCGAGACATAGCTATAATTAGACTAGAAATTAAGACTTATAGTCTTGGCAACTAAACTTGACAACAAGCTTGAGATAGCAACACTTGCAAGTTCGACCGACAGTGCTCTAATAATCTTCCGCCTTGTCAATTTTAATGACAAAACTATCAATACATATGGATTACAAAATAAATAAACTTTGTAGCTTCTCATCCAAATGCTTGATTTCCTTGGTTCTTCAACATCACTCGAAATCTTCGTCACTTCCAAGTACTTCAGTGATTCTGAACGTGTTCAACTCAGCATCATAGTTTTTGAATATCCGTACCCATAACAATAAGAAAACAATTGTTCTCAATTATTTTTATACAATGTCATAGTATTATTACACAACATCAAAGTCCAATTGTATCACAACTTTGACAATAATACTACTGTGATATGTATCAATCCCCCTTAGTCAATACTTCATCTCACAATGAAAACCACTCTGCCTTACATAATGATCCGTAAACCATATGTATTTGTAGTGTGAACTACACATTAATTCTCCCCCTTTTTGTCAATAGAAATGGGCAAATGTACGAAAACTAGTGGTATCATAATGAATATCTCATAGAGATACTTCATGACTAAAAGAGAACATATCAACTTTGTTTTGATGATTTCACATAGTTGAAACTTAGTGTATTCATCAAGGAGTTTATAAAGATACAAGAAAACTCCTACTATATTCCACAGCCGCACTCCCCATAAAGATTTGGCAATTAAGCACAAGTTCAATTAAGAACTCTCCCCCATAAAATGTCATTCCCGAAAGAACAACAAGAGCGACCTTACTTTTGCAAGAAAAGAAGGATTCCTTTGAACATTAACAAATCACATGAAACATGAATTTGTATCCAGAAGACTCAATTAAATTAACCACAAGAAAACCCATGATTAATTTATTCGAAAATGCTCAATATAAGAGAACTTACGGAGCCATACAGTGCTTTCACATAACAGTGGATTAGGGAAAGATCAATACTGCGGAATATTCAAAGGTCATTCTATTTTTCATCAATATTTGCATAATGATATCATAGACTTAATCTTTGCAATTAAAAGTTCATCCTATCTTCCATCAATGTTTGCATAATGACATAATAGAGTTAACTTTTGTCATATATGGGACAATCATAGTTCACAGACGCAAACACACATATCCCGTAACAATTTTTTGCAATATATAAAACCAATAAAGATTAATACTGCAAAATCATCTTCCAAATAAACTTTAGAATTTACATAAATGAATCTAAAAACATTACAAGATGAAATCGTTGGCAATAGCAAGTGTAATCACAAAATAAGCTATCCCAAACTCTAGTTATCCTTCTTAAAACACAAGAACAAATTCTCATAAGAAGTTTCCTAGACATAATAAAAACCAACGAGCTAAAAACAAAGAGACTCCTAAGAAGAACACAATTGAAGGTCTTCAGACATAACCAACAATCAGAGATCGAACACAAACAAGTTCATCAGTTGTTTTCTTCAGTTTGTTTTTCAGAAATTCAAGATTCTTTGTTGTAATTTCAAGTTGTTCACGAGCGACCTCAAAATCTCGAAGAAGATTTCCTACCAATTGAGATGACATCTGAACTGAAAGTTTGTTTTCATGATCAACTGCATGATAACAAGTTGTGAAACTCAATAACCTTGCCCTTTTCAACTTTATCTTCCTTTTTGCATCCATCCATTGAGCACACCACAAAAATCAAAAGAATTCTTGAAGTTACGGAACGTGTATGTATCAGGAGAAGAGAAAAACCATGATACATATATATGAGTGCTTCATAGGGAAATCCTAGGGATACTCGTTTACGTTCGGTGAGGGTCGGGTGCACAAACGTCCGTGGTTATGAGCCAGGCTCAAAAACCAAGAAGCCAATGGAGCCTATTTAAAAATATATTTTGATAAAAACACATTCTAATGACAGTATAACTTAGCTCAGAAGTGAGCACAAGGTAATTGTTGAAATCAACAAATCAACTGTCATTATGACGAAAAATGAGGGGTTTCAAGGTAAACAACAAAAAAAAATATTCTCAAGAATTATCGATCAAAAATATATTACATTATGTAATAATTAACCGGAGCAAGGCTCAACAGTAAGATGATCATTTTAAGCTTAAATCGAAAAATAGATACAACAAAGATCACTTTGTCAAGAAGAAAAACTTCTTGATAATTATGAGCATCCTCACACGATCTCAAGAGGATGCTCACTTGAAGGCAGTCAAGTTGTAATTTGACGAGCATATAGCTCATCAAGGTTATTGACATTTTCCCTTTTTCTTTCTTGAAAATCTTCAAAAAAAGTCAATAGAGTTAGTCTCAAGAGAATTAACAAGAGGAGGACAAGAAGTACCTGAAACTGCTGCCTTCCTTGCCTTCTTGATGCTACGCTTGAGTCTGATTATACTGGTTTTTAGTTCCGAAACACGATTGCTGATATGAATATGCTCACGAACAATTGTCGAAACGAAATTTCTGGAGTTATTCCGAGAACTCCTTCCAACGGAGACGGACCCAAATCCGACTACATTGGTAAAAGTATTGCGCCTAGCTAATAAAAACATGGGGTGAAAATATCAAACCCTCACACGTGATTCATATCTAGGACTAGTACTATGATTCAACCAACTTAAAACGTTATTGTTAAGCACGACCCAAGCAGCCCTCTGTCGTTGCAGGAGGGGACTGACTGATCTTTGCCCAAACCCTGCATCGCCTCCACTCCTCTCTCTCTCCAAAATCACAGACTGTTAAAAAGAACGGGATTTTGATTTGTAGTTATTAAGAGTTATTGAAAGGAGAAAACTTTGTTTACTTTTTTTATTGAAAGTTTTCCTGTCTCTAGTAATGGCAAGTAGTAGAGGAGGAACTGAAGAAGGGACTAAAACCCTAAAAGAAGGAGAAAGGATATTAGCACCAACAAGAAGACCCGATGGAACCTACAGAAAACCTATTAGAATTAGGGCTGGTTATACACCTCAAGATGAAGTTGCCATTTATCAGTCTAAAGGTGCTCTGGTAATGATTCAATTTAACCCTTTTTTGTTTACTCTCTTGTTTGTTTTTTTTTTAGCTTAATTTAATTACTTTTTGTTGCATCAAGATTCAACCTTGTTTTCAATTGATGTAGTTAAAGAAAGGGATGGGAGGACCTGAAGTGCCACCAGGTTATGATCCAACTTTAGATGTAAAACCTAAGACAAAATCAGCAAAGAGGAATGAAAGAAAGAAGGAAAAGAAACAACAGGTATTCTGTTTTATTACGTGATTGTGCTGTGTGTTTCTTCAAATTTTGCATATGCTGCTACTTAGGGAATCAATTTAGACATTTAGTGCTTTGACACATACACATTCTTACGATTATATGATTTTTACAATGTTAACTTCGTGTGTAATTGATTATACATGTATTGCAATACTTTGGCTAATTGCTTGTATCATCCTTGGATGAGTCAATGTCTAGTGTCTAACCCTGGTAACCTTTATGGTTGGTTGATTAAAGATGAGATATTTATTTTAAATTTTGCTCCTCTGTGTTAATTAAAACTATTAAACCAAGGAAAAAAGCTTTCCTAAGAAATAAAACCGTATGTTTCTGGCCAAGCTAAAAGAAATCACAAATTGGCTCCTCCTCTTCTTAGAAAAGACAGCTATTCTAAGTAGACGGGGAGCCAAACATTGCTGCCAACTAATGGGTTAGACTTTTGGTATATAATACTTCTGACATGAATACTGTAAACTACATGAACTCCTGTAGTTTGTCCAAAGGTCATAAAGCAAAAGGACTTCTTACAAGCATACATTTTGCCTGTCACCCTATTGTGTCTATCTCGGGCCGCTAGTTGCTAAGATGGTACGCCATGCAGTATATGAATGGCTTCTTATGCTGAGGTTAAAGTTATGTCTTATGTAGTTATTATGTGACTAAATAGTTCCTCAACCAAGAGGGCTAAGAAGATACAATCTGCAACATAAAAACTCTGGGCCCAATATGTTATGTATGAGCTTATGACCATGTTTGTAGGACGATGAGTAATGAGCTCAACATACACTGTATTATGGCCGCGTGTCTGCTGGCATCATCATGCACTCACTGGTGCATTCAGATGATGCATATTTCTATCGCTAGGTTCTTTTTGGTCAGGATACTTCAGTTCTTCCCTGGAAAAATTATACCTAAGTTCATTCAGTTGTAGGTTTTAGCAATGGCCTGAAACTATAAACTCTAAAGGGCTAGAACATCTCTGCAGATTCTAGAAAATTCATGTACACACTCTGAAAATTGGGCAGTTACTGTTTCATTGGAGATATTTTACGAAATGTTATTCATTCCCTGTTTTTATGGCTTTGGAAATTAACCATTTGAGGCTGCTCTCGTACAGGGGAAGAATTCAGAATCACTAGAGGCTGAAGAAACAAGTACTGTAGAAGTAACCGCTTCTGAGGATTTAGGTCTCAGATCTGAAGCCGCGGAATCAATTGCATGTCAGATGAACAAGCTAGATGTTTCTAAAAATTCCCCTGATTTGACTTCAAATTCAGAGGCACCTAGTCAAGATATCGATAAGAAAATTAGAGCACTCAAAAAAAAGGTATGTCATTTGCCGTCTTGCCAGATTTAAAGTTTCTGTTCTATTCCCCTATTCTGCTTTAGTTTCTGTTCTGCAAATCTATTTAGCTGATCAGGCCCTCCCTGCACAAGGGGTATACTTAATTTAACTGCTACGTCCATATTTATTTTCTATCTGTCATCTGTTAAATCACCGGCTTTCTTAGAACTGAGGTAAATTTGACAGTTCTCAGCATGAGGAATATAAAAATGAAGGGGACATTTGTAGTAAGAGAAACTTGAAGAGAGTGAAGGATAAGTTGTACAGCAGTTGAGTGATTTTCGAGGTGAAAATGTTGGACTAAACAGACCAGGAGAATTTCTGGGTATATACAATTATCTTCTTGTAATTTTCAGCTAATTACATCAGAGGAAACAGGTGTCTTTCTAGCTTAGTTCTTACTCATCTTTCTTATTCTATAATTTTCAATATGTTAAAAGCTGGATAGAATTTAGTCATCTATTAATCTGCTAGGAAATTTAATGATTTCGTTGTTTAAAACTTCTGTTGCTGTAGAAATCTAATTTTTATAGGTTCTGTTATTTGTTGAAGCACTTTCTATGTTGGTTTTGAAGTAGAAGAAAGAAAACCTGAATACTATTCAATAGATCCAGTCAACATTATTAGTATATAAGTAGTCTTTTGTTTCTGAATAATCTTATTGAATATTTCCTTCTGCATGATCTCCTGAGGGTTATGTACTTGTTTCAAAAACGGAATGTGACTTGTAAGTTGAGGAACAATGAACGGTGTTTAGAGATTTGTGCTAACTGGGGGAAACTGAAGAAGTTTCACTAAATTTGCAGATTCGACAGACTGAAGCACAATTACAAAAAACTGAGCGGGATGCTATGAATCCAGAGCAGTTAGATAAGGTGGCTAAACTGGAGGGTTGGCAACAAGAACTTAAAGTACTTGAGGATAAGAAGGCAGAGCAGTCAACTTCATGAGGTGTGTTTGTCTCTGGTTGAAGGAGCTATGCAGTATTTATTTGTGCTTGGGGTTTCACTCCTCTATGGTGAGTGTTTGGATCAACATTTTTCTTTGTATTTGCAGCTGCAATTGTAGGGTCTGACCCATTAGCTATCATAGATCAAACTGATGCGTAGATTTCAAATATTATTTCTGTCAATCTGCATATGACTCGTTATCTGAAGGAAATGTTAATGGTAGTTGGCCTGTACTTGCCTCAAGTAGATCATCTTTGGTTCTGTTCTGTTGATTCTCGTTAAACTCTATATTGCAATTCTAAAGTTCATTTTTTAGCTGTACTTGTAATACCTCTGTATTTTTGGATTGGATTTTTGTGCCTAAAACCTAAGGCCTTAAATGTTCATATTGCCGTAGAAACTAAGGTAGGCTACTTTCTTCCTATGTTTCTCCTTTGTTGCAAATTATTTTAAGAGAAAGAGAAATTGCTTTGTTTTGCTCGAAGCTTGAGTACTGGTACCACAGAATTTGATCGAGGTTTTGTTTTTAACGCAAGATAATAGTATTGTTTGGCCTAAGCTCGGTTCGGACAGCTGTAATGCCTCTGAGTTTTGGATTTTCATTTGTGTTAAACCTTGAACCAAAATTTTGGGTGCTACAGTATTAAATTCTATTGGTTCTAGTTCCCTGGTGTTAAATTTCCTTTTCTCATTATTCTGGTCCCAGAATTTTTCAAGTTGTAGGATTTGTTGGTTAAAAGTTGTGATTTTGTGTTTCTCTACCAATTGTAATGTAAAATGACTTGGACAGAAAGCGTGCAAAAAACCTAAACTCATCTGGCAGTGGCATTGCGTTAACATATGCCTTTAGCTATAACTTGTCAATATAGAATACTTTCAGTCGCTACATTTGTACTGCTCAATCTGTGAATTCATGATATTGATCATCGTTTATTTTACTTTGCCGATTCTTAGCTATTTTCATTTGATCTCATTTGAAATTATTGTATATACTTGATTTCTTCCTTTCATAATTTTATGGTTACAGCCTTTTGATGCCAGTACTTAAAATTCTAAAAAGCTTTATTTGAAGAAAGCAATCAGCTATTTTCATATCATTGGTTACTGTGTAGCATATAATAATAATTAGTACAGGTAAAACTGGGATTAGAATTTCTAAAGGAGGGAACCGATGATGAGTTTGAAGTCCTCAAAATTAGCAACCCCATCTCCATTCCCAGCCATGGCTGCTACTATATCATTACAATCCTCCAAAGACAACCCAATTCCCATATTACCTACAATGTCATACAAGTCAATACCTGTCACAGATTCTTCCCCTCAATGCCCAAAGCTACGGTAGCTGTTGTTAGGAAGCTCATAAGCTCCCCTAGCTCTATCTCCTTTGTATTCATTTGCAAGAATTCCTCTATGCTCAGCAACCCGTCTCCATTAGCATCTCCTTGTTGCATCATCATGGAGATGTCTTGTTCAGTCACTTTGTATCCTAGTGAACTCATGATTCGGCCGAGCTCGGCTGCCGGGATCAAACTGTCGTTATTCCCATCAAATGCCCTAAATGTTTCCACTAAACTGAATACGTAACTGAGCATCTCTGTTTGCTCAGAGAGAGGAGGAAACTGAGCCATGAATCTAAATGAAAGTTGAGCTGAACCCTGATTTCTTCTTACCACTGTGGTTATTTCATCTCATCCATTCCCCTTTAAATAATTGGGTAAAGTAAGATGCTTGTTCTACATGTTGGCTACTACTATCTGAAAGTTGGATGATAGGTAGGAATAAAAGGATTCTTATCTTCTTTGTTGCCATCATTCTCAAATATTAAGTAGCATAGTTCACAAGAAGCATTCTTGTGGGGTTGTTAACCTAGAATGCCAATTTATCCCAAACGCAACTCATTGCATCCTAGCTCGAGTCATCAAGTTATATACATTGGTAATATGTTTAACGCAGTGTGTCAAAGTTTGGAAGTATCATTCTCAAATGTAGAATGGAACACGCAATTGTCCCAACTTCTAAGGATACGTACCTATACAAATGTGGCTTATATTTGAAAACAATGATGCCTTGGAGCAGCGATGTTCTGCAATCATACACGTTCCATGTTTGTATAACTTGCCGTAAAATACATTTTTTTCTTTTTCTTTTAAAGGCAATCTTTTGCGTGATACGGGTTTGGTAATTGTATTGTTTTTTTTTTAATTATAATGATCAATGATTTTAATTTGCAGGGATCATATGGAAAATCTAAGAATCTCAACTTGCAAGTTATTGTCAAGGATTTACTAAGTCACTCATATTGGATTTGTTGTATATGATGTACTGATTATCAAAAGGTAGTCATTACGTATTTTCATCAGAAGAAAACGAGAGAGATAAACAAGTGATTTCATGTAATTATTATTTATGAGTACCGGAAATTTCGTATTCGTACAAATCAATCAACATACCCAAAAATATGAATTGAAGACTACTTTTGCGTAATGGATTGCAAATCAAGGCGTCATTTAAGACCACCTGAATCAAGACTATTTCATAATTCAAATACTTTGAAGGCACAATAATAATTGCAAATAGTCCGATTATGAAACAAAACCTATAAACAAATCGTGTGACAAAACCACCTAGGGGTGAGCATGGGTCGGTATGGACCGGTTTTCGCTTCGTCCGCATCCAATCCATTGCACTACGGATTTCAAATTTGGCATCCGCACCCAATCCATATCCAACGGATTTTGCATCCAATGGATGCACGGATGGACGGACTGGATGCGGATAATCCAATGGATTTGTTTTAGTTAAAATTTATAGTAAAGAAAATAAGCTGACACAAATTACTCCTTATAAAACCTATATATCCTATATATGTATACAAATATAAATATGTCATGTACAACACCCCAAGCAAAAATCTTAAAAATTCCTAAACCATCCATAGTATTTTCTAAACTATATAAATTCTCTTAATTTAACGGATATGGATGTCCAACGGATTTTCAATGTTGCATCTGGGTCTGATTCATTACCCGTTGGATTTCAAAAATTTCATCCGCATTCAACTCATTAACGAACGGTCCGGGCATCCATCCGAAAATGAACGGCTGGTCCGGTTAAATCCACGGATTACGGTCCAAATGCTCACCCCTAAAACCATCCCAAAACCGTTGAGAGATATGAAATGGGCCCAACTCACCCATAAATGGGCCACCTGCAAATTTTGGGAGGACGGATCCCACTCGCCCCCTCACATACTGGATTTTGAGTTGTTTTTTGGACGGTTTGTCCAGAACTACTGATTATCAAATAGTCCACTTCAGCTAACTTAGAAACTATTAAGTAATCCAAGTATTAGAATAGACGTGTATGTTTGGTCTTAATGACTTGGTCCAATTACTATAACGTCCTTTCAAAAGGTATATTTTTAGTTTGGTCCAAAAATTATTATTTGGTTCTAGGATGACACTACCTATGCAGAATGACGTCACCAATCATCATTTTCTATACCGAAAATACTAAATGCCAGACAAAGACAAAGGCAAAAAAAATCGGATAAATGTGAGCCCTTAAGTAAGGGAGAAAGAAAACAACGTGACGTCCATCCATACTTCACACCAAAAGCAGCCCTTTTATTCCACGACGGGGAAGGGCGCCACCTCCTTTCCTGCATCTTTCCTATGTTTTTTGTCCAATTTCTAGTGGGATCGTTTTTAAACAGTGGTACAAATACTATTTTTTTACTTTTTTTTCTCTCCCTTCATAATTTTTTTCTAAAAAAAAAACTTAAAACTTAATTACCTTTTGAACCATAAGTCAAAAAATAATAAATTTTATAGATTCGGAAAACCCTCCACGAGATCTACACAACGAGTATCATTGTTGCTATATTTCAAAACTTTTATTTTTTACCTTATCTTTTAGCCTACAAAATGAATTATTTTACGAGTTCATTCTACAAAATGAACTACTTGTGAACTACAATACTAGTTAATTTGTTTATAATGTGAACTGCTTCAATGAGCTATCATATGAGTTCTACAAATTAGCTTCCAAGATGAACTATCATACGAGTTCATTCTACAATATTGTAGATGGTGAAATTTGGATAATGGGCAAAAGTGTCATTTCAAGACCATAGACAAAATTCCACTCTCACGAGAGATTAAGCCCTTGGCCCTCAAGGCATTCTTAGCCACGATTTCTAGTATACGTCCCCGCGAGACACTGCTAGTCGTGATGCCGTGACTCCTTGCGCTCATCCTCGACGAGATATTGCTGGTCATGTAGGTTCCGTAGAGCGTAAAACGTCCTCAGTAGACTTATAAACCAGAACAGACACAATTCCAGCATGTCTTCGCGAGACGAAGTTGATTGTGATGCCATGATTCCTAGTATACATCCTCGACGAGATGCCGCTGGTCATGTAGGCTCTGTAGATGCGTAAATACGTCCCCGACGGACTTATGACCCAGAGCGAAGATATGCATATCTCCTGTAAGCACGACTCACCCTATTTGAGATCGAGGACTGATTCCTAGTACATCATCGCGAGATACACTGGTCATGTCTATTCTAGGCTATGAATCGACTTACTGAGGCTTCCGAATAACTCCTAGGACATCCCCGCGAGATACTCGGGCGTACAAAGCCTTTTCTCTCTCCAGGACGAGTCCCAACTGACCACAGAGAGATCCGGATCCGTTAAGAAAATCTTCGTAGAGATTTTAATCCGTCTGCAAAATCTCGGAGAGATTCAAATATCTCTGCAAAATCTCTGAGAGATTCATATCTCTCTGCAAAATCTCCGAGAGATTCAAATCTCTCTGCAAAATCTCGGAGAGATTCATATCTTTCTGCAAAATCTATGAGAGATTCATATATCTCTGCAGAATCTCTCAAATCTCTCGGAAAATCTCAGATAAGGCTGAATATTCCCCATGGTACACACGAGCCTCATGTAGGAATCGAGTCTCCTCTCCACACGAATTCTGAGGCATCCCATGCCTTTTCATGTGACTCATCCTAGTCATTCTTAAAAATCGGAGAATATCTCTCTATCTTGGCCAACTCGGCTAAACAGAATATTTCTCTCTCTCAAGACGTCATCACAAAGGATGACTCAACTTTACACAAATGGGGGGGATAACAATTAGGGTTTTGGTCTGGCGGTCTACGACACGTATGAGAAATACACGGCTTATTTCCCACTGCAGAAGAGAGTAAAGGCGGTGGAATAATGAGACAAACTCAACCTAGTTTATCCTTATTCCTGAAGAGACGGGAGAATTGCTCCGCACGGAACGGAAAGCAATCCTTATCTTCACCGACCTGAGATTAGAGAATTCAGCTATAAATAGGTCATCTATTTCTCCAAGTTATAATATTTTTCTCATAACCTCTCAGAGTAATTCTTCTTCAAACCCCAGAATTCTCTGATCTCTCTCTTCATCTGCTTCCATCCCTAAGACCATCCCTAAATCTCTTCCCTGTGATTGAATCAGCCTTTGAACGACCACTGTGCGTGGTTTATGCGAAGACAGTCCGTTCCCAACCTCCCATAACTCACTTTCAGAACCCTATAATCCCACTTCTAACCTCTCTCAGATTTTAGGTAACTACATTTTGGAGACGACAGTGGGAGGTTGTTCACTCAGTTACATATAACAATCATGGTCTCTTAGGAAGGAAAACGATTCCACCAATCTAAACATAAAAATGTTCCATTGATTCAGTTTCTGTAAATCCATTACAAGTTTAGCCGAGAGAGTTATCCCTACCAACACTTTCTCTCCTTTTCGAGTTTGACCTTATTAGTGAATAGGTTAGTGCGTCCCGAATCACATGGATCTCTTCCTGCATAACAAAACGCCCTAGTAACCTATTTTCATAAAATTCTACTGCTAATCCTTGAAAACGTTGGATACGGACCAAGGAGAACTCCCGGAGAATCAATAGAATCTTGCAAATCTCAGATCGACATCCAGACTTATCTGAAAACGCCTTTAAAGTTACCAGTAGGGATAGATACAACAAATCTAGATCGAGTACATGTTTCCTAAAGAAGGAGTACTAAAATTGTTGAGAGTAGCACTGACGGGATCCTGCCTGCAATCGACCTCACCGGAGAAGATAAAGCTCATTACGAACGCGGCAGAGCAAAGGAGCAACCATCCAGCCGACCTTATCACTCTCAAGGACCTCAAGGACCATATGACGCTCTAAACTTGGAGATTCTGACAAATATTTGCTCCAAAATTCGTTTAGGTCAAGGTCCCTCAACCTGATCACAGGGGGCTCGGGAAGTTTACTTCACTTTACTATTTTACTTATAACTCTTTCATTCTGTATCAGATTGTCCTAGTTCTTTTTCTGTCGGATTTGTCTTTTCTTCGTTTATAGGATAAACTTAGCGAAAACTTGGAAAGGTTCCAAAAAATTCGTGACCTAGGCAAAAGCTTTACAGAGCCACATAAGGTCATAAATCGCCAGCCGAGATGCATCTTGTCGTTTTCGTGTTTCAGAGGATCATGACCAGAACGCGACAAAGTATAAGATCAGACTAGATTCCAAGACATTTCTCGGCCAAAGCTCATATTTATCTGAAGATTCAAAACCTCTGGTCGATATGCTATATCAACACCTGTCCCGTCAGAAAGAAAATGAGTCCTAGCAATTGTACGGCCAAGTCTCAATGAGCCTCCATCTCGGCTACACCAACGAATATCCAGTATCTTTTTCTGATGGGACCTCAATTCACCCAAGAAGGAGAAGGAGAATGTCTTCGCACCTGAACCTACCAATTGAAAAGAAATCCAAAGTGAGGCCAAGATAAAATTTCATTACTCGACATACAGCCACAACCAACTACTATCACTGAAGTAAACGAGGGATGGATCCGATACCGTAGCTCCAAGCCATTTGCAGTTCTGTCAGTTAAAGCCTCCTCTCTCAAAAAGATATGCTCGGCAAGCTGTCCCAAAAGTCAGAGTCATACGTGATGAGCAAATGACAAGATATGACGATCACTTACAACTTCCTCAGGTCGAAACACGATTCTACCGAGTGAAGAAGTGCCTAGAAGATTTTCATAGAATTAATTATCCCATCAACAAAGTCACCACAAATCGATTTTTCATCCACATCCATAGTTCTGCTAGTCATAGAAGGCGTACACTGTTCTTAATTTTGGTTTACCATTTCCCAGAAGAAAGACAGATCTCGATAGATGATTCGGCTACATAAGTTCCCGTGAATCCTTGTCAAGACACCTAGTAGAGGCCGAACAATAGCTTCATCTTATGCAGAAAGACAATGCGGCCAGTACCTCGATATGATTCTCCATGGACGTCTCTAACCCATAGAGTATTCTTTCCCACCTTGAAGACTCAATCTCATACGCTACAAGGGTATTATTTCATTTTCCAAGCATCCCGAGTCGATGAGAATCCCTAGTCATATATCAAATCGGGTATTAATGAAGAACTGTGCGTCACACACCCACATGACCAACAGGAGGTGTCCCGGACATCTAATTTTCATATAACATATTTAGAAACGATCAACGCAAGATTTTAAAAGATCGGGACACATCAAGACCATTAAACTCCTCAAACCCACATTACAACATGTTATTACTTGGGGACTATGATATTAGAGTTCGAAATTTAAAATCGTGAAGGGGACTTATCTGTGACTCGAGAAATCTCGCATGTCTCTTCGGTCTTGTAGAAATTCTCCTCCATTAGCATCTTCTCTGTACTCAGCAATTGCAACTATGTCCCGGATCCCGACTGAAGATAAAATATTGTAGGGTTTTATACACGTGCAACATGACTATATCAAGTAGAAAAAGCATTCAAATTATCCCTCGACAATAAACGCATGCAGGAGACAAACTAGGGTTCACAATCGGTTTGAATATGAGTCTATAGTTTCCACTCTACTCAGGCGCAACTCATACTTTAGTCATATCTCGACGAACTGAGACAAATGGATAGAGAATTCGACAGCGTGCCCTTGATGAAAAATATCCGTCCATGTCTCTCATACCACGTGTTTCGAAATATGGTCCAAGAGATATCATCAAAACACTTGAAGGAATTGCTATTGAAAATATCTGAATTCACGAGTATAACTTCACGTGGATTTATCATCGAAAAAACAAGCTCCAAATCCTAATTTTACTCTATTAGATGAAAGGAAGGTGTTTTCTGTTTGATAGTTGGGGTCAACAACTGAAATCGGACGTCAAACGAAGTTTCTACAACCTCTGGAGTGAAAGTCGCGCAAGGAATGAACTCCTATTACGAACTTAACTTAGGGTTTTAACCTACTCGCATACTCGACGGAGCAATCTAAGGTTTGCATCAAGTTTGAACTCATGAGGGTCCCCTTTTACCAGATGCATACGAGAAAGGTTCAGAGAGAGATCAACTGAAGAAAATCATCCGAAAGAGCCTCTAGAGAAAAGATCTTGCTTCATGTCCAGTTGCTTCACTTTGGTCTCTGCATCTCGAGCCACATGCTTAGCATGTTACAATTCTTCATCTACGATACATACCTTCAAATTAAGAACCTCTCTGAACTCAACTCACCCCGACGGACCTGATAGAATTGAGCCACCTTCGCATCACCAAGAACTGACGGGAGATCGTTAACTAAACCAATGGAAGGATGAATGGAATAAGTTACCACCTTAATTGTAGTGAGATGGCCATACCTTAGCCATATCGCCTTATACAGCTCTATAAATCTGGCCTCAACACCGTACCCCCCTACGAGTATTTCATTTGAATCCAGGGTCGCATTAGGACCGACAAAATAAAGACCTGCAATAGGATATTCAACAATATTCGATGGTTGTGCTCCGTCTCTTCGGGTTTCTTCCACGCGATAATTACTGAAAGCTGGGGACTAATGGGTGGATGAATCATCGTCAAGAGAGGATATTTCTATTGTATTTCCATCAAGTACATATTGAGTAGTTCCCACGCATGAGTCTACAAAAGAAGATGGAATCAAACAAGGCATATCGAGATATAAAGGTGTAAGAGGCAAATTAAGGTTTTGCGACTGAATTCCTCCCACATGCGGGATTAGGGTTCACAGAGACTAAAGCCACGTCTTATATTAATACAAGGAAAGTTAAGGAAGTCATAATACCCCAGGAGTCATACTCAAGATGTCATAACATGCAAAGGTCCAAGGAATACATGAATCCTCTTACAATTAGGATTGTTGTGCACTTCCATGGGAGAACGCGCTAACTGACGAACTTATAATTAAGATTGTTGTGCACTGTCGTGGGAGAACGCGCTAACAGACGAAAATTCTTTAGTAATTTTAGGGTACTATCTTGAGAAAATGTGTTTCCCTATGTATCTGGAATAACATATCCAAAGGGCGCCTAAAACGGACAAACTATCTAGGAGATGTGATCACAAAACCGAGACACGTGCAATCAGAAACGCTCCTGAAATTCTGTACGGGATTCCTGATGACAAAAGTACGCGACTGGTTGACTGAACTAAATAACGAGGAATTAGGTCATTATTTTTGAATTAAATAGATAATTATTTTTTCTTTTAAAATTGGGTTCGGGAGATCAAATCCGACATCGTATGAATATTTGACAGGCATTCTACGCAAGTCTCTCAAAACTGAAGTTTTTTGACGAACACCCAAACGAAGAGTCCTGATACAAACAGAATGAACAGAAGAAGGGAAGATCGACCTCCATACCTAGTTCACGCCAAAAAAGAGTTGGTAAATATTTCTCTTTTCAATCCTAGCTCAAAAGTGAAGCCATCAAGCAGAAGGAAAAGGAATTGGAGTCAAAAGAGGAAATTAGAGGAGTTTTGATCAAATAACGAAACAAAGAGTTTCCTTTCTTCTAAAATCCCTCCAAGCCATGGCCAAGATCTTACCATGCGTGATAATTATCTACTAAGCCAGTGGGACGTTGCTTATTCTCTCGGGACTTTTTCAGAGGGATCAAAATCAAAGGGAATTAGGGTTTTGACGAAAAATAATCCTAATTTCAAGAATTTGGTGAAAAGGGGGTTTATTCTAAAAGAGAAGGGACCGAGCCTTTCCCATTCTCTTGGAAGGTTCTATAAGCCTCTTTCAATCCCTTTTATCTCATTACTCTTCAACAAAAACGAGAACATAAGGGATTTTGACCAAAATACCCTTATATTGCAATTTTGAGTATTTTCAGAGAAGAAAGCCTTAATACAGCCAGAGACCGACCAAGCTCTCATTTTCTCGTTACCAAGGCCTCATGCACGTGAAAATTAAGTTCTCTAAGTGTTCAAAGAAGAATGGGATCAAAACGGAGTCCCGAAAAGCAGGATTTCAGAGAAAATAAAGGGAATTAATTTAAACAGGGAAGTTCGAGTTCATAATTTCCAAAAGCAGGACCAGACACGTGCCTCTCTCCCTCTACGAAGCCGTGACCATGCCTAGGAAATCTCATGGTTTCTCTCATGCCAAATAAAATCAAGCTCATAATGGTTTTTGACGAAAATACCCTTAAGTTTCAAAAGTATGTATTTTCTCTAATAAAAGGTGTCTGATTGGTACAAGGGATTAAACAAGCTCTTATCACACAAGGTGCCGACTCCAAAACATATATGCACACACTCCATGCCTCGTTAAACCTCTCCATAGTGCCTGAAGGAGTCAAAAAAGAAAAGAAAAGAGAGGTATTAGGGTTTAGGCAAAATACAAGTCTGAATTCTGAACTTCTCTGGGACAAAGATTCTACATTTCCGAAAATGGGGTCCATATTTTCTCATCATGTCTCACCAACCTCACTTCTATCCAAGGATTCGGTCAGGTCTCTTATTCCACTAGAGAGTCAAAGCTCAATACTTAGCCACAAAACAATTAGGGTTTTGAAGAATTATGCAAGTTATGCTCAGACGCAATCATGGAAAACTGGTTGCATAAGCTAGAGTCGATTCTCCTTTAACCTTAGGTTTTTCACGAAACCCTGTAGGTTAACGACTTAAAGACTTCATTGGGATTGTGAAGCCAGACCCAACTATTTTCTCTGTAGTTGCGTGTTTTGATCTTGCGGTTTTCTATTGTGATTGAGTACTATCTTCTTTAATATTTGTTCGAGTTTTTATCTCCGATAGGCAAGATTGAAAAGTAGTCAGAAACACTTCGGCTCATCGTTTGTGATTCCACAATATCTTGTTTCGTTAATCGATTAAGATTATTGTGAGGTGATTGATAATACTAGGCTGTTCTTCGGGAATATAAGTCTGGTTTATCAATTGGTTCCTGCTCACCTTGATTTATCAAAAGACGGAATAAAAACTCATAGGTATTTCTGTGGGTGACATATTTATCTATTCAATAGACTTTTCTGTGTGATACAGATTTGTTTATCAAGTCTTCGACTTTGGGTCGTAGAAACTCTTAGTTGTGGGTGAGATCAGCTAAGGGAATCAAGTGCGCAGAATCCGGCGTGGTTCAAGAGGCGTAAGGAACGCAACTGTACCTTGATCAGTGTGAGATTGATTAGGGATCAACTACATTCCAGTCCAAAGTTAACTTGGAGTAGGCTAGTGTATGTAGCGGCTTAATACAGTGTGGTGTTCAAATCTGGACTAGGTCCCGGAGTTTTTCTGCATTTGCGGTTTCCTCGTTAACAAAACTTCTGGTGTCTGTGTTATTTCTTTTCCGCATTATATTTTGTTATATAATTGAAATATCAAAGGTTGTGCGTTAAATCGATCAATTTTTAAATACAACCTTTGGTTGTTGATTGATATTGATTGATCCTTGAACATTGGTCTTTGGTACCGTTCAAGTTATTTCTCTTTTATTCAATCAGGCTGGCAAATTCCTATTTGTTTGATTGCGAATTAAATTGAGAAATTGAGATATAACTCTTTGATATACTTTTTCTTAAGATTGAGTCTGACTGTCTAGTTGATTCTCTTGAAAGTATATTGGAGTTAGTCCATACAGATTTCTAAGAAAAATATTGGGTTAGGTTGTTAGACCCCCGCTTTTTCACAACTATTTCATGGACAATCCTTATACGATCTGTACATTCAGTTGCAAAACTGTATTTAATATTCTTTTAACAAGGTAAACCTAGTGGAAAACGTGGGGGTACAACAACCACACCAACTATTTCGTTCGATAATCTGTATGGACTAAACTCCAATATAATTCCGAGAGCACCAAGTTAATGAGTCTCAATCGAGAAATATATCAAAGAGTTTTATCTCTTTCTCAACACAATCAATAAATAAAACAGATAGAAATCTGTGAACCTGATTGTTATGAGAATAACTCGGATGGTACCAAAGACCAATCTCCGAGTGTCAATCAAGTCCTATCCAGCAAACAAGGTCGGATTTACCAACTGTGATTGAACAAAGCAAAACCTGTGATATTTCAATTATATAAAGAAAATATAATGCGGAAAAGAAATAACATATACATTAGAAATTTTGTTAACGAGGAAACCACAAATGTAGAAAAATCCCAGAACCTAGTCCAGACTTGAACACCACACTATATTAAGCCGCTACATACTCTATCCTACTATAAGTTAACTTCGGACTGGAATGTAGTTGAGCCCTAACCAAGTCTCACACCGATTGAGATACAATCGCGTTCCTTATGCCTCTTTAATATCGTAAGACTCTGCGCACTTGATTCCCCTAGCTGATGTCCTTTACAGCCTAGAAGTTGCTACGACCCAAAGTCGAAGACTTATAAACAAATTTGTCTCCCACAGATAAGTCTATTATATTTCCGTCTTACGATAAAGATCAAGGTGAACAGGAACCTCAACTAATAATCTACTCTTATACTCCCGAAGACCAGCCTAGAAATATTATTCACCTCACAATAACCTAACTGATTAAGAGAAGAAGTTATTGCGGAATCACAAGAGTCTGAGACGAAGAAACTGTTGTAATTACTTTTTATATCTTACCTATCGGAGATAAATCTCGAGAAAATCTTAGAGAAGATTAAACTCAAACACGATAGAAAAATTAAGATCAGGATACACAACTACATAGAAAATAGTTGGACCTGGCTTCACGAATCCCAAATGAAGTCTTTAAGTCGTTAAACCTAATAATGGTTTTCTAAAGAACTGGAAACCTAGGTTAATGGAGAATCGACTCTAGTTTTCATCTAGGATACACGAGAGTGTCGGGATTAGGTATCCCAGATGCTAGAGTTCCTCCTTATGTAGTCTTTTAAATTAGGGTTTCTTACAATCAAAGCTAAGATAGCATAGTAACTGATAGACGCATTTATGTGTATAATTTGTCCCAATTGTATATATTGTTAGTGCTCGATTTTGTACTTATTTGGTTATTTTATGTCTTTGTAGGTGTTTTTGGAGAAATAAGCTTTTGCGGCGAAATTGGCTCAAAATGTGGTATTTGAACCTCCGTAGATAACGTATCAGAAGCTCCCCATAAGTATGCCAGAGACACCCCATAAATACCCCGTAGGAACCCCGAAAAAGTGTTGAAAACATCCCAGAAAAATTACTAAAGGCACCCAAGAGACAAGTGTTATGCGGACCCCATCACCCTGGATAAGGGGTAACCTAATTACTAGGGGGAGGTCACCTTCACCTTTTGAATTTTGAAATTGGAGGGAAAAGAGAAACATCTCTGGCAGATTTGTTGTGCGTGATTTGGAGGAGTTTGAGGTCGACTAAACCTCTGATTTTCATAGGATAGACTCCTTATGGGTCTAGGAATCTAATATGGGTGTTGGAAACGATTAACTTGGGCTCAATCAACGGGTTTTTACCTCAACAGCAAAATATGGAAAGTCACGTGTGTGACTTGTTTTAGGAAATTCTAGAGAGACTAAAGAGCTATAAACCTTCCCAAAGATTCATATATATCTAAGGAAGAGTTTAGAATCAAAAGGAAAGCTCAGAAACGCGTAGAAACTCTAAAACACGAAATTGCCGCAACTTTGCCGTGAAGAGAAAGGAAGAGATTTTGGAATATTCTGGAGAGATTTAATCGGTCTTTTTGATATAAATAGATTGGTTGGGTCATATAGAAGAGGTGTCGAAAGTTTGGGAACCTTAGGAGAGCAAAAGAAGAAGAAATCAGAGTTTGATCAAAATATTTTTTTGCTGCTGCTGCTGCTGAAGAACACGAAGAACAGACCCTCACTGACAGTCGTTCTTCAACAGCGACTACGACCAGCGGATGACGGTCTTAAAACAACAGCGTAACAGCACTTTTAGTTTATCGTTCTTCTCTGACCCTTTCTGTCAGTCTTAAACTCACTGCTTTAGCACTATTTCATCTTTTAATCAACTCTTGGGCTATAAACATGTATTTTGAGCAATTGATTAATATGAGGAGCTAAACCCAAACACTGGGATGACGGAGGAAGCCCTATTTCACGCATGTGGTAATTCTAATAATTCTTTTATGACTATTTGCATTGATTTTTAATCGATTTATGATTTTTATTGAATGGGTGTGATTTCGTTTGATGGTGTATGCTTGGTCTATGTATTTTTGATACATCATGCTTTTGATTTACAATCATTGCTTTTCAAAAATCTACTTTTTGGCAAAGAATAAGAGTCCATATTTTTAAAATTTGATCTATAATTGATTGGAATTATTATTTGAATCACATGAATGGAATTTGATGGAATCCTGAGTCTCAGTCTTTCTCAATACCGTGACAGCTTTCCTTGTACATATTATATTAAGTCTAAAATCGAATCTCAACAAGTCCGAGAAACGAACACTTTACTTACCACTACAAAACTACACAATTTTTGGCGCCGCCGACGCGGATTTGTATTAGGTTTTTGGTTTTAGATTTATTTTTATTTTTGTTCTTTTTTACGCCTTTGGTATTTTTTGATTCTTTTCAGATTTCGAGCGAAGCTACAAGGAAAGAAAAAAGTACTATAAAAGGAAAGCATCGCCAAAGAAAGAAAGAAGAGAGGAATCCGAAAGGAGTGAAGAAGAATATTTTGTATATAGTTATTTTGTTTTATTTTTAGAAACTGTAAATAGGGTTTTAGTTTTTGTAATTTTTCTTTTTATTTTTGGACATTTTTTGGACTTTATTTTTGGACTGGACATTATTTTTTAAAACCCTACGGAAGGGTTAAAATTAAATATCAACTGTTTGCAGGGAAGGACGACAGTTACGATACTGTCTCGGCCCCTCGGCTTCGTACACTGACATCGGAGTCGGTGGCCTGAGTCGACTTCAACGGTTCATCGCCCGTATGGTACGGGAGGTAAGACTCTATCCACCCACGAATCCCCTGTCAGTGAGTTTTATTTTGTGTGACAACTCACACCACTGCAATAGAATGTCGAACTGGTATTACAATAGCCAATACAACGAATATCAGACTGAGTTTCAAAATGGACGTTACTACTTTGACCATAGTGTGAATAATGGTTGGGAACATCAGCCTTTTAAAGGTTATGGTCCATACCATGGTGATCCCAATTACTATCCACACGCCAACCGGTCATACGAGCAAAATCCCTCTCTACTAGAGTCAACACGTAAGTTAGCTGAGTCGACACGTAAGTTAGCAGAAATGAATAACTTAGTTATGGACGAAAGCAATGTAACGAGTGAACTTTCTTTCCTAGATTCAATCAGGAAGTCATGTAAGTCGACTCAAAATATTTTGTTAGAGGCCCAGAACATAAGTGCTCTTAATTTCCAATATAGTGTTTCCAATAGTACCTTTGAAAATGAAGATAGTTATTCACATAATCAAGATGACGAGGATAAAATTGGTAACACTACTTGTTTAGATGAGGTTCAACCATTTTCATGTTATTATAATGATGATTATGATGAGGATAGTGTTGATGAAGAATTTGAAATAAGTAGGCATAGTGATCAGGAATTTGTTACTCCAATCGAGCTTAATAATGATAATGTTTCTAGTTCAAATCCAAATAATTTTAATAATTATTCACCTATTCAAAAGGAAGAGGATTTAACTAGAGATACCCCTGTTTTAGACGATGTAGTATTTCCTTTTGATTACGAAGCTAATAATGGTTTAGAGGAACGAGTTTTTTCTGAGAATATTTTTTTAGAGTCTAGCAATTTAGAAACATTAGTCTTAGACAAAGAAAGTGAACTCGTGGAGATGAGTGAGGATGAACCTGACTTAGAAGAATCAATTGACCATTTTCAGGAATCAGATGACCTTGAAATTAGGGAAGTTGTGACTAGTCTTTCTAGAGACACTAAAAACTCTAAGTTTGGGGGTGATTATCATTCTCCATGTGCTTTAACTATTAGAAAGGTCCCTCACTTCGGACTTGACATATGTGCCTCAACCATTTTGCAAGATTATCTTCATACACGTTTTCCTGAACCTAGTGATGTCCATAAGGAAGTTCAGTTGTTAGAAACCCATCCTCTGGTTGATGAGGTTAGACCAGGCTATGATACCGAGATCGACTTTGTTTTCCCACCAAATATTTTTCAACCAATTGTGGGAATGTATAAATTTCAGATGTGTCAATTATTTAGTTTTGAGACTAAACCTAATTACTTTAAGAGATTAGGGTCGATACATTTGCTTAAGATTGACCACCAGTTTCATCGTGGTCAATTGTGTGAGTCAAAACTGATTGACTTTAAGGATCCTCAATTATTCAGGTTATTATTATGCGCTTTTAAATTTTTACTTGAGTTTCTTCAGACTCTAATACCCGAACCGGATCTTAGCTTTGAGGAATTCAAACCCATGAAAATATTTTATTTGGACCCAGTTATAGAACCTGAACCACAGCTATATGTAGTTGTCTTAAACAGGAAACTAGACAAGGGTGTGCTTTATTTGTTTATTTTCTTGACAGGTTGCGGATTCCTTTTATTTGTGATAGCTCTATTTGGTTTTGATGACCCACAGAAACTTCGGCTATTACTTTATGATTCTATGAGGTGACTAATCCTTTCTTAGTCTGGCTGAAGACTTTAAACTTAGCACTTCTTGGGAGGTAACCCAACATTCATGCGACACGGTAATATCTTTCCTTATCTCTTTTGCTTCAAATGGTAACAGTTTCTCCTTGTTCATGCTTTTAATTTCATCTTTAGAACATTGAGGACAATGTTAGATTTAAGTTTGGGGGTATGGGAGAAACTTTTTAGTTGCAGTATGAATAAATAAACTCCAGAGCTTATAAATTTATGTCTATTTAGGATTGCACTAACTAATCTAAGTGGATGGAAGCATTTTGATCGTAGGAGTTGAGGAACCAATCTGATTAGATGGCAACATCTAGAAGATTCTATTCATAAAAGCACAAAGCTCAGGTGTTAGAAATAACATGATAGTTTCACCATATTTCGTTGATTCCTTTTCACTTCTATATTTATTTTTTTCATTTTAAACTATGTTTCTCTAAGTGATTAGGTGGGGCACACGATTCAAGTTTTTACCACTGCTAGGGTGAATTAGAGTGATTGAGTTACTATATATAAAAAAAAAAGTTGAGACCGGACCAATTAGACCAATCGGAATAAATATTAACACTTGGATAGCAATATGTGTGTGTTCTCACTGTCTCCGTCGCCTAAACAAGCGTGGAATGCAAGACCCGTGGGAACTATCGTGTAATATGCTGACAAGAAGCATGCGCTTGTATCCAAAAGATCTATTCATGTCGTTAAAAAAAAAATCGAGAAAAAAGGTTATTATTCTATGTAGTCAACCACTGGTTCCCTTGTATATGCCAGTTTGTAGATCTAGATTTAGGTTATTGGCCGCTGGTTCCCTTGTATATGCCAGCAGTGTTGATATTAGTCAGAACGGTATCTCAGTCCATTAGGATAGGTTCATTTTAGCAGTGGCCTTCAGACAGATATGTGAAACATCGATCATTTGGTCAACATCAACACCATCTATGTTTTTCTATATCCATCTCTTAATCTTTCCATGTGATTAGTTTGCTCCGAATATGATGTCCATAATGCAACTATCTGAGTAGAGCTCTGTCACTTATATATGAATTTTAGTATGCTTGAGTGCAAACTCGTGTACATCAATTGGAATTTCGCATCAGGGTACTTCCTCTTGTAGTCAATAAGTATGCCAACCAAGGAGATTCTTTAGTGCCTTCCAAGGTTCGTTGTAGATAGCTAGGGTCTGGAGTATTAAGGTTTTGTGGGTATATCTCTAGTAAGCCCTCCCGAGACTATAACTCGGCCACTAGGGATACCTAGGGGTTTAAAGGCTTATTGCGTACGCTAAATGCAATCGACGATGCCTGCGACAGTGAGTTAGGATTTTATTTTGTAGTTTTGATTTGCTCGGGACTAGCAAATAATAAGTTTGGGGGTATTTGATAGACGCATTTATGTGTCTAATTTGTCCCAATTGTATATATTGTTAGTGCTCGATTTTGTACTTATTTGGTTATTTTATGTCTTTGTAGGTGTTTTTGGAGAAATAAGCTTTTGCGGCGAAATTGGCTCAAAATGTGGCATTTGAACCTCCATCGATAACGTACCAGAAGCTCCCCAGAAGTATGCCAGAGACACCCCAGAAATACCCGGGAGGAACCCCGAAAAAGTGTTGAAAACATCTCAGAAAAATTACTAAAGGCACCCAAGGGACAAGTGTTATGCGGACCCCATCACCCTGGATAAAGGGTAACCTAATTACTAGGGGGAGGTCACCTTCACCTTTTGAATTTTGAAATTGGCGGGAAAAGAGAAACATCTCTGGCAGATTTGTTGTGCGTGATTTGGAGGAGTTTGAGGTCGACTAAACCTCTGATTTTCATAGGATAGACTCCTTATGGGTCTAGGAATCTAATATGGGTGTTGGAAACGATTAACTTGGGCTCAATCGACGGGTTTTTACCTCAACAACAAAATATGGAAAGTCACGTGTGTGACTTGTTTTAGGAAATTCTAGAGAGACTAAAGAGCTATAAACCTTCCCAAAGATTCATCTATATCTAAGGAAGAGTTTAGAATCAAAAGGAAAGCTCGGAAACGCATAGAAACTCTAAAACACAAAATTGCCGCAACTTTGCCGTGAAGAGAAAGGAAGAGATTTTGGAAGATTCTGGAGAGATTTAATCGGTATTTTTGATATAAATAGATTGGTTGCGTCATATAGAAGAGGTGTCGAAAGTTTAGGAACCTTAGGAGAGCCATAGAAGAATAAATCAGAGTTTGATCAAAATATTTTTCTGCTGCTGCTGCTGAAGAACACGAAAAACAGACCCTCACTGACAGTCGTTCTTTAACAGTGACTACGACCAGCGGGTGACGGTCTTAAAACAACAGCGTAACAACACTTTTAATTTATCGTTCTTCTTTGACCCTTTCTGGCAGTCTTAAACTCACTGCTTTAGCACTATTTCATCTTTTAATCAACTTTTGGGATATAAACATGTATTTTGAGCAATTGATTAATATGAGGAGCTAAACCGAAACACTGGGATGACGTAGGAAGCCCTATTTCACGCATGTGGTAATTCTAATAATTCTTTTATGACTATTTGCATTGATTTTTAATCGATTTATGATTTTTATTGAATGGGTGTGATTTCGTTTGATGGTGTATGCTTGGTTTATGTATTTTTGATACATCGTGATTTTGATTTACAATCATTGCTTTTCAAAAATCTACTTTTTGGCAAAGAATAAGAGTCCATATTTTTAATATTTGATCTATAATTGATTGGAATTATTATTTGAATCACATGAATGGAATTTGGTGGAATCATGAGTCTCAGTCTTTCTCGATACTGTGACATCTTTCCTTGTACATATTATATTAAGTCTAAAATCGAATCTCAACAAGTCCGAGAAACGAACACTTTACTTACCACTACAAAACTACACCAGTAACAAAGCAATTAATATGCATCGTTAGATGAACTTCTGATTTAAGATTCAAGTTGAGTTTTCTTAGAAAATAAGCAATCAATCTCCAACATTAGATGGTTTAGCTTGATACACACAAATGAAATATACTTATATTTAGATATGGGTGAACCGTACCTAAACGTGTATAACAAGTTAGCTCAATAACAGTTAACCGAAGTTAGCCATATGAACATTTTTAGCTTAGCTATATTCATCTAATACTTCTAGACCAAATATGATAATCAATCAATCATGATAGATAATTAAATGAATCTAAATGTGTTTTAAGAGAGTTTTTCAAATGTTCACTATCTCATAGAAATATCCATGACCCATTTGAAACATATTCGGTTTGGTTTGTAAATGTTCACTATCAATTCATAAACATAATGCCACGGTTTTCAAAGTAAGTTCGCATACCTTAATACATTAATATTCCAGGGACTTTAGTTCGCAAACATAGTTTGCAAACGAACCTGACTTCATGAGTATAGACAATAGTTACCATACAAGTAAGTGAACGAGTTGTCATACTTACCGATTTTAGAACCTAACCACTGAGTTCGCAAACCGAGTTCGCGAACTACCATTTTGGATCTTGCCTAGTCTTTCCGTTCTCAAACACTGTTTGAAAACCACATTTCCGGACCTATCACAGATAAACTTGTTCGCAAACAAGAGTTCTGGACCTGAACTAGCACTTCACAGTTCGCATACTGGGTACGCATACTGTGTTGTATCCATATATTGGTAGTAGTTCTATATCATTCATTCAATTTGAAACATCCTTAGAAGACAACACTGTTAATCTTACACATACCAATAGCTTCAAGTAATTCTCAAATGATTATTTGATCAATACGAAACATCCCGAGTTAACATCAAATAATTGTCTCACACAAATCATGTAAGATGTTCAAGGTAATTTTCACATGATCATCTTGACTTAATGTTTAGTTTCCAACAAACGAATTGTTTACAACTAAAGTTGTCAAGTAGATGATGAAGCATTCTAAGCTTTAAACTTTTATTTTGAGAATTATAAAAGAGAGATAAACTCAACTCGAAATTTCAAATGTGTATAACACAAAGTATATATAGATATACGACTTAGTCTCATAAGTAGATTGAATTGAATAGACTTCTGAGTGATATATAAGTTTTAGTCTCCACATACCTTTTGTCGACGAAGTTCCTCCAAGGTCTTCAGTAGATTTTCTTCTTCAATTGGTGAACGCCGTGAAGTCTAAAGCTCAACTACACGCTTCTATCCTAATTCGATACTTAGCTATAATTAGACTAGAAATCAAGATATAGTTTTGATCAACTAAACTTGACAAACAAGCTTGAGATAACAACGCTTGCGAGTTCGACCGAGCAGTGCTCTAACAATCTCCCCCTTTGTCAATTTTAGCGACAAAACTATCAATACATATATATTACAAAATAAATAAACTTTGTAGCTTCTGATCCATCATGCTTTATTTCCTTGGCTCTTCAACTTCCTTTAATTCTTCGTTACTTCAAGTTCTCCATCGATTTTGAATGTGTTCAACTCAGCACCATTGTTGTTGAAGATCCGTAGCAATAACAATAAGAAAATAAATGTTCCCAATCATTGTTATCCAGTGTCATAGTATTATTATGTTAAGGGAGAAAAATAGAAATAAGCGTCATGTTTTGTTACTCGGTAATTCATTTCGAGATACTTGGCGATTGCGTCTTCGGTCATTCCTTGAACAATGTTCTTAGCACTAACCACTCTTGGCGTAGTCGCGCTCTGCGCATTTCGTAAGACCTCGTAACTCGTATTTCCTCTTGATAGATGTGTCTAGTTCCTTATGCATATCCACCATGTCCTGTCCGCTTGTTCCGGCGGTATTTTTTCCTTTCGATGTCTCCCCTTTCCTCGGTGGTGCCCTTGCAGCTTGTTCCGGCGGTATCAGATTGGTGATCACTACTCGGAACAAATCCTCTTCATCGTTTTCTCTGCGTACATCTTCTACTGTCACGTTGTCTAAGTTAGGAAGTGCCCCTTTCGCTCGCGCTCCCTGGCTCGCACTTGGGAGTATCATGCTGGACGAGAGGTTAAGAACCTCCTACTATGGTCGCAATGTTCATGGGGTAAAAGTGATAAGTAGTAACTGGCCCTAATCACAACAAGTACTCCCAAGATAATGAGAGGTTAAGAGAGAGATAAGGTGGATTAATTGTGTCCTCTGAGTATGCTTTCTTTCCCCTTTTATAATAATCTTTCCTTCCCCCTATGGATAAGTTCCCATCAGACTAATATATCACAAGATTGCCATTTTTCTCTTATCCAAGTTATTTAAGGAATTAGGAGAAGGGCCTTCCTTCTTTGACCCAGGATAAAGCCCAACTAACTTAAGGCTTTCTTTCTTGGGCTAGGACCATCCGTTATCCTATGGGTTGGGCCTAGTCCTTTAATCCCTTAAAGGAGGACCCTTAATAGACTAGGAGGCTACCTCATTTTGGATCAGTTATTTTCATGTATCAACACTACGGAATAAGACTCTGGGTCAGATGTAGAAGACCTGAACCAGATGTCCATTGACCTAGCCATAGGTGATCAAACAAGACTTAGACACGGTATTCTGCGCGTAAGACCTGAGTTCAGATGCGAAGCAAAGAAGATTCTTGACACTATAAGCTAAGGGGAGACCTGGAAACCAATCCCAGGTCGGTACAAGCACAAGGTGGAAAACTATTGAAGTTCAGGCTGTCACGTGCTTAGTCATCTACATGTAATTGTCGTGCTCACATGATGTATAAGTATCCAGAAAGGCTGATGATGTAAACAAGTTGATTCTGATATAAGAAATAGACTTCAGAGAATTCTCTCTCCTCTCTCTCTCTCTGATTCTCTTCCAACCGCCATTAGGAAATCCAGATCTAACAACGTCGGAAACCTGATCGGAGATCAGAGAATATAGTAGCAATAATAATATGAAATTTGTAAAGGTATGAGTTTGACATATCTTCACCTAGTTCATCTGCTCAACATAATAATAATAATATTTAGACCTGAAATGACACATTTTTTATTTTCAGAGAAACTCTTATATTTATTTGGTGACTTTCAATCCAACAGGAGTATGACTAATTAGAAATGGTAGTTAATCTAATATCTTTAGTATCAAATATTTTACTCGCTTCATCCCAGTTTTTTTCACACTTATGTACTTTTGATGTTGTTTTCTAAAAACATAATCATTCACTTTTTTTGTGTGTGAATAAAATTGTTAAGTGTGTTAATATTACGAAAGTATGTGTTAGTAATTGATGAATAAAGTTTAGAAATTATTTTTTGTATGATTTTAATGTGAGGATAAACTAGGAAGTTTTGTAGTGAAATCACAATATAATCAACTAATAGTAATATGAGGCTTTGAAAAAACAACAAAATATGAAAATGAGAGAGTATTTTTTTTTTTAGGATTTCTTGGTTGTTGGTTTTAATAAATTTTGATTCGTTTGAAAATTAATTAAGTATTTTGAATTTAATAATGAAGATAACATATTGTAATATGGTTTCATCAAAAACTATAGAATTACATATATCCTGCACCTCCTGTTTGATAATAATTGCATAAGCTAGAGTCGATTCTCCTTTAACCTTAGTTTTTTCACGAAACCCTGTAGGTTAACGACTTAAAGACTTCATTGGGATTGTGAAGCCAGACCCAACTATTTTCTCTGTAAGTTGCATGTTCTGATCTTGCTGTTTTCAATTGTGATTGAGTACTATCTTGTTTGAGATTTTCTCTAGCTTTTATCTTCGAGTAACATTTCACGAGATATTTTTGAATCGATGGAATTACTTGAATTTCTTGAATCAATTGGTTCGAACTGAAACTAGTTCGCGAGAGTGCGCATAAAATTGGACTCTAAGTACTATAATAGTCAAATACGTACTATCTGAATGGATTAGTCAACATGCTCCTTGTTTACTTGAATAGATCAGTCATAAGTTACCGCACTTCATCCATATTGATGCCCAAATCTTGTATTCTTCCATGCTATGATGTTTGCTTAGATACTCTCCACCAACATTGGTGGAAAATATTAACGTAACAATAAAAGAAGAAGTGAATTTTCAATAGATTTTCAAATCAATGCATATCTCATTTTTAATTTAATGTAAATATGGATCATACCTGGGCCTTTGATTAGGAAATTTGGCATTTACCTCGGGTTTCACTTCGTATGAAGGAACAACTACAGAAGCTATGCGTTGTACCATTTTTTTCCATATCACTCATTCATTGATCCATGTGTGAAGATTCTCCCATCTCTCTAACTCTTCTAACTGTCGAGGAATCTCGAGTGTAAAATTGTTAAGTGTTTGCAGCCATGCTCTCAATCAAACTAGTCGCTTCCTTGATAGTTTTATTATCCAATGCACTATTGCTAGCTGCATCAATCAATTGTCTCTCATGTGGTAGTAAACCCTCATAAAAGTGTGTGATAATGAGTTGCGGTGGTATTTGATGGTTTGGACAGCTCGCCAACAATCTCTTGTATCTATCCCAGTATTCATACAGAGATTATCCAATAAATTGCACAATACCACTAATCTCCTAACGAATAGATGCAGCTTTAGAAGTAGGAAAATATTTCTCTAAAAACAGCTTTTTCATTCGGTTCCATGTGGTAATACTTCCGGGAGGGAGACAATATAACCATGATTCTGCTTGGTCCTCCAATGAGAATGGAAAAGCTTGTAGGAAAGCTGTATTAGCATCATCGTCATTCTTTCTCATGCTTCTTATTGTATTCTGAAATTGTTGTAGGTGTCGATTAGGATCTTCACCCGGTAATCCCTTGAACTTCGGAATCCAATGAAGAAGATTTGACTTAAATTCCACTGTGTCATTCAGAGTAATACACAATGGTTTAGAATCCAAACATGGGGATGTTAGATCTCTCAACGTTTTCCTCTCCTGAGGAGGAGGTGGTGGAGGATTTTCACCGTCATTCACCATTGTTGATGTAGAAGTTTCTTCTTGATGCGTTTGATGACGTGCTTGAAGTACCGTTCCTTTACGGGTTTGAATTCCGTACTTCTGGTATTCCCAGTCTTTCGGTGCCAGAGATTAAGTACCTGAAAACAAAAATCTAGAAAACGAAATTAAAAACTAAAAAGAAATTCTAAAAAACAAGATTAAAACTAATAAAAATAACAACTAAAGCTACCGACTGCTCCCCGGCAGCGGCGCTAAAATTTGATGGTTGTCGTAGGCTCAACAAATTAATAATATTATTTCCACACAATTAACTGGTAATATAATGGAAGTAAGGATCGTTCTCACGAAGAGAAGTGAGTTTTAGTTGTCAAAGTGTCACAAAGGGGGGTTTTGTTTTAGATTGTGAATAAAATAAATAATCAAAGCAAATATATGTTATATTGTAATCAATAGAGAGAGATATGATCGAGGAATCCTTCTTCGTATATAAACCGTCAATGAGTTATTATAATTGCCTACTCGTCGTTAATCATAGATTATCACCAACCGTAGAATAACAGCTAGATCAGTGTTATCTCCTAAATTCCTTATATCACTGGATACAGAAGTTCTCGCCTACCAGATTCTATTCATCCAAACCACCTAGTAGTAGATCACTCAAGGTGTAATTTAGTCGAATGCTTTATCTTTCGTGAATTTATAGGTTGATCCTACTAGTTAGACTCTTAGATCAAGGTCCACTTTTTAGTGTTGTTTATACGCACAATCGCTCCACAGAATCCCTCTACAAGGTTTTGTGTTCTCTACTTGTGTACAAGTTAATCGACGATTACTTATCTCCTAACTCAATACTAGCAATAGATTGAGTCAACAAATCAATTTAGTTAGCCATCTAAACAATCTATCAATCAATCATAAAAATTAATTAGTATAAACAAACGATAATCGTATGAAGAACTTCAAAGTAGATTAATATAATAACTCAAATTTTGTTTACAACTTAGAATTCATCCTCAATCAATAGGTGTTTAGCTACTCATGGATGTAGAAACATCCATGATATACATATGAGAAAAGTAAAGAGATAACGTTACGATTGAGAATCGCTCCGAAACCATAGCTTTGATATTTCTCCTCTCCAAGACTTACAATTTCGTGACCTAATGATATGATAAGTTTTACATAACCTAACACATTTTTATAGGTTTACATTGCTTGACCTTCGCGTATTTAGTTCGGTTCAAGAACCCGACCCAAAATAACGAAATAACATTCCCAAACGTGTCCTTAGGCCTTCCAAGGAGTTTATACACGTTTTCCTACTTGCTAGGTATGCATACCCGTATGCGTACCTCAAATTCCAGCAGAAATTTTCGGAACTAGGGTATGCGTACCTTAGTGTCTTCGTTATTCAATAAAAACTCGTTTTGGCCACAACGTTTTCGTCCGAACTCAGAATGACCTCATTCTTTTTGCATTTTTTTTATCTGTAAATTATATTCAAAATGGTGATGAGAAATCCTTAATTGGAATGAGTTAAGATCGATATTTGGCCCTTATCTTGATTTTGAGCTTTTTGCTCATTTTCGTCGCACTTCTTCAACTTCTCTTGGACTTGGGCACTTGGATACTTGTAATACTTCTCTTCTTAGCTCTTTTCAATACTTTGTAGCTCCTTTTTGGATGATTCACCTAATAGAGACACATAAGATAAAACAAGAGTAATAATACGAAAATATGCAAGAATAATAGCTTAAACAAGTATGGGATGGACACTAAAATCATATGAATTATGCACTTATCAAAGTTCCCCACACTTAGCTTTTTATATTCCTCGAGCAAACTAAGTAAAAATAATCCTACATACAACAACTCCATGTCGTGAGGATACGGTTAGTCTTAGCATGAATAACAGGCCTTTAAACCCCTAGGTGTCCCTAGTGGATGAGTTATAGTCTCGTGAGGGCTTACAAGAGATATACCCACAAAACCTACTCCAATCTCTCGCCTTGGAAGAACCACTAAGGATAGACACAAAGTAGGAAGCCAAATAATTAGCTTGCATATGTCCTTTAGCTGCAAACATCCCACATACATTCCAATCATCATACAAAAGCAATTACTTGCGTGTGACATTCAACCTGGTTGCAAAACTCTACTAAGACAGTCATCGTACTTGTTGCAACGTTTGTCACAACACTCGCATACTGAAATCACATGGATAGATAAGAAAATGGAAATAGAAAAGTGAAGTGTGCAAATGTTGACTTAAGTGAAAGATGTTACCCACAATATTTGTACGAATGTCGTCAAAGGATTCTTATTTATAGCGCAATAGTTGAGAGAAGCACCCATTAAACTTGACCACATGATTAGATACTCTAAGCGCATGTTTCTTTTTCAACAAGTATGCGATAGTTGCCTTGGATCCTGCGTTCCACGCTTGTTTAGGCGACGGAGACAGGGACAACTTTTCACGCATACTGCCACCCAAGTGTCAAGAACCTCATCAATAGTCTTTTTGAGTTGCTATATAATGATGATATGGTTTTTGTTTCATCGACTACATGATTAGATATCCTAAGAGCATGTTCCTTCTCAGCAAATACGTGACAGTTGCCTTGGATCCTGCGTTCCACGCTTGTTTAGGCGACGGAGACAGGGACAACGTTTCACACATATTGATATCCAAGTGTCGATAAATGAAGATGAGCCTTATATATATATATATATATATATTTTCGGGCTCACTCTTTATGAGTGTTAGAAAATTGTCTATGGGGCTTTTATATACTCAACCAATGATTACCTTGCTACAACATCCACGGCAGTATCAGGATTCCACCAAATCACTTTTAGAGAAACATAAACTGCAAAAATAAAAAGAAAGTGATTCAATAATAATTAATTGCGAGGATGAATCTTTCAAATGACTACCATAGCTTAGTTTCGCATTCAATTATGAACGTATATATTTAAGGATTGTGGAATGATAAAGTGGGACTCAATCTATAGCCGTAAGAACTGTTTCAACCTTAAAAAGGTTTAGAGTGTCATCCTAAATAGCTCATAATTAACTCCAAAATATGAAGTCTCAAGAATGCAATAAATCAAAGAGTATTATTATTATTATGTGTATATGCAAATAGTAGATACTAAATTCTCCCCCACACTTAAACTCAACATTGTCCTTAATGTTCAAAACCAAAAATTCTGATTTCTGACATACCAGACCTGAAAAACACAAAAACTGTACTAATGGGTAGACAATGAGCAAAACAATTCTAAACAAAAGTTGTTCGCCTACGTCTTTTCTATAAGATGTCAAAAGGTCACAACATTTCGATAAACGGTCTGACTTTTATGGCCTCCGGACTGACAGACATGCAATCTGAAAAAGTTCTGGAAAAATACCGAAACCAAAATGTCCAGTCCTATAGATCCAACTTAACAAACTCAAAATTCATATTTTATTTTTGTAAAATAAAGGTGAATCTGTCCTCTTTTAAAGTTGGGGTCAACCACTCAAATCGGGCTCCGTATGAAGTCTCTAGAGCTATTTTCGTGACAAGTATGCAGTCAGAATTTTCTGACGAGAATTCGTCAAAAACTTTCATTAAAGATATAAGACTTGTAAAATTTAAGATGGGAATTCAAGATATGATATGCAAAACTAAGAAAACTAAAAACAAAAGGTATATAGATACAAAACTGATGGGTTGCCTCCCATTTAGCGCTTAGTTTAATGTCCTCAGCCCGACTTGGCATTCTGTCAATTACTCCTCCAGAGGGAGATAATCACGAAATTCTTGCACATCCATATCCACATAAGCATGCTTTCATAATATGGATTCAATCTATGGGCGTTCACCTTTAAATTTGTTCCATTTCTAAGACTAGAAATTTCAACTGCGCCATGAGAATAAACATTAGTAACAACATACGGTCCAATCAATCTGGAACTTAGCTTACCAGGAAATAATTTAAGACGAGAATAAAATAAAAGAACTTTTTGTCCCACAACAAAATTCTTCCGAGAAATCATCTTGTCATGGAAAAGTTTCGTCTTCTCCTTGTAAATGTGAGAACTCTCGTAAGCATCATTATGTATCTCCTCTAGCTCGTTGAGTTGTAACTTCCTTTGTTTCCCATCATTGTCATAATCCATGTTGCACATCTTTATCGCCCAATATGCCTTGTGTTCAAGTTCAACCGGAAGATGACAAACTTTTCCATAAACCAACCGATATGGAGACATACCAATCGGTGTTTTGTACGCCGTGCTATACGCCCAAAGCGCATCATTAAGCCTATAACTCCAATCTTTCTGTGTAGTGTTGAAGGTTTTCTCAATAATGGATTTAATCTCACGGTTCGAGATTTCGGCTTGCCCACTAGTTTGTGGGTGATACGACGTACCAACCTTGCGTGTTATGTTGTACTTCTTGAATAGAGTATGGAAGGATTTCTGAAAATGCGAGCCTCCGTCACTGATAACCACTCTTGTGTACCATGTATAGAAAAAATATATTCCTTCACAAACTCACAAACAACTCGAGAATCATTAGTAGGGGTGGCTTTAGCTTCCACCCATTTAGAAACATAATCTACAACAAGAAGTATATAAAATTTTCCGTTAGAATTGACAAAAGGACCCATAAAATCAATTCTCCACACATCAAATACTTCAACAACAAGAATTGGTGTGAGTGGCATTTGATTTCGAGGACCTAGATTGCCCGTTCTTTGACATCTATCACAAGATTTGCAAAAAATATAAGCATCCTCAAATAGGGTAGGCCAATAAAATCCACTTTCAAGTACTTTGAAAGCGGTACATTTAGAACCAAAGTGACCACCACATGCATAAGTATGACAAAAAGTAAGAATAAATTGAAATTCAGAATTAGGTACGCACCTGCGGATGATTTGATCAGAACCGTATTTCCACAAGTAGGGCTCATCCCACACATACTGTTTGGCTATTTTCTTAAGTTTAAGCTTTTGAAAATTAGACATTGTACTAGGTACTTGTGATACATGTGTATATTCCTCTTTCCGGGAACTAGTGATCTTCAAGAAGGATTGAGGATATAATTGTAATTAAGGAAGGAATACTGATTTTTATGCAATATTCTTATATAAGGAAATATTCCTAAACAAGGTAATATTCTTAGATAAAGAAATATACCTAGAAAAGATTATATTTCCTAGACAAGATAATATTTCTAGATAAGGAAATATATACTTAGAAAAGGAATTACTCCTAGATAAGAAATTAGATTCCTAGAAGGTTTGGGAAACCGTTAAATATATAAATAGAGATGTTTAGCTCATAGCTAAGACATCTAGAGTGTGGTTTGTGATACAGACACACATAGATCGAAATAGTGTGGTTTTGTGTGACAAACATACTTAGAAAGGGAAGTTTGTGAGACAAATCACCTAGAGAGAAGTTTGTGAGGCAATTAATTATTGTAAAAGCAAACTTAGAAAATACTTTAAGGTTATTTACCTAGAGAGATTGTGAGCGTAACAAAGAGAGAATTGTAATAGTTTTCTTGTTCATAATATAGAGAAGATATTTTCTTCGAATATGGTTTCTAGTGTGTTCTGTTTTCTAGTTTTCATATATTATTATTCTGAATTCCGCCTCTATAATAATAGTCACCAAGGTACAGAGATCAATACGTATCAAGTTGGTATCAGAGCAAGGTTCGTTTCTTTTAGGGAAGAATCCTATGGTTTATGGTTTTCACTAAGTCTCTCTACGTAAAACTTGGTGAGGTGCTCGAAAAGCTAGAAGACGTTAGGAGAACAAGGGAAATATGGGAACAGTTGATGATCCTAAGCAAAGCAAACCACAAACTATGGAAGAAAAGGTGGCTACGCAACAAATATACATGAAGTTGATTCAATATACCTTTAAAGAATTGACTGAATGTATTCGTTCTCATGCACCCAAGTCAAAGGCGAAGAAAAAGACTACGTCTCCATCTGGTGTTTTTGAAGAAGAAGAAGAACCGGTCAAAGAAGATTGCATCATGGAGCGAAGAGTGACTAAGCCAAAACAAGAAGATAAAGAAGCTTTTCTAATTAGACGTCAAGGTCAAGTTTCCAGCAAAGAGAGATGGTTCATCAGGTTGAAAGGAACTCTCGGGTTCCCTAACCTCCAAATATAACTTTCACAGGAGTTCAAGTTCTTGAGTGGGGGCGCATGATACATGTGTATCTTCCTCTTTCTGGGAACTAGTGATCTTCAAGAAGGATTGAGGATATAATTGTAATTAAGGAAGGAATACTGATTTTTATGCAGTGTTCTTAGATAAACAAATATTCCTAAACAAGGTAATATTCTTAGATAAAGAAATTTACCTAGAAAAGAAATATTTCCTAGACAAGGTAATATTTCTAGATAAGGAAATATATACTTAGAAAAGGAATTATTCCTAGATAAGGAATATTCCTAGAACAAGGTAATATTCTTAGAAAAGGAAATATACCTAGAAAAGGAATTACTCCTAGATAAGGAATTAAATTCCTAGAAGGTTTCGGAAACTGTTAAATACATAAATAGAGATGTTTATCTCATAGCTAAGACATCTAGAGTGTGGTTTGTGATACAGACACACATAGATCGAAATGGTGTGGTTTTGTGTGACAAACATACCTAGAAAGGGAAGTTTGTGAGACAAATCACCTAGAGAGAAGTTTGTGAGGCAATTAATTATTGTAAAAGTAAACTTAGTAAATAATTTAAGGTTATTTACCTAGAGAGATTGTGAGCGTAACAAAGAGAGAATTGTAATAGTTTTCTTGTTCATAATCTCGAGAAGATATTTTCTTCGAATCTGGTTTCTAGTGTGTTTTTTTTTCAAGTTTTCATTTATTATTATTCTGAATTCCGCCTCTATAATAATAGTCACCAAGGTACAGATATCATACGTATCAACTTGTCTTGTAACCAAGTAGTTCACTATGTCCGCGTACCAAGGTGTTGAATCTTTAATTGAGAAAAGTTGTTCGTCCGGAAAACGATATTGTAAAGGAAGTTCTTCTTCGGAAACAACAAGTCTACTAAGATGATCCAAAACAGTATTCTCAACACCTCTTTTATCCTTGATTTTATAATCAAATTCTTGTAATAGTAGAATCCACCATATAAATCTTGGCTTAGCTTCTTTCTTCTTTAATAGGTACCTAAGTGATGCGTGATCAGAATCCACAACGACTTTTGAACCCACCAAATAAGATCTAAATTTTTCTAATGCAAACACTATAGCTAGAAATTCTTTCTCGGTGGTAGAATAGTTGATTTGTGCATCGTTTAGGGTCCTAGATGCATGATAAATAACGTGAGACAGTGGTGTGCTTGGGAACAACACACAAAAGACTTGCAAGTATACAAGGTCAAGTTTTAGTATAGAAAGTAAGAATGGGATCAGTCCATAGGGAGTGGGAGCATACAAGAAATTATCCTAAGCTATCAATGGGTGCAAAGCACTATGGCAGTGAGCAAGGCAAGGTAATATTGCAGATGCAAAGAACCAAAACAGTTAACAAACCAAAGCAGTTAACACAAGATGGCAAAACATCAAAGATTAAATGGCAGAGGATATAAAATAAAAATAGCAGGGAACCAAGGCTGTAAGCCAAGGGCAGGGGGAGTTTGTGCACTGATTTCAGTGCACAACAGCTACAAATTGCAAGAAATTAAACAAGCAAAACAGGTAAGGAGATAAACTGAACATGAAGCAAAACAGAACTGAATTTAAGTGACTGTAAAAGGGATTGTGGCTAAGCTAAGGGCTTAGAATCCACCTTTGTGTCCTATCCAAGCAATGTGATCCTAGGTTGAGTTGAAAATCCTATGCATACATCTAGAATGGGAGGAAAACTAATTTGCTCACTAGTTTTCCCCTAGCATTGACTGTCTTTTGACAGAACAATCAATCACAGGCACTATGAGCATCAATCTCTTCCCATTGCTCAATCAAAACAGACATCAGGATAACTATCCTAGCAATTCACCATTTGACAATGCACTAGGCTTCATCTGAGCCTCAGCCTAATGCAGTTTAGCTCATGCTAAACATGTAACTAGCAATAACATTCATTGAGTATGATAATTCAAGCAACATTCAACATTCGAGATAATTGAAAACAACATGCACACATTCACTGTTAACTGCATAAGAAGAACTGAAATTGGAATTGCATTAAAATAAATTTGTTTCAATTCTCTACTGGCTAGTCCAGAGATGCCCAATTTTACAACCCCTAACACCCTTTTATAGTTACAGCCAAAAAAAAACTAAAATCCCCAAATCAGTGAAATTAGGGTTTTACAAAAAATCCTTACCTAATCTCTGAAAACGATTGATAGCTCTCACCCATGCTTCCTTGTCGTCTGCTGATACTACCCATGCCTTCGATTTATTCTCTAACCTCACCTATTTCATCAACTCCTAACCTAGGGTTCCTGTGAGATGAAACGATTAGGAGGTGATGTAATAAGTGGCTAGAAAAGTAGGTCTAAGTGATGATGGCTCGAGTGGTGATGGTTGAATGATTTGGGGGGAGAAGATGGTGGAGTGATTTGGGGGAGAAGATGGTGGTGATGGAGACAGCGTCGCTGTTTCAGAAGAGGGGAAGAAGGAGATGGCTCGATGGGTTTTGGCAGAAGGGTGCGTTTGGTGCGGGTAATAGGGTTAGGTTTCTTAGGTGTTAAACGGGATCATCAAATTTGATGTTTTGTGAAGGGAATCCGTGGGATGATAACTTCTGAAACGGATCTAACGGCGAGATGGAGACAGATTATGAGCGACCGTTGGATGCAAAAATACAACGAAACTAACGGCTCAAGATGGAGTTAGGTGCTGTAGTGTTGGACAGGAGCTTCCGATTTCGATGAACGACGATGAAGCGACCATTGGATGATGAGATGGATCCAATCCGACGGCTGAAGATGGAGGCGGGTTTGGATATAGGAAATGGGTTTGGGTGAGGGTTTTGGGCCTTGGGTATGCCAAGCCCATATCTTCTTTAAGAACAATTCTTCCTTCTTCAAGACCATTCCTAGCCTCTTGGTTTTGTGCACAACGTTCTTCGCGGCTTCCTTGTGTAACTCCTCCCGGCTTTTCACTACTTTTCTGCTCTATTCGCTCCGCTATTCATCCAAACTTTATTTATTACCTAAAAATGCAAAATTAATTAATAAAAATATTTATTCTTGAAAACAATGAAAATACAGAATATGGGATAAAATGTAGAATTAATGCACAAAAGATGAGTTAAATGCCAAGAAAAATATATAGAAATATGCACTTTTTAGCACTCATCAAATACCCCCAAACCTGAATTTTACTTGTCCTCAAGTAAAACAAAACTAAGGAAATCCTACCTATACCACTGTCGCTGGTCTCTCGAATGCATTTAGCGTATGCACTAAGCCTTTTAAACCACTAAGTGTCCCTAGTGGACGAGTGAAGTCTCGTGAAGGTTTGCTTAGAACGTACCTACAAAGTTCTAGGTCAAAATATAAGCTCAGATTCCATCAAATGTGACATGTGCAAGTCAGTTTAAGCTCACAGCAAAATGGAGATGTCAATCTAGCTATCAAAGGCACAATCCTAGCACTGATAACAAAAAAAGACATGTGATAAGAGTGTAAAGTGTATCTACACATGTGTAAAGAAAGATCTGAAGTTATGACTACTAATCACCAAGAGATAGTTTTTAGGCTAAGAACCGAATTCTAAGCCAAGCTAGCTGTCCAGCTTTACGAGAATTGTGAATGTTCACCCAATGAGTTGGTGATATTTCAGTTTACCCGCGTTATACATCGATGGCTGCACCCTCCTTGCTTATTACAAGACTATTTACAACAAAAAGATAACTCTTTACATTGCTTACTCTCTTTTATTTTTGGAACAAGAGAGAACTATTGTCTTTAACATGACAAAACATGGAATAAATAAATACTTGAAATTTTTTATTATTATTATTATTATTTTATTTTTTTTTAAGAAGATAAATCACTTTGAACTTTACAACATAGTGACACTTTTGATACATGAACAAAAAGAAAAACATAATTACATGACTCTAAGCAAGAGGTGGCCCTTATCGAATGCATCCGGTCAAATTCTATGGTTGCTTTTCTTAACGTATCCTCCAACTTCTACCCCAGCCAACCAAAGAACAAGCTAGTCAAGTCTCATTCAGTATTCTAAAGTGATTGGCAATCTAACTTCCTATCAAACACCTTGAAGATCGAGGCTATACATGTATTGGTAGATCGAGCGCGTGCAAGTTTCTTATCACTATGTGAATTGTGCTAGAATCAGGGTGCCTAAATATCTAGACTAAGACTCCTAATAATTACATATTTGCACAAGAGTCAACATTTCAAGGTAAATGAGCTCCATTTTTATGTTTTTATCATTTTTCTAATTTTTTTGGAATTTTTCAATTTTTTCAAAAAGATGGAGTTTTGTTTTCAATTATGGCATATTATCGTGGTATCTACTCTATACCCCCAAACCTAAACTAAACATTGTCCTTAATGTTTAAAAATATGGAAAGAATTAAAATGCAACATATGGAAAGGGACATGCTGAGTAGAGTAAAAGGAGAGAGAATACCCGATTTCGGCGAAAGCAGAATTAAAACTCCGTTATCCAAGGTAAAACTCCAACATATTCGGAGTCATAATGGATGAGCACAAAATATAAACAAAAGGAAATTTAACTAACACATTATCTACAAGAAAATTTGGTTTTTAATGGGATTGGACTTTTTGGGAAAAATTTGGTTTTGTCGGGAGTGAAAACTTTTTGGTTTTTTAGGGAAAAAGGCTTTTTGGTTTTCAATGGGGAAGAAAACGCAGCTACTTATGTACAAGGGTGGACCAGCTTAGTCCACATAGACTGGGTCCTCCATGTTGGTTTTTTCAGTGTCGGGTGGGAATGGTTCAAGGAATGGTTTTAATCTCTGCCCGTTGACTTTGAAAATGTTCTTGTTGGAGACATCTTCAAGCTCTACAGCTCCATGAGGGAAAACTGTGCGTACTAGGTACGGTCCCTTCCATCTGGAACGCAGTTTTCCTGGAAAAAGATGTAACCAGGAGTCATACAGCAAGACTTTCTGACCAGGAGTGAAGGATTTGCGTAGAATACGCTTGTCATGAAATATCTTCATCTTCTGCTTATATAACCTGGCACTGTCATAAGCCTCATTTCTCAATTCTTCCAACTCGTTGAGTTGAAGTTTCCGTTGAATTCCAGCTTCGTCTAGAGAAAAGTTCAGTTGCTTGATTGCCCAATAAGCTCGATGTTCTAACTCCACAGGAAGATGGCACGGCTTTCCATACACTAGACGATAGGGGGACATGCCAATTGGTGTCTTATACGCTGTTCTATAGGACCACAAAGCATCATTCAATCTTATTGACCAATCTTTCCTAGACGGGTTAACCGTCTTTTCTAGAATGTGCTTGATTTCCCTATTAGACACTTCCACTTGTCCACTGGTCTGAGGGTGGTACGGAGTAGCAACCTTGTGAGTTATTCCATACTTGCGTACTAAAAACTCGAAGTGCCTATTGCAGAAATGTGAACCACCGTCACTGATGATAGCTCTCGGGGTACCAAAACGTGAAAATATGTTTTCCTTTAAAAAGGAAAGTACCACCTTGTGTTCATTTGTTCTGGTTGCGATGGCTTCTACCCACTTGGAGACGTAGTCAACGGCGACTAAGATGTACAACTTGCTGTCAGACATGGGAAATGGACCCATGAAGTCGATCCCCCAAACATCAAAAATCTCAACAATCAGAATAGGATTCAATGGCATCATGTTTCTCCTTGAAATGCTTCCCAGCTTCTGACAACGTTCACAGGCAACACAGTAATCATGGCAGTCCTTGAACAACGATGGCCAATAGAACCCACACTGCAAGATCTTTGCAGCGGTTTTCTTGGCACTGAAATGGCCTCCACAGGCTTGGTCATGACAGAAAGATATCACATCTTTCTGTTCGGTGTTGGGGACACATTTCCTAATGATTTGGTTTGGGCAGTACTTAAACAAATATGGGTCATCCCAAAGGAAATGTTTAACTTCAGCCAGGAATTTAGAGCGGTCTTGTCTCGACCAACGTGAGGGCATCCTACCTGTAGCGAGGTAGTTAACAATATCAGCAAACCAAGGAAGGTCTGAGATAGACATCAGCTGTTCATCTGGGAATGATTCCTAAATCAGCTCAAATTCAAAAATAGACTCTAAAGTCAATCTAAACAAATGATCAGCAACCACATTCTCACAACCTTTCTTATCACGGATTTCGAGATCGAATTCCTGTAATAATAGTATCCATCGAATAAGGCGAGCTTTAGCATCCTTCTTGGAAAGAAGATACTTCAAAGCCGCATGGTCTGTGTATATGATGATCTTAGACCCTATCAGATAAGATCTAAACTTGTCTAATGCGAAAACGACGGCAAGCAATTCCTTCTCGGTAGTTGAATAATTGAGTTGGGCATCATTAAGGGTTTTGCTATCATAGTATATCACATATGGTAGTCTATCAACTCGCTGTCCTAAAACAGCACCAACAGCATAATCAGAGGCATCACACATAAGTTCGAACAGAAGCTTCCAATCGGGTGGTCGGACTATAGGAGCGGTGGTGAGAAGGGTTTTTAATTCCTCCCATGCCTTCACACAAGCAGCATCGAAATTGAAGGCAACATCTTTGGAGAGAAGACTGCACAGAGGTCTGGAGATTTTGCTGAAATCTTTGATGAATCGCCGGTAAAAACCAGCATGACCTAGAAATGATCTGATCTCCTTCACAGAGCGAGGTTGTGGTAGATGTTGAATGAGGTCAACTTTAGCTTTATCCACTTCAATTCCTTTTTCTGAGATGATGTGTCCTAGAACTATTCCTGAATTCACCATAAAATGGCATTTTTCCAAATTTAGAACAAGGTTCTTTTCTTTACATCTGGATATCACTAGGGCAAGATGCTTCAAACATTCGTCAAACGAGGAACCAAAAACAGAGAAATCATCCATAAAGATCTCGAGAAAACTATCTATCATGTCATAAAAAATGCTCATCATGCAACGCTGAAAAGTAGCAGGTGCATTACACAACCCGAAGGGCATACGTCTATAAGAAAACGTCCCAAATGGACACGTGAATGTAGTTTTTTCCTGATCTTCCGGAGCAATGTGAATTTGGTTATAACCGGAAAAGCCATCTAGAAAACAGTGAATTATTAACAGAAGTCGAAGGGACACGATTCATCAAATAACAGGCAGTGTAAAAGGAGTCATACCAATAGGAAGACGGCACAGAGGCCATGTTAAGAATAATAAGACCAGTTTCACGAATATGACGATGACGACGTTCAACCAAACCATTTTGTTCAGAAGTATGTGGACATGAAAAACGATGAAAAATTCCAAGTTCTTGAAGATGTGGAGTGAGTTTGCGATATTCAGCAGCATTATCAGATTGAAATATTTTTATCTTTCGACCAAAAAGATTTTCAACATGCTTTTGAAATAAGAAAAATATATAGAAAACATCAGATTTTTGAGACATAGGAAACATCCAAGTAAAACGACTATACGCATCAATGAATATAATATAATATTTATATCCTTCAGTAGATAAAATATGAGAAGGTCCCCATACATCGGAGAGAATTAAATCTAATGGATTCAAATAAACTGTTGTACTGGATTAAAAAGGTAATTTATGACTTCTATGCTCATGACAAAAAGAACAAAAACTGATAGTTTGATTTGAAACTGGAAGAGAAAACTGAGAAATAACTTTGCGAACTGTGCACATCATTAGATGACCCATTCTAGCATGCCAGGCTTGTAAACTAGCACGTTCTCCTATGTAAGCCTGAGGAACTGGAGATGAAACATCAAGTTGATAGAGACCACCCTTCCTAATGCCGCGAAGAAGAACCTTCCCGGTACATCGATCCTTCACAAGACAAAAATTTGGATGAAATTCAAATAAGACATTGTTATCAGTAGTGAAACGAGAAACAGATAAGAGATTATGAGAGATTTTGGGTGTAAAGAGGACATTACGAAGCTGCAACTTACGGTTGGGAGTCCCTAAAATTGAGGAACCAACATTAGAAATTGGTATAGAAGAACCATTACCCATCTGAATTTGATCAGGGCCAGTATACTCAGTAGGAAATTGAAGACGAGAGAAATCATTGGTAATCTGATCTGTAGCACCACTATCAGGCGTCCAAGAAGGTGATGATGAAAACCCAGGTCCATAAGCAGCATAAGCCCGAGGTGCAGAGGATGGTGGTTGACGCCTAGGTGGTCGAAAACTCTTGTCATAACGGTTCCAGTAGTCTTGGGCTTCATGATTTTTACGCCCACAAAGTTGACAACGAGGAGAAGAAGAATCAGAGGTCATAGGCCCACGTTGATTGTCAGGTGAAGCAGGCCCACGTTGATTCTGAAAACGAGCAGGCTGAGATGAACCAGGCCCATGGTGATTTTGATTTCTGTTGTTACCAGTAGAGCGAAAGGAAGAGAACTGAGATTTGGGTGCTGAAGATGATCCAGATGATGAAAAAGAATGATACGAAGATTGTCGATTCTGAGCAGCGAGATTAGCAACTGGTTGAGAGTTGGAAAGCTTTGTCTGTTGATCAATACGTAGTTCAAATGTCAGGATAAAAGTGAGAAAATCTTCAACAGACAACGAACTCATCGTGGTGGTTAATGATGTGACAATAGCATCATAGGTACTGTCCAAGCCAGCTAAGAGACAATGACGAAACTCTTTGTCTGTGACAATGGTATCTGCTGCTGCCAAGCTATCCACAAGATCACGAGCACGGTCTATGTACTGACACATAGTTTGAGAACCTTTACGTAATGCTCGCAGTTCACAGTGAAGATGATGAACTTGAGCATCAGATTTAGAGCCATAAAGAGATTCCAGAGATGACCAGATTTCTTTAGACATTGTTAATCGATGGACATGACGAAAAGTAGCCGGGGTAAGAGAAGAAAACAACCAACTAACTAAGAGTTTATCCTGTTTTCTCCAGGAAAGATAGGCAGGGTTTGGGAGATCAGCAGTAAGAGTTTCTGTAGGGCATGGGGTTGCACCAGTGATATAACCATCCAAGTCATGTCCCTGAAGGTAAGGAAGAAATTGAGCACGCCACAGGGAGTAATTGGTGTCGTCTAGCTTTACGGTGATTATGTGATGTGGCTGAGAGAACTGAAAAGAAGACATCGCAGAGGACTGCAGGGAAGACATGGTAGAGTTGATTATAGCAGAAACTGTAGAAGAGGCTGTAGAAGATGTGGTTGATGATTCTGTCATGACTGAAATAGGATCGGCTAACCTACTGATACCAAGATAGAACTCCTAGGTTAAAGGGTTAACTACTAGGTTTTAACTAAAGAGAAGAGAGACAAGATGACGAGGTTAAACAAGACAGTTTCAATTGATTTTTCATACACAAAATATACAGAGACTCAATGCATATATGCATAACTAACTTGAGGGTTAAGATACTATCTTTCCCAAATAAACACAATTCCCTAATATACAGAGACTTCCAAATATACATGTTGTGTTAACTTGAGGGTTAAGTCACGTTGTGTTAACATGCTGTGGTATTTATCATCGACAGACTGCAGTCGTAGACGATGAAGCTATGATGGATGGGTTAGAGAGATGGCAGTGATGACGGTGTTTACATCCGCCATTGGTCGGAGATGGAATTGTTATTAAGCTCGGAAATGAATGGAGAAGTTGAATTTCTATCGAGTTTTTGTTGTGATGATTCCAATCGCAGTGGTGATGAAGCCGAGAGGAGAATGAAGCTCGTGTTGGACTTGACTCGAGACTCGAAGTGGGTTTTACAGCGTGACTGTTGGCTGGTAATGGAGAAGATTCACTTGCATGGAAGTTGGTGATAGATGAAGACTGGTCATAGATGGAGAGATCTCGACAGTGGCAGGATTTTGAACTGTGGTCGGAGCTGGGGAGATTAATGTCGAGCTCAACTGATGGAGGACACGAAAGCTTGTTACTGCGGGAGAACGAGAATTGGAGGAATAGAGTTTGAGTTCTCAAGGAGTCTGGTGGTAGTGAAGAAAAGAAAAGGAGAGTTAGGTTGTTAGTTTTCCGAAACTGACAAGCCATTTGAAAAATGGGCTAGGCTTCCACAGCTGTTGTGCCACCCATTCAGGCTATACTAAGCATTCCTTTTGTGGACCAGCCTTAGGACGTGTGTTTTTGGCCAGAGTTTGGCAAGTCACCTTGCACGGGGTGTGATGCACGAACAAAATTTTAAGGAGGTGCACTTTCCTATTTTTATTAGGTTTCCTAGTTTCTTCAAGAAGAGGTTACAAAACTCTATATATAGGGAAGCCTAGAAATAATTTAGGGAGCTTCTTCTCTACTTTTAGCCTAGGGTTTAGATAGATGGAAACTTTTATTTTTCTTCTCGTGATGAACTCCTATGCCATGAGTACCTAGATATTATTATTGGTTAAGGAATAAGTTGGATTTCCAAATATGGGGTTTCATTCAATAAATTAGTTTTGTCTCATAATTATCGATTATGATTCACTAGAAATATCGCATGTATGATTGATCGTTAGTTTCGTCAAGTTGCAAATTGGTAAAACTCGTAATCATATCTATTGTTAGTTTAGGGTTTATTATACGTAAACGTGATACACCTTGAATACAAGTAGCATAATTGTGATTATTGCTTGTAGTGATACATCCTAGTAGTCACATGTGAGTCATAACCTTTGTTAAATCGGATTAGTGCTTTTACACGTTCGATTGCTTTGATTGGCCTGATTTCATAAAACTTAATGCATCTAGGGAATTAAACTTGATTAGTGCTTTTACACGTTGGGTTGTTCTCTTAGGTAGAATTCATATTCGCATCTTTTAATGTGTTTGTTGATGATAAGAGGAAATTAGCGGGATATTCTTGCGATCAAGGTATCCTAGGGCTTTTGATAAAAGTTGAGATTAAATATCAATTCTAGTTATTGTTGAAAACATGTTTGTGGATGAAAACAATATCCTTGACCAATCCTTTCACATATTTGAATTGTGTTCTTCGCTTTATTTGTTTTGTTTGCTTTTATTTTACTTTTAGATTATAAAAATCAGAAAATCTCCCCATTGTTTTATATAGGAAACCGGAACATATTGATAACCCATGACCTCTCTGTGGGAACGAACTCTTTCTTATCACATACTATATTTATATCTAGTTGAGTGAGAAAGTGAAATTATATTTGCACGGCTGACAACCGGTCAAAGTTGCACCTGTTGGCAGGAGTCATGTAAAACATACATTTGAAGAGATCATAATAAAGTAAACAAACCTGAGATGGAAATAGAAACCTGCACCTTGGCATCAACAGTGTCTCATATAACGGCTATGCAAGCACATCTCAAGGTTCCTCACTGGTCCTGCAAGGATACGTAAGTGGTGGCAAAAATACATTACAAGACATGCACTTGTTACCTATGAATTTTTTCCATACTTACACAGCTTCAGGTCGCATCAAAGAATCCTGGCAAAACACAGGGGAGGGTATTAAGAATCAATCAATTTTCATCAAGGGAAAAAGACCTTAATAATGATAAGTAATGCAAGAAACTCTAATGTGTAAAGAGTTAACTCACCAACTGGAATTTCAGAGGCTACTTGTCAGGTTTTTTGCATCGATCTCAGTAAGGTGAGACTGAGTTGTGCCAAAATAAACAACACACTTACACAGTTCACGGAAAATTAAGATACATGGTAATATGTTTTCTCTACGTGAACACTCTGTGGTGAGTTGTTTGTTCTGGCATAAAAATGAATATATTGTTCTTTCGTTGTTGTATACCTATCCTACCAAACCTGTTCAAGAGCTTGAAATAAAATCACATGAAGGACTTTATTTATTCAAGATCTTGAACAGCCTTGTAGGAACATCTAACAGTCTCATATCTTGTTCTTCACTTCAGGTGGTACTGCGAAAATTTTATTAAGTTAGTGTATCAACCAAGAGAAACTAATGATAACAAGAGAAACTATTTACTATACGAGTTTACCCACCAATGAAATTAGAGTGGAGATGAGTCGGTTGGCAGGTTTGATGCATTGATCTCCTTCATTTACACCAAACCTAACAACTAATACATCCCCACTCCATAAATTGTATGGTGGTAAGTTGCATATTTTGTCAGGAATCATGTAAAAAACATACTTGAAAAGATCATAATAGGTGAAAAACAAACTTTAAGGAAAGCTATAGCAGCCAAAATTCACTCTCCAAATGGAATTAATGAGGTTACTTGTTTAGTTTGCTGCATCCATCTATATAAGGGGATCATGATTTGTGCCAAAAGAAACAAACCAAATGCACAGAGTCTTCAAAACACTTGATAAGTAATATATATGTTTTGTCTCCGAAAATTATGTGCTTGGTGTTGTATCTTTATGCATAAAAATGAATTTTATGTGCTTTTGTGGTTGAATGCCAATCCTGGAATTCATGTTCAACATCTTGGAATCAAATCATTTATAGAAACTTTATTAATGAATAGATCATAATAGGTTACAACCCTGCGATTAAAAAGGAAACCTGCGGCAGCATCGTGTTCATGGGAATGGCTAGAATCTTAGACAAAGGATACAACTCATATCAATGTAGGTGTATATTAATCCTGCAAGGCTCTTTAAGGGCAGAAATAACTTCCTTGAATCTCCAAGCAATGAAAAGTGATCAGATATCCCATGATGCTAATCAGAGAGAGCCAAAAAGAGACTGATTCAGTCATCCATTGCATCAGGTTTGTTTTCCTGAGATTCAAACTAATTTTGATTATGATTTGTGTTCTAAGGCTTATGAGGCTAGAATGGGTGAAGAATTTGAGTACAATTTGTGTTTTGGTGTAAAATTTTTGTAGGATGGTACTGTAAGGTTGTGTGAAGGTTTTACTGGTATGAATGAGAATTAGATGCACAACAATTCTATTGCGAATTGCAAGCGAGGGCATATCGAAAATGGGCAGCTTGTTGGCGTCAAAGATGGTTGGGTTCTGTTTTCTCTTCATCCCACTCGAGGCCGACGTGTGGTGAAAGAAGGGATTATGATGGTGGGTGATGAGAGGATTGTGTGTGGGGGTTCTCGTCAGGGATTTTTTGCAGCCCCAGTGCCTGACGACGTCAAAGTTAAAATTCACATGAATGATTCTCTTCCTCCTACCACTGACAAGGTACTCTTCCATAACCTGTTCATGCTTGCTCCAACAATTAGGCAGATGGTTGCAGATGTGGCGGAAATATCCCAAGCAGGAATTGGAGAAGTAACTCATCCACACGAAGTACCAGGTGACGGCCTTTTGCCACCAGGGGTTGATGCAAGGGTTGTGGCGCAAGTATATAGAGCTGCTAAAGCCATTGCAAGGCGTGGAGAGGAACCTCAACCACCTGAAGTGCCATCTGATGGATCTTTGCCACCAGGAGCTGATGCAAGGGTTGTAGTCCAGGTGTATAGAGCTGCAGTGGTTAGTGATGTAAAGGATGTGGCCAGTGCATCTGGAGAAGCAAGAAATTTCTAGACAGGTAGACTTCAAAGAACTTCTCAGAGAGATGTGAGGAGTAATAGACAAACAAATAGTTTTATTTTTTGAGTGATGCCATGATACAGAGATACAAAACAAAGTGGTGTTGGATTTTAAATTTGGTTTTTTTGTGGTTAAATCAATGTGCATGTTATCAGTATTAGTGCTTGAACCAGTTATGCAATGCTTCTCAACAGTAGCGCAGTGGTGATGATGGCGCCACAACTTCAACCACGGAGCTCTGATGGTGTTGCAACTTCGACCACGTTGATGTTGGTTCTCGGGGCGGTGGCGCTGGATTGACCATGGAGTGCTGGTGGCATGGAGCGTTGGCAGTGTCCTGACCACGGAGCGTTGCAGGTGGAGCGACTGGTGTTCCTCGTGATGGCGCGCCGCTGGTTTGGCCATGGAGCGGACATATTGGCACACGACTTGTTCGACTATGGATCATGGGTGTGATACACCCGTTCATCTATTCCCGTTCATGGAGCAAGGAGAAATCTTGCTTCTGTTCAAACTCTAAAAACTCTGTTCGTATAAAAAGGAGTATCGACCCTCTTCTGTTTTTTGTTGCTCATCCGGCTCCGTGCTTTTGTCTGCAGCGTCCAGCTCCTCTTCGTCATTTTTTAGCGGTGGTAGAGCGAGCATTAACAACAACAAAGCAATCTCCGGTAGTTGTAATCAGCAGCAAGGCGAGCCAGGAGAACTCAAGGTAAGTGCTCTTTTCCATGTTGCGCATGTAGCCACTCAACAGTACCATCGATCTTCTCCAGAATGTGTAATAAGTTTCTGACTCCAGAAGTATGAGTATCTGACCTCTCCAGTAGATTTCAAAATTTACCAAACCCCATTTCACTCCTGGGATGGATGGATGTAATATATATGATCGGCAATGATCATGTCAGAGCTGATCCTGGAGAGTGTAGATGCGTTGTTGATCCTTCCTTGACTTTAAGTTATTTGGTGTCTGGACTTTTGAGCCGGTGTCTAGAAGGCTTATTCTTTGCCTTTCTAATTGCGGTGATGATATGTTGTGGTAGCTTGTATGGTCGAAACCTTCCGGAGCCGTTGGGCGAAGTAGACGAGCTGAGAGGCGTTCTGTTGCCGACGTGATGCTACAAAGTCTTCGAGAACTTCATTCCAAGTGGCATCCTTTGAGTCCCTAGTTACACTTCTGTCTAGTCATAGATCTGATGGCGTGGCCGGATATGTGAATATCTTTGCGGCGTACTTTCGGAGTCTTTGATGCATGTGTATGGCTTCATGTTGAGAAATTCCTGCGGCTCGTAAATCTTTGACAGTGAAGATGTTCTCATCATAAATAACCTGGTTGGGGGAAGTGAAGGAATCCCCTGCCGGTGGTTCCCATGTGTAGTTATCCTGGGCCTACTTTCTCGTGGAAGATGTGCTTTTACTGCATTCGCTGGTAAGGTGGTGACTGCGTTTAAACTTCTAAACCCGGAGGAGTCTTCAGTCCCAAAGTGTAGCCTACTTTGATTGTATCACCTTGAATCCACCCCAGTTGTTGATCGTGGCTCCCCTTGTTTCTTCAAGAAAATGTTTCAGCCGCGTCTCTGGAGTTACCTCATGAATCTCTTTTTGTTGTCATGGATGGAATGCGATGAGCAGTCCCCAATCGTACTTTTTTGTAGTTACTGAAGTTGTTTTCTCTGAGTAGGCTTGGGATCCGTCGCGGCCTCGTAAAGTGTTGCAGGCGCCTTCCAGAAAGAGAGGTGATGATATCCTTACGTTACACCTTTGAAGAGTAGATGACCTTGTCGTGGCTATGACTTTTTGGTTGACCGTGTCTTCTGAGATTTGACAGTGAAGGGATTCCATGTAAAGCCTCAGTCCCAAAGTGTGGTTTACATGTTTCTTTGTAGAGGTTGTTGCTATGGTGAAGCTCTAGCTTGTATCAACAAACGAGAAGCAACGGTTCTTGGCAGCAGTTGTGATCAGAAGAGACTACGTTGTCGTGGGAACGAAGAAGGTAGGTTGGAATTTCATGGGCGTCCATGGAAGCAAAGGAATTGGTTGTATGTGTAAGCGAGCAAAACTGCCCACGACCACGAGCTTTGGCGGGATGAGACAAAAGGTGGCCAAAACTATGAACCTTGTCTGGTTGCGATTACGACCCTTGACAGGGAGAAGTGTGGTAGCTACCGACACGAACCTTGGAAGGAACGAGTGGCTACGACACAAACCTTGGAAGGAAGGAGTGGCTACGGCATGAACCTTGGAAGGAAGGAGTGTGGTTGAAGCGGCTTCGGCTCCTGGAGAGGACACTGAAACGTCTCCTGAAGCGAACGTTGAAGCGGCTGCTGAAGCGAACGTTGAAACGGCTTCTGAAGCGAACGTTGAAGCGGCTTCTGGAGCGAACATTGAAGCGTCTTCTGGAGCGAACACGTCAATCAGGTGATGTCAAAATCGACATCCTTCGAGTGAGCAGTGGTTAGGAGTCCCCAGTTTCATCTATTAATTGTGCAGGAGAGGTTGGGGTTTGTGAACGGCTTCCCTAAATGGAAACAACTGCTTTCGATTTTGTGGACGGAGTCTCCAGAAATCATGCAGCTCCTGACGGGAAGAGGGTCTCTGTGAACTCAGGAGGATTGCTGATTTTCTTTTCCTCGATTTTGGAGAAGTCGTTCCTGATCCTCACTGTGATGAAATTGGATTGCTATTCCTCTCTAACGGACGTTCAGGAGAAAAACGGGTCTCCTCATGTATAAAGGTGTGTCCTGCTGAGGTACTCTTTCTGAGTTGAAGCCATGTCCGTCTGAGCCTTAGCAAGAACTTCTTGTCTTTCCATCAAATCAACAATGGTAATAATGGGTTGGCTTCCTCTGGCTCCTCCATTCTCTCGTCCTGATGGGGAGTGGCGACATCTCTAGTGACCCGAGGGCGTCATACTTGAAAAAAAAATCGGGGGTGGCGGCAGCGGATTTGGCTCTAGTGATTGGAGATGTAACGCCTGAGGGAATGTTTCCTACGCCGCTGGTGTTGGTGGTATAGTTTACGGTGCCGCGGGTGTTGATCATGCTTGGTGTTGGTCATTCCCTTTTACTCTCGTTGGATACGTCCACATAATCTGTCTGCATCATCATTGGCAGGGCACATGCTTCAGACAAGGATTCAACATTTTGTGCCATCCCTGAGATTCTTGAAGTCTCTGGTTGTGAAGGAGCCAAACGTGCGTCTAGAGCTATTTGATTGCAGCAAACGTCTCTGCTCGCTGATCCTTTGAAAGGTGTAGAAGTTCACATAAACTTTCTACCAAAGAGGCTACTTCCTGGTCCACCGGCCTCTGGTTGATGGTGAAACTGTTGATCTGAGGACGATCATCCGGGGCATCCGTCCCCAGCGCTAGAATTTCTGAAACATGTGAGCCGCTCCAATCTGACATTAATCTGACAAGAAAACTGAGTATGTTGTTTATTGCTTCCTTCATCAGGTCCATGTTCCTTGTGTGGATCTCATGGACTCGTTCCAACTCGTCCAATCTTGGGATTTCTTCATTGGCTGCACCATTAGGTATAACATTGGAAAGAGAGATGTCGCCATTCGCCAGGTTCTGAACGGAACTTGGATTTGTGGAATCTATTCTAAGACCGACCATCTTTTCAAAATTGGAATTGCAACCGAGAGATTAATATCCCACTGTGGTCGCCAATTGTTTGAGGGTGAAAACGGTTTTTGCTGTTTTTTGGTAATTTCGTGTGTGTGGATGAGAAATGAGTCTAAACCCTAAACAATGTACTGCACGGGAGTATTTTTGATTCGAGAGATCAATATGTACAATCCTGGCCTAAACCAAGAAATGGTCGTTTCAGGCTTGCTTCGATCACAAAGTGAAGGAGAAGGGTTGGTCTTAGGGAGGGAAGCGAAGAAAGTGTTAAGACCGGAATAGTTGATTCCTGAAGTGTGGGCGTTTCATGACTGGTATCAGAAAGTTGAGCTGGCTAGCTGAATGAGGGTAACGGGTAACGCCTGGAATTTATGTTTCCGTAATGAATGATACGTTTACACCATTATTTCTTGCCATTACTAACCGCCCTCTTTATGACACCTTCCTATAACTGGCGTATTGCACGCCGCACGATGTAAACCGCCAGACCAATACCCTGATGAGTATCCCCCAGTTTGTGACATGTTTTGATGTCTCGAGTGTTTTCATTGAAAACATGTAGCACTTTGCTACGTGTGGAAAGTTAAAATTTAGAGGCTTGCCGCAGGTAAATAACATATGTGATGCTAGGCTCGTTTTGGCTAGTTTCCTAAAACTTGTCACGAGCTTACCGACTCGGTGGCGAATTTCGATGGCCGAGATCGCATCTTTTGAACAAGGGTAGCCATTGATTGTGGCTACCTTGTGTTGGTGCCTGATAATGGCGCAGTTGCGTTTTGTTGTACGCCAGTGGAATTGCGGCATGGCTCGTGCATGCCAGTGGCACGGTGGTGGAAGTGGCGCTCGGCGTAGCCATGACCACTGGGTTTAGGCGGCTGGTCGCCTAAAAGTTGCCACAAGTCCATCAGTTCGGTGGCGAACTTGGAGGGCTGAGATTGCATCTCAGGAGGAAGGGTAGTCGTCGATTATGGCTACCTTTTATAAGCAGTGGCGCCTTTAACGCGCACTGGCGGCATTGCAGCATGGCTGGCATGGCTTGTGCATGCCATTAGCACGGTTGCGTAAGTGGCATGGCCGCGCCTGTGGCATGCGGCATGGACATAGCTAGGATTTGGTGTCATGACCAAATTAGGGTTTGGCACTGTGGCCGAAATTAGGGTTTGGCACTAAGGCCGTAATTAGGCGCCGTGTCCAAATTGGGATTTGGTGTCGTGGCCAAAGTTTAGGGTTTGGCGAGTGGCTGGCACGACTCGTGCGCGCCAGTGGTGGTGCAAGTGGAGTCTGGCGTAGCCATGACCACTGGATTTAGTCGGCTGGTCGCTTAAAAGTTGCCACAAGTCTGTTAATTTGGTGGCGAACTTGGATGTCTGAAATTGCATCTCAGGAGGAAAGTTAGCCGTCGATCATGGCTACCTTTAGTTGGCGGTGGCCCCTTTAATGCACGCTAGGGGCATTGCGGCATGGCTGGCATGACTCGTGCACGCCCTTGGCATGGTTGCGCCTGGCGCAGCCATGACCATTGAGATTTTGGCACGTTGGTGTGGGAATCTTTCCTAAATTAGGGTTTGGCTTGTCGAAACTCTAACTGGCCTATATGGGATGTCACATGTGGTGAGTGGCCATGTTTGGCGTGTTTGGCATGGGCTTCTGGCATGTGTGCCTAGCATGTGCGTTTGGCATGTGCTCATTTGGCATGTTGGCGCGGTTTTTGGGAAGCCAATTGGCTTTGCGGCTATCTGGCGTGGTTTCCTAATTTTCAACATTGTGGCGAGTTTAGAGCAACCTAATTGGTTAATATAATGGGGTCGTCCAAGCATGGGCGTGGCTACACTTCTGGTGTGAGTGTGGCGGCTTTAGATCGACCTGATTGGTCGATGAGAAGTGGGGCCGGTAAGATAGGGCGTGGCCACACTTCCAGTACGCTGTGGCGGATTTAAAGCGACCTGATTGGTCGATGGAAAGAGGGCCGGCAAGTTAGGGCGTGGCCACACTTTTGGTTTGCGCGTGGCGGCTTTAGAACGACCTGATTGGTTGATGGGAAGTGGGGCCGACAAGCTAGGGCGTGGCCACACTTCCAGTGCGCTGTGGAGGATTTAAAGCGACCTGATTGGTCGATGAAAAGAGGGCCGACAAGCTAGGGCGTGGCCACACTTCTGGTGTGCGCGTGAAGGTTTTAGAGCGACCTGATTGGTCGATGGGAAGTGGGGCCGACAAGATAGGGCGTGGCCACACTTCCAGTGCGCTGTGGCGGATTTAAAGCGACCTGATTGGTCGATGGAAAGAGGGACGGCAAGCTAGGGCATGGCCACACTTCTGGTGTACGCTGTGGCGGAAATTTCCTAGTTTGGCTAAGCATAATTTCGACCAATGGGGTCTAGTGTACCGCACGGGGCACGAAACCCAAATTTTTGCAAATTAGTCGGGTTTATGAGTTTTTTGTGAGTTATCTCAATAATTGGCTGGATTTTGTATGCTGCCACAAAAATCCTTATCTACAGAATGCAGTGTGCTTTCCGTCTGAGCATTTTGTGCGATGGCCTTAACTTTGGTACTTGGAGGTTTATGTTACTCCGCTGCGAGTGAACATAAATCCGTCATGCCATACCGATATTAAGGGTTCTGCCGGGGAACATAGCACATGAAAGTACTCAGTGAGTCTTGTATTCGAGAGGTGTCGAAATTTACAGAGTGTTTGGGATAGTTGCTACATTCGCCAGTCTGGATAAATTTCATGTAAATATATTGAATAGATCAATAAATATGCCGGTGGAGAGGTTAGTACTAACGACATCGTTTCCTTGCAGAGTGACGTCACATCAGATGCAAGGTTTTGCGATTTTAACCCTAAACTAAAAACTACCATCAACAACTATAAATAGAGGCCAAAAATCCAACTCAATGGATATGGAATTCTAGGTTTGCTATCCACACACAACTGTTATAATCATCATATCAATAAAATCTCTCCCCACGAGATTCCATCTGTGGATGTAGGCACAACTTGCCGAACCACGTTAAATATTTTGTCTCTTTTATTTTTCTTCAATTTATTTCATAACCCTAATTTTACATCATCAACATTAAATCAATCGTGTTTTGTGCCTAGAGTTAATTTTGGGTTCGAACACAGTTCATATTATTCAAGCTTAAAATAAGGAAATCACCATGTTCACGGTAAATTAGGGAATGAATCCAACAACTAATCCTTGATTATTGGGTAGTGATATAGTCTGTGGATTTAGATAATGATTTGTGACTCCCAAACTTTGTGCTCCCACTGCTCCCAATGTTAGGTGGCGCGTCCACATAAGCTAAATTTCCTTTCTCCTATATTTTTCTTTCTTTCGTCAATTTAGTAAACCCTACCATTTTTACCATGATCGGATATCACCATTTTTACTACCAAAATTTATCTTTCAATCCTTCCCCTTCATCAAAGCAAACCCATCCTTCAACATCATTTAACTATCTCAAATTTGCAAAAAGATTTATATCGAAAAATACATAGTAAACTAACATTCCTTCTCGCACTTCATATTTTGGCATCAAGTATATGCCATAGAAATTTACAGAGTAAAATTCACAAACCCCTTTTCATAGTTTGTAATTGTAGCCACGCAGTGGTGGTGAAGGAGCTAATAAAGACTCAATAGCCAAAAATTGAATTAATAGTTGCATCTTCGATCGAAAGATATAGCTTTGCTTGGATAAGCAACACGACTTAATTTATAAGGAGAGGCTAACAGAAATTGCAGAGGGTGGATCTCCATCAATGAATGGTTAAGTCAATGATTTTCCATATTAAAAGCTTCAAACTGAGATACTTATAACATGCCAAGTATAATCTCTCAATTCCATACTTCTTCGTACTATTTAGTTTCACAGTTTGAATCTTATAAATCAATAACCTTTGCCTTTGACAGTAGATTGTGTTCTCCAGGATATAGACATAAAAAAAATCACGATATAGTTGGAGATATAATTTATCTTTATCATACTTTTCTTTTAAGGAACAGTTCACTTAAATGACATCTAATGTTGGGAGTAGTAGGAGCACAAAATTTACACAAAATTGGTTAAAAAGACCAAAATCAACAATTCCTGGGTGAAATGGACAGTTAGATTTTGATACTGTTTAAATGGACAAAAATATAAAAATAGGCAGGATGTAACCAGTTTTATCGTGCCCATTTTCAAATATTTTTTCTTATTTTTAATTTACACAGGATGTATCCAGTTTCATCCTTGTTATTTTTTTTTTGCCATTTTACCCAAACTATTTTTTACTCGTCCATTTGAACCGTGATTTAAAAATATTTGGACAAATGACCCATTTTCCACAAAATTTAGGAGTACAAATCATTTTCGATTTAGATATGCGAATAAGGCTGACTTAGTCTCAAGTCTCGTAGATAGGACGGGGCCACAACGTCATTTAGAGTGAAAACCACATACAATTTATACTTTTGTCAAAAATCTTGAGGGGGCCACTGTGGATTCGCCCCTGTCACCTTTATCTAATTATATTGCTTCCATAAACGATGTTAGACCTCGAGCAAACTACGAGTTTAGCTCTTGAAATCGCCAACTTAAGCATATCATTCTACGGCAATGCATACCGCACATTTGAGGACGATCGCCATTACTATGTGAAAGATTATTCTTCAATTTATGTGTTCCTTCTCAATTCTTCGATACTTCGGTCGCCATGATAAACCTTGCGTTTTTAGGGGCCACTCAAAAGAAATTAGGGATCACCTTTCTATTCCCATCCATTGAAGGAGGTTAAGGGATGTCTTAAAAATAAAAAATTGTCTATATTGTCCTTCACCTATATACTAAATCTAAACCTATATTCTTTATTTTCATAATCATATCATTCCACTTCTTCTTCTCTTTTCCACCCATTGAAATTTTTTTCCATCATTTTAATTTTGATTGAAAACAAAGATCATCGATCAGACAAATGTTATGATTGATTGTTTAAAATTAAAACCCAAAATTCATTAACCTTAAAGTTGAAACTTAGAACATCAAAAAAAAAAAAAAGGAGTTCAACAAACAAAACGAATAGATGATTAGTTGTGATTCAAAATTAGGATTTGATTACTTGAAATCAAAGATTTGATCTGAAAATTTTCTTGGATTTACAGTAGCAGAAACATAATCGGTAGATAACTATCTATTTTACCTACCGATTATGGTTGATGTTCTTGGATTTACACTAACAGAAACATAATCGGTAGATGATAATCTACTTTACCTACCGATTATGGTTGATGTTCTTCGTTTCTTAAGAACATCAACCATATTCGGTAGGTAAATTGATCGATATCTACTGATTATTCTTGATTCTAAAAATTAAATTTCTCTGTACAAAAAGTTACGCACAATCGATAGATAATGAACACCATTAACTACCGATTGTGAAAGTAGAAAATTTTGAAATTTTTGTTAAGTTTTGAAAATTTGAATTTGAGGCCATGAACACAATCGGCAGATAATAAGCATCACTTATTAACACAATTCACTTCCGATTATGGTAGTACTAAAATTCGAAAATTTAGTATATTCGGAGGTTAAAGTAACACACTTTACTACCGATTATGGTAGTACCAAAGTTCGAAAATTTTAGGATTTTGGCAAAATCATATTTTGGGGCGAATATACATTTGGAAGTCAAATTTACTACCGATTATGGTAGTGCTAAAAGTTCGAAAATTGAGTATATTCGTAGGTTAAAGTAACACACTTTACTACCGATTATGGTAGTACCAAAGTTCGAAAATTTTAGGATTTTGGCAAAATCATATTTTGGGGCCAATATACATTCGGAAGTCAAATTTACTACCGATTATGGTAGTGCTAAAAGTTCGAAAACTGAGTATATTCGGAGGTTAAAGTAACACACTTTACTACCGATTATGGTAGTACCAAAGTTCGAAAATTTTAGGATTTTGGCAAAATCATATTTTGGGGCCATTATACATTCGGAAGTCAAATTTACTACCGATTATGGTAGTGCTAAAAGTTCGAAAATTGAGTATATTCAGAGGTTAAAGTAACACACTTTACTACCGATTATGGTAGTACCAAAGTTCGAAAATTTTAGGATTTTGGTAAAATCTCATTTTGGGGCCAATATACGTTCGGAAGTTAAATTTACTACCGATTATGGTAGTGCTAAAATTCGAAAATTTAGTATATTCGGAGGTTAAAGTAACACACTTTACTACCGATTATGGTAGTACCAAAGTTCGAAAATTTTAGGATTTTGGCAAAATCTCATTTTGGGAACAATATACATTCGAAAGTTAAATTTACTACCGATTATGGTAGTACCAAAATTTGAAAATTTAAGGATTTTGGCAAAATATTATTTTGGGGCAAATATACATTCGGAAGTTAAAGTAACACACTTTACTACCGATTATGGTTGTACCAAAGTCGAAAATTAAAGGATTTTGGAAAAATCTCATTTTGGGACCAATATACATTCGGAAGTTAAAGTAACACACTTTACTACCGATTATGGTTGTACCAAAGTTCGAAAAAGCAAAAAAAAAAAAAAAAAAATCCCTCAAATTTTTTTATCACCCGAATCCTGCTCAAACTATCGAATATTGAAGGGTAATTTTGTCATTACGAAATATGGGAGATAAGGGGTGAACACAATTTAGGATTGGGTGACCTTTTTTGTTTTATTGTTGGCCCCTAATTTCTTTTGGGTGGCCCCTAAAAATGACAGGATGATAAACCCTAGTTTGTTTGTTTTTTCTAAAAAAAAGTTCTTATTATTTTCTCGACAAAAACCCCTAAATTTTCAAAAGTTAAATATTACAAGGCAAAGATACAGTACTTTTGCGTCTGTGTACTTCATGAATGTAGCCTAGTACTTGACGGTCTAGATAATCTTGTGTACTCCTATAAAACTTACTGCAGCCGTTGATTATTTGTTGGGACCACTTTGTTTAATACTTGGAAGCGGTGGAAAAGGAAAATACCAGTCCTAAAGAGGAACTAACAGGCTGTATTCTGTGTTTATGTTTATAAATAGTATAAATAGTTCATATTTAATAGGACTGTGCTGACGGTATATGGCATTCAGAGGAAGAAACAAGAAAAAAGAGCGTCATGGATGAATTGTTTGATGACGAAGTTATGTCGCAAATTTTAGCACGAGTACCTGCAGAACAAGTAACATCGCTTAAGATAATGAACAAAAGATGGAATTCATTAATATCCAGTGAATTCTTCATTCGTCGTTTGAATAGTGTCAATGGTGCTGTTTCTGGTTTATTTCATCATTCCACAGGTTCAAAAGTTATTAAATTTTTCTCTTTTGATGTTAATAGTAACGATATGCTAAGCGCTCGTGATTTTTTTGCATCAATGATATGGGTCTTACTGTTCTCGAACCGAAGCATCCTTACAACGCCCAAGGCGTAGATATTTTAGCTTCTTCGAATGGACTTCTTTTGTTACAAACAGGAAGAAAAATTTATGTATGTAACCCGTTAACCTTGAGAAGCAAACCTATTACACTTCCTTGGCCTTCTTCAGATGTTGGTAGTCATAAGATTCTCACATCTAGGTTTGGGTTAGTCACTAACAGCATTAATGATCCAATCAAACTCTCTAGCAGAAGTTCTTCAAATTACAAAGTGATTCGTACGTATCTCCTTAAAAGCGATACAAGTATTTTCTGTTTTGAGATTTTCTCGCGTGAAACAATGGAGTGGAGACTCTCGACTTGTAAAATCAATTACGACGGTGAAAAAATATTTAGAAGGCTCAACGCTGTTTATCATCGAGGAGCGTTACATTGGTTGAATAATACATCTATACTTGCTTTCCATATATGTCGAGGAAGAGCGAAGCTGGAAAATAAAATTACCAATGGAAATAGGTTGTATTGGAGACTTCCCAAATACTTGGTTTGGAATTACTGAAGACGTAATTAATCTATTATCAATTTCAGAAAACGAAAAAACCATCCGGGTGCTCGAAGACTATGAAAACAACGGCAGATTAGGAGAAGGAGTGAGAGAACTTGGGGCTGCTTCAGCCCTGACAGGATTTCCAATATACCATCCTTCTACAACGGCGACCGATTAGTGCTCGTGTTGCTAAAGAAAGTCGCGGTGTATAACCAGTATCATGCACTAATAAAAAATATCAGAACTGGAGCACAAAGGACCAAGCGCTTAGAAGATTGGCTACTTCCTCGTAGGAAGTATATTCCTTATGCAGGTACTCTAGCGAACGTGTAAACCTGACCTCAAAGCTCTTGATGCTTTATATATTGTTTCTACACTTGATCAAGTGGCTCTTGATCCCTTATTCTAGATTTTCCTCCGTTTGTTTTTTTCTCGGATTCCCACTGTCTTCTGTATGCACTTTTATTATTATTATTATTGTTATTTTATTTATTTTTTTTTATTTTTTTGACACAATCCACAGGGTTTAAGGAGAACCCAGAACCTTACAAACAACTACCCAAAAAAAACCAAAAAAGAAAAGGAAAACAAACTGCGGTCTAAAATAGACTTTATGGCTACTATCCTCCTGAACTATATTTCTCAAAGAACAGTCAAAACTGTTAGGATCTACTTCAACAAAATTGTCACTGGGGTGTATATTTGCAAGATAATCAGCTTCCTTGTTTGTCTCGCGAAAAACATAAGAATATCTGACTGCCTCAAAAATCAATCTCAGGTGAGCAATACATCTCCAAGTATGAAGAACATTCCAGGCAGGGGAAGGCCTCTGAGCAGATAGTAGATTATAGACCACCTTTGAATCTGTACTAACATGAAGACGTATACATCTTTTGAACTTTGCTAATTTGAAGCCTAGTTATGCACCCTGAAGCTCATGAGCTACCACAGAAGCAAGAACTGAACCTCCACAAGCCGCACCAATAGTAGTACCTGAATGATCCCTTATAATAGCTCCACTACCACCTGAGTCTTCCTTTCTTGAGCCATCTATATTAATCATTACTTCATCTTCACTGGGAGGTAGCCAAGAACAAGGAATTACTTTCTTAGGGTGAAAAACACAATTTATCCCCCAATCATCCATCAACTCCTTAACATGAGGATTATCCAATTCAAAAAATTTTGCAGAGATGTATTTCAGACTGACGGCATTGACAATCATATATCTAACTTCATCTGCACTGGTACTTTGATTGAAAAAAATTCTTTTATTTCTCTCTCCCTGGATGTGGTAGATAAAACTATTAAGGCATAATCATCTCCAACCAGAGACCAAGTTGTTTTAAAGAATAAGGTATTAAACCCATCAGACCCATGAGCCTTTGAAGAATGGATAGAAGAAAGGGTTGCAACTATCTCATCTCTAGAAACAGGTCTTTCCAGCTCAATAGCATCATCTAAGGAAACTAAATTCTCAAAGTGCTGATTTTCTAGAACATCCTCAAACTCAAAAGAAGAAGTATTATCATTAAATAAAGACTTGAAAAAATCAACACACTTAGCCCCGACGTCTCTATCATCTTCCAATTTAACATTATCTCTAGAGTTGAGAATTAAAATACTATTCCTATACCTTCTTTCTTTGAGAGAAGAATGAAAGAACTTTGTATTAGAATCCCCCACTGCCATCCATTTAACTTTAGATTTCTCTTTGAGCATAGATTCTTCATATCTGACCAGTTTATAATAAGATTGGACAACCACCTTTTCCTTCTTAGCAATGTCTCTATTAAAAGGGAAAGACTGAAGTTGATTTTGTAGATAATTCATATGATTTTTAGCAATCTCCACCTGCTCAAAAAACCTTCTAAATCTTTCATTCTTCCAAGAAATCAACACCTTTTAAGTTTCTTTAATTTATTTACCAGAACCATCATAGGATTACCATGCATAAGAGCATTCCAAGAATTCTTGACAACTTCTAAGAAATCAGGTTCATCTGCCCAAAAGATACAAAACTTATAAGGGGGAGGACCATGAAACCTTCCTTCAAAAATACTGACAATAGCAGGACTATGATCTGAAATACCAGGGGGAAGAAATTCAGCACTAGATTCAGAAAATGACTCCAACCATTCCAAATTTACCATAACTCCATTAATTTTAGAAGCAATTTTATTTTCACCCTCTTGCTTGTTACTCCAAGTGTAAAAACAACCACTGTATCTGAGATCAAAAATATGACAGTCTTGGGCACAATCCCTAAAATCTGAATAATGAGCTGGAGTGATAGTTGTTGCACCAATTCTATCTCTAACCTCCAACATTGAGTTAAAATCCCCCAATAGGATCCAAGGTTTCTCATTAACACTAGCAAAAGCTCTCAAATCATTCCACTGAGTTCTTCTTTGAATAATATCATTACTACCATAAACGAAGGTGGCAATAAAATTCTTATTTTGAAAAGTGGTAATATCTAGAAATATAGCCTGTGAAGAAGTATGAATAACTGTAGGACATTACTTATTTATTCCAACCTACCCAAATTCTACCATAAGGATCACAAGAGTAATTATCCACAAAACTCCATGAGTGGCATATATTATTCCTAATCCTACTTTTATTAACTTCCTTAACATGAGTTTCTACTATACCCACCATAGCTAACTTATTGACTTGGATAAGACTACTAACCTCCGTATGTTTTAAGGGGTCATTCAATCCCCTTAAATTCCAACATCCTAATTTTATCATATTAACCATGGGAAGGATTAGATTTCTTAATCTTTCCAGACTTCTTTTCAGCAGCCTTCATATTTAACAAATTCTTACTCTGAGTTGAGGATTTAGGTAGAAAATGAGCTCTAGCTCCTGCCATCTCCCCTTCATGCTGGACCACATCAAGTTTATCAACTTGAGTTTGAACAAAACCAGAACCATCAGTTAAATACATAAGAGAATTACCATCAGTTCCTTGCACTACATTTGAAGTATTGTTTGAAGTACCACTACCTAAGTTAATAGGAGTAAGCGCAGTATTTGATTCCTGAACTACTGATTGTACTACCCCTTCCATATTTTCTCTTGCACTATTCTCAACCAACTGATTAAACCTGTTATGGGTAACTAAGGAATTCTCCTTCAAATGAGAGGTCCCATTACTAGATGCACCTCCTATATTTTGAGCAATATTTTCCTTATTGAAGTTTTTACCCCTTCCTCTTTTCAAATTCTTAACCATCCAACCATCACCTCCAACATTTTTGTTTTTTTCTAAATTGGATGCCATAACTCTTGATGCAGCTTCCTTAGCAGCATTGGAAGCAGCAACACATTTGTCTTGAGAATGCCCAAATACAGCACAGTGAGCACATTTTTGTGGTTTCCAATTATATTCAACATGAATTTGAATTTTGGTTTTACCAACTAAGGCATCAATATGACTAGGCAAATCAGAATCCACGGTAACTTCTACACAAACCCTAGCATAAGGCGTACGAGATCTAGTAGAAATTTTTTTATCTAACAGTAATGGAGCATCAATAAAACTTGCAAGTTTACCTAACCCTTTGGCATTCCACAGGTGCAAAGGAACATTCCTCATGTTGATCCAAATTGGAATAGTCTTCAGCTCAGCTAGTTCCTGCACAATTAACAGAGACCATGGTCTAACAACAAAAGGCTGACCAGAAATGAACAAACAACCTTGTTGCAAAGAAGCAGACCTATCTTCAGCTGAATTAAACTCAAACACAAACATCGAATCTCCATGTAAAGTCATATTCATATCTGCTTTCAGCTTCCAAGCCCTCTGAACAAAAAATTTCACCAATAGAAACGGCAATCTCTTACCAACAAAACACCCAACAACTAAATCTTCACATCGGTTGACATCCTCAGCAATTTCTTCATCATAAAATACAGTAAGTTTAGCTCCATCAACCATACCAGGAGGTGAATAAGGCAAATCTTCCTGTATAACATCATCCTTTTGAGAACCCAACATTTCATACCATTTAGGAATACCATATCTCCTAGGAATAGATCCAAAAACCAACTCAGATTGATTAACAATCTTTTCACCAACAGTCGGAAAAACAACTCCAACCTGCTTGCCTCCCATATTTAGATCACAGAATGAAGAAGAAAAACTAGAAAAGAGAGAAAGAGATCTAGAAAACACCAATTATTGAAATAGAAAAGCAAAGGAAAGCTCGAAATCTCAAAAAAGAGACTCAGATCGAGAAGAAATTAAGAGCTTGACTGAAGTCAACGTCGCAAGATAAATCGCCTGCACTTCCCTTGACTTTCTGTCTCTCTTCGTTTTGTAAGTATTAATGCTTGCATGCACTTGTTAGTTCCTCCACTTCCTTCGTCTTTATTGTGTAATTGACTTGTCTAACTATGCTTCACATATTTTCTATACTTCTTCTTCCATCAGCGGCACTACATATTCAAATAGATTTGTCACTTATTCTGATGGTAAAATATTAATACCATTTGTAATCACCACCGTGCGGTGGTAGTTTCTCAACCACTAGCTAACAATGATCACCACAATACACTACATACAACTTGGCTTTCAAGCAAATGAGTGAAGCCGTAGAATTTTCACCTACAATTCCTTCAGGAATCTCTAATGTACTCCATGTTGCGTCACCAATGCGACAATACACAGTTGAAACAACATGTCCCCAAATAAGGAAACAATTCGTTGAATCATTATCATTAACAAGATTACCACAAACATTTTTCAGCAGCCGTTACAAAAAGAAATCATAATACAAGAATCCTCATCTTCATCACATATTTGATCAAGGTGTTCTTCAATATTAGGTAACTGAATAGTCTCTAATGATATATATAGGGTTCCCTAGAAAAACAGTCGAGAATAGGTATTGTTTAGGTTTAGAGAACACACAGAAGAGTTTAGAGAAGAGACAAAAGAGTTTAGAGAAGTACAACTTCTTATTGATTTCAATGTCTTACGATAATAAAACTAGAATACATATTTATACAAACTCCCAGGACTTGTACCGCAAGTCTTTCCTAACATAAGTTTCCTAGAATACAAAAACTATTACATGTATAATTCATTCTAGAACATTCTTGGTGGCTTGAGTATCACGTCATAGACATCACAGATGTATATCTAACACCCTCTATTGAACCGTCAGCTTAGTTCTTAGAGCTATAAAACGATCTTTAGAAAGAGGCTTTGTGAATATATCTGCTACTTGATCCTTAGAGGAAATGAATCTAACATCCAGTTGTTTGGAAGCAACTTGGTCACGAACAAAATGGTAGTCTATTTCTATGTGTTTTGTTCGAGCATGAAAAATATGATTGAATGTAAGATAAGTTGCTCCAAGATTATCACACCATAACACATGAGGAGATTTAGTTGTCACCTGTATTTCTGAAAGAAGAGATTGAATCCACATGATTTCTGATGTGGCAATTGAAAGATCTCGATTTTCAGCTTCAGTACTGGAACGAGAAACAATATTTTGTTTACGAGCACTCCATGAAATAATATTACCACCTAAGAATATAAAATAACCACTTGTATATCGACGATCTTCCAAAGAACCAGCCCGACCAGAGTCAGTATAGGCAGTGAAGGATAATTGTAAATTGGTTGCTGGTTGAAGATATATACCAAACGTAGATGTTTGTTTTAAATAACGTAATATACATTTGACTAAACCCCGGTGAAATTCAGTTGGATTATGCATGAATTGACAAACCTTGCTAACAGCATAAGCCAAATCTGGACGAGTAAAAGTTAAGTACTGCAAAGCTCCAACAATGTTTTTGTATTCGGTAGCATCAGTGAGTGAAACACTATGATCAGACTACATGTCCCCAGATGTACTTAGTGGAGTTTGTATTGGTTTAAAACCATACACTTTGACTCTAACAAGGAGATCATGAAAATATCTTATTTGTGTAAGAAACATCCCAGAAGACGTACGTGTTGCTTCAATTCCAAGAAAATAAGATAAAGGACCAAGATCTTTAATTGCAAATTCATTCTGTAATGAAGTGCGAATAGATTCCAAACCTGAAGTACTTGATCCAGTAAGAATAATATCATCGACATACACAAGTAAGAAAACAATCCCTGTGTCATCACATTTAATAAACAAAGAAGAATCACACTTGGAAGTGATAAAACCATTGTGCAACAAGAAAGAAATAAGACGATGATACCAGGCACGTGGAGCCTGTTTCAATCTATAAAGAGATCGATGTAATTTACACACATACGTAGGAAAATTAGGATCAGTATAACTTGGTGGTTGTTTCATATAAACCTTCTCTTTAAGGTTTCCATGTAGAAACGCATTTTGAACATCAGATTGATTAATAGGCCAATTATGATAAAGTGCCAAGGTAAGAATGATACGTATGGTGCAAGGCTTCACAACTGGACTATAGGTTTCACCATAATCAACACCTTCTTGTTGATTTTACCCTTTAGCTACTAAACGAGCTTTATATCTCTCAATGGTTCCATCAGCTTTACGCTTAATACGAAAAACCCACTTACATCCAATAAGATTCATTGATGGATGATAAGGTACCAAAGTCCACGTACTGGTAGGTTTCTAAAAGACCTACAAACTAATACCGCAAGTGCACGACATCGATGTAGCTAATGTGCAAGTGCGGGTCGATCCACAGGGACAAGGTGTGTGTAGTTGAAGCTTAAGATTTCACTAAAACTAAGTTGTAACAAAGAGTCTTGGTTGTGTTAAAACACACTTGAGATGATGGCAGTGACTGAACTGAAAAACAGTAGAATGTAAAGCAAGTAAACAGGAACATGCTAGGGCTTTTGAATCCACCTCTAACTCACACTGATTATTCATCACTGACAGTAACATTGTTTTTCTATAACCACCAGCAAGAGGGATGTCAATCCTCTATATAGCAAGGGTCATTTTGATATGAAATCTCCTATCACAACTAAGGTATCTTCCCTAAGTATTAACTGTCTGTTTAAAGCACAATTAATCAAAAGAACAATATATAAAATTAAGCATGAGTTGCAGTTCAGCAACACTAGATGATTCTAACTACAATGGATGCTTGACATCCAATGTGAAAGACTAGTGTTGAAGCCCTAAGATGGAGTTTCACTATGAGCATTTACACACATCATGGCTACTGACAAGAGCATGAATAACAAGCAATAAGCTAGGGCTTCATCTCAACCCTAGCAGAACAGGTTAGAACATAATTGACAGTGCAAAACAATTGAAAATAACACAAAACAGTTGAACTAAAAACAGGACATGAACAATTGAGGAACTGGATAGTCCAGTCCTCTTGGTGGTGCACTGGCTAGCCCAGGCATACCCCCTTTCACACACATCACAACTCTATTTATAGTTACACCCAATTCTCAAAAATACCTAATTTACAAAATTAGGGTTTATCCAAAAAAAAATCCCAAAACAGTGAATTTAGGGTTTCGATTTCACCTAATTTGATGGGTCAAATCTTACCCACAACGTCGACCCAATCTTCCTCTGACTTCACTGCTTCATTCTCATGTGTCAATTGCTACTCTAGACTCGCCTAATCGATTGATTTTTCTTCTAGGGTTTCAGAGAAAGGTGAGAAGAAATATCAATCAAATAGGGGGCTAGAAAGAGGGGGTGATGATGTTCGAGCAGGTGGAGTTGGTGGTTTGGTTGATTTGAGAGGAGATGGTGGTGGTTGAGGTGGTGGTTATGGTGATGGCGGACATGGGTTTTCTCTGCAGCGGAGTGGAGGAGAAGATGGATTCGATGGAGAATAGGAGAAGGAGTTGTTTGGTGCGGGGTATAGGGTTAGGTTGTTCGAGTGTGAGGCGGGCTCATCAGATTTCGATGTTAGGCGAGTGATAGGCGTTTGATCGATACATCTGAAATGCATCCAACGATAAGATGGAACATAGCCTTCAGCGACCGTCGGATGAAGAGATACAACGAAACTAACGGCGTGAGATGGAGTTAGGTGCTGTAGTGTTGGTCAGGAATTTCATACTTTGATGCACGAAGAGGAGGCGACCGTTGGATGATGATATGGATCCAATCTGACGGCTACATGAGAAGTGGGTTATGGATTTGGGTTTTGGTTTGGGAGATAAGTTGGGCTTGGGATAATTCTGAGCCCATTTCTTCTTTAAGAACAATTTCTTCCTCTTCAAGCCCACTTCTAGCCTTTTGGTCTTGTGCACAACATTCTTCGCGGCTTCCTTGTGTAATTCCTCCCGGCTTTTCACCACTTTTCTGCTCCGCAACTCATCTAGTCTTTATTTACAACCTAGAAATACAAAATTAATTAATAAAAATATTTATTCTTGAAAACAATGAAAATACAGAATATGGGATAAAATGTAGAATTAATGCACAAAAGATGAGTTAAATGCCAAGAAAAATATATAGAAATATGCACTTTTTAGCACTCATCAAATACCCCCAAACCTGAATTTTACTTGTCCTCAAGTAAAACAAAACTAAGGAAATCCTACCTATACCGCTTCGCTGGTCTCTCGAATGCATTTAGCGTATGCACTAAGCCTTTTAAACCACTAAGTGTCCCTAGTGGACGAGTGAAGTCTCGTGAAGGTTTGCTTAGAACGTACCTACAAAGTTCTAGGTCAAAATATAAGCTCAGATTCCATCAAATGTGACATGTGCAAGTCAGTTTAAGCTCACAGCAAAATGGAGATGTCAATCTAGCTATCTAAGGCACAATCCTAGCACTGATAACAAAAAAAATACATGTGATAAGAGTGTAAAGTGTATCTACACATGTTTCTAGAATGACCTGAAGTTATGACTACTAACCACCAAGAGATAGTTTTTAGGCTAAGAACCGAATTCTAAGCCAAGCTAGCTGTCCGGCTTTACGAGAATTGTGAATGTTCACCCAATGAGTTGGTGATATTTCAGTTTACCCGCGTTATACATCGATGGCTGCACCCTCCTTGCTTATTACAAGACTATTTACAACAAAAATATGACTCTTATTTACATTGATTACTCTCTTTTATTTTTGGAACAAGAGAGAATATTGTGTTTAACATGACAAAACATGGAATAAATACTTGATTGAATTTTTTTTTTTTTTTTTTTTTTTTTTTTTTTTTTTTTTTTGTAAGAAATAACTTTGATCTTTACAACATAGTGACACTTTTGATACATGAACAAAAAGAAAAACATAATTACATGACTCTTAGCAAGAGGTGGCCCTTATCGAATGCATCCGGTCAAATTCTATGGTTGCTTTTCTTAACGTATCCTCCAACTTCTATCCCAGCCAACCAAAGAACAAGCTAGTCAAGTCTCATTCAGTATTCTAAAGTGATTGGCAGTCTAACTTCCTATCAAACACCTTGAAGATCGAGGCTATACATGTATTGGTAGATCGTGCGTGTGCAAGTTTCTTATCACTATGTGAATTGTGCTAGAATCAGGGTGCCTAAATATCTAGACTAAGAATCCTTATGTTTACATACATGCACAAGAGTCAACATTTCAAGGTAAATGAGCTCCATTTTTATGATTTTTATTTATTATTTTTTTTTTTATTTTTTTTATTTTTTTTATTTTGATTTTTTCATTTTTTTCAAAAAGGAAGAGTTCAAAAAGAAGGAGTTCTTGTTTTCAATTATGGCATGTGATCGTGGTATCTACTCTATACCCCCAAACCTAAACTAAACATTGTCCTCAATGTTTCAAAAGATGTAAAGAATTATAATACAACATATGGAGAGGATTATGCTGAGTAGAGAAAAAGGAAAGAGAATACCCGATTTCGGCGAAAGCAAAATTAGAACTCCATTATTCAAGGCAAAAATCCAACATTTTTTTAGCCGAGATCATATTGGATTAGCACTATATATACAAAAAAAACAAAAGATTTAACTAAGAAACTATCTACAAGAAAATTTGGTTTTTTAATGGGATTGGACTTTTGGGAAAAATTTGGTTTTGTCGGGAGACATTTGGTTTTGATGGGAAAAAGAAAAATTTTGGTTTCTAGGGAAACATTTGGAAAACTTTGGTTTTTATGGGAGAAAAACATTTGGTTTTTAATGGGATAAGGAGACCAAGCCCACTGTTGGGTTTTGCGAAGCCCAGCTACGTTTTTGAAAAACAGGCCCACTGCTGGCGAGTAAAGCTCACTGTTGGTTTTTGGAATTTTGAAATTTTGGCCCACTTGAACTTTGGTTCAGGCCCACAGTTCAGAAACAAGCCCAGGTAACAATTTGAAATTTGGGCTCTTAAATAGCCAAAGGTCGAGGCCCAACTGGGCTTTTGAAAACGTTTTCTGTTTTTGGGTCAAGCCCACAGTGTAAATGTTTTGTTTTCAAATGGATGTTAAGCCCACAGTCCCAGAAATTTAGTTGGGCTTTGGCTAGCTACTAACTAAAATATGAGGCCCAACTGGGCTTTCAAAAGTTCAGTTTTCTTTAATTTAAACAACAGGCCCAAATCAATCTAAAACCATGCCCACAAGAAATTAAACAAACAAGCCCACAAGAAATTAATTACAAACCCAACAGAAAAATGGAAAAAATTATTACAAGCCCACAAATTAAAAATGGAAGCCCACAGGTTGGGTTCTCTTAATGGGTTTAGGCTTACTTGCTTAAGCACAGCCCAGCTGCTCAGTTTGGTTGCAAAATCCCAGTTGGGCTTTGGATCATCCTAAGCTTTGGCTTCAATACTCAAGGCCCAGTTGGGCTTTGGTCCTTCTTCTTTGGCTTGTATTACAGACCAGTTTGGCTTGGGTTCTAGCTACAGCTTTGGTTCAGCAGGTTTCAGCCTTAGCAGCACAACATCAAGCCCAGCAGCTCACAGGCTTCAAATTCAGCTAGAACAGCAGGCAACAAGGGTAGCAGGCAGCAAGGGCAGCAAGGGGAAGCAGCTCAGCAGCACCACAAGTTCAGCAGCACCACAAGCAGTAGCTGAACAGGGGCAATGTTGCAGGCTTGGCAGCAGCAGCTCTACAGGTTCAGCACAGAAGCAAGCTGCACAGGCCAGCAACACAGGGAAGAGGAAGAAAGTAGCAGCAAGTGGCAGGCCCAGCTGCACCTCAATCAGCAGCAACAGCAAGGGCTCAGCCAAGCAAAACAGAGTCACAACAGCACAGCAACAGGAGCAATTCAGCAGCAACATGCTGCAACAGCAGCACCACAAGCACCTGGCAACTCAGAGAAGAGGTTCAGTTCCCAGAATGATGCAGTTGAAGCAAAGGAGAAGAGATTATGCAAATGATGCAGATGTTTATGCTTACAGCTAAAGATGAACTAAGTTACATGGTGTGCTTGGGAACGACACACAAAAGACTTGCAAGTATACAAGGCCAAGTTTTAGTATAGAGAGTAAGCAATGGATCAGTCCACAGGGAGTGGGAGCATACAAGAAATTTTTCCTAAGCTAGCAATGGAGACAAGGCACTATGGCAGTGAGCAAGGCAAAGTAATATGGCAATTGCAAAGAACCAAAACAGTTAACAAAGCAAAGATGACAAAATAGCATGGAACCAAGGCTGTGAGCCAAGGGCAGGGGTGAGTTTGTGCCCTGATTTCAATGCACAACAGGCTTCAAAATACAAGAAATAAACAGCAAGATAGCTAAGAAATTTAGTTGAGCAGGGAGCAAAATAAGACTGAAATTGTAAGTGACTGAAATAAGGTATTGTGGTCTAAGCTAAGGCTTAGAGTCCACCTTTGTGTCCTAGCCAAACAATGTGATCCTAGGTTGAGTTGAATATCCTATGCATACATCTAGAATGGGAGGAAAACTAATTTGCTCACTAGTTTGCCCCTAGCATTGACTGTTTTGACAGAACAATCAGTCACAAGCACTATGAGCATTAGTCTCTTCCCATTGCTCAATCAAAACAATGCACTAAGGCTCTAACCTAGCATTCCACTATCAGACAGTGCACTGAGGTTTCATCTAAACCTCAGCTGCAACAATTTAGCTCATGCTCAACATATTACATACACAAGCATTCATCATACAAGATAATTCAAACACACTAGACATGGTGAACAAATACAATTGAAATTACTGAATTTGAAATTAAACAAGAGGTAACAGTAGAGAGCACTGCTAGTCCAGGCCTCTAAGGTGGTGCTATGGCTAATCCAGGCATGGTTACAACACACTACATCGTTTCCCTTTTATAGCTTACAACAAAATACCCAAATTTTCTACAAACCCTAATTTGAAAATCCCCAAATCAGCAGGATTAGGGTTTCGATAAATAAAATTAACTCACCCTCTGATGCAAATAGACTCGACCCATGCTTGTTGATGTCCCTCTGATGCTCTTCCTGCTCCAATTGATGTACTGCAACCCTAGCTCGAGTTGTTTCATCAACTCCACACCTAGGGTTCAGAGAGATGTGGGTTTGAAGAAGCAACTAGGCTAGAGAGTTGGGGAAAGTGATGGTGATTGAGGTGGTGTCGGGGTATGGAGATGGTAGTGAGGCAGAGGGTGGCAGTGGACATGGAAGAAAGGCAGGAGCAGAGCTCGACTGCAACTGTCGGGGGAAGAAGAAGGTTTTTGGGGAAGATAAGATCGATGGGAAGAAGGGAAGGGAGTGTTTGGGTGAAGGGTATAGGTTACGATGCTAGGGTGTGAGGCGGGTGTATCAAAGGCTGATGCTTAGCGAAGCGAAAGCGTAGGATGAAAAGGTGATGGAATGATCCAACGACGCGATAGAAGCGACCGTTGGATGATGAGATACAACAAAACTGACGGCTTCAGATGGAGTTAGGTACTATAGTGTTTGACAGGAGCTTTGGATTTTGATGCACAATGATGAGGCGACCGTTGGATGACAAGATGGATCCAATCTGACGGCTCTCATGGAAATGGGTATGGATAATGGAAATGGATTTGGGTGAGGGTTTTGGGCCTTGGGTATGCCAAGCCCATATCTTCTTTAAGAACAATTCTTCCTCTTCAAGCCCAGTTCTCGTTGATCCGGCTCTTGCAAACATCATTCTTCCCTTCCTCCTAGCGAGAGTCTTTGCCGTTCCTTTGCTCTTTTCGCTCCGTGAGATAACCAGGCTTTATTTAGTACCTAAAAATGCAAAATTAATTAAGAAAAATATTTATTCTTGAAAACAATGAAAATACAGAATATGGGATAAAATGTAGAATTAATGCACAAAAGATGAGTTAAATGCCAAGAAAAATATATAGAAATATGCACTTTTTAGCACTCATCAAATACCCCCAAACCTGAATTTTACTTGTCCTCAAGTAAAACAAAACTAAGGAAATCCTACCTATACCACTGTCGTGGTCTCTCGAATGCATTTAGCGTATGCACTAAGCCTTTTAAACCACTAAGTGTCCCTAGTGGACGAGTGAAGTCTCGTGAAGGTTTGCTTAGAACGTACCTACAAAGTTCTAGGACAAAATATAAGCTCAGATTCCATCAAATGTGACATGTGCAAGTCAGTTTAAGCTCACACAAAATGGAGATGTCAATCTAGCTATCAAAGGCACAATCCTAGCACTGATAACAAATAAAGACATGTGATAAGAGTGTAAAGTGTATCTACACATGTGTAAAGAAAGATCGGATGTTATGACTACTAATCACCAAGAGATAGTTTCTCAGGCTAAGAACCAAGGTCGAAATCTAGCTAGCTGTCCGGACTTTACGAGAATTGTGAATGAGTTGGAGGTTTCACAATTACTCGCGTTGTACATCAATGGCATACACCCTTCCTTGCTTATTACAATAAAACACAAAAGATGACTCTTTACATGACTCTTATTTACATTGACTACTCTCTTTTATTTTTGGAACAAGAGAGGATGGAATTGAACAATACTTGATCTTTTTGTATTTTTCTGATATTTTTTCTGAATTATACATTTTTTTTTTTTTCTTTTTTTTTTTTTTTTTTTTTTTTTTTTTTTTTTTTTTTTTTTTTTTTTGATAAAGAAACACTTTTGATACATATACAAAAGGAAACAAAAGATTACATGACACTTTGCAAGAGGTAGCCCTTTTTGATGCACCCAGTTAAATTCGATGGTTGTCTTTCTTAATGTAACCTCCACCTTCTATCCCAACCAACCAAAGAACAAGCTAGTCAAGTTTCGTTCAGTATTCTAAAGTGATTGGCAATCGTGACTTCCTATCAAACACCTTGAAGATCGAGGCTATACATGTATTGGTAGATCGTGCGCGTGCAAATTTCTTATCACTATGTGAATTGTGCTAGAATCAGGGTGCCTAAATATCTAGACTAAGACTCCTAATAATTACATATTTGCACAAGAGTCAACATTTCAAGGTAAATGAGCTCCATTTTTATGTTTTTTTTTCAATTTTTCATTTTTCATTTTCATTTTTCATTTTTTTAAAAAAGCGGGAGTTCTGTTTTCAATTATGGCATATTATCAAAGTATCTACTTTTCACCCCCAAACCTAAACTAAACATTGTCCTCAATGTTTCAAAATATGAACAAAATTATAATACAACATATGAAGAGGATCATGTTGAGTAGAGAAAAAGGAAAGAGAATACCCGATTTCGGCGAAAGCAATATTAGAACTCCGTTATTCAAGGCAAGAATCCAACATATGTCAGCCGAGATCATATTGGATTAGCAACATATATACAAAAGGAACAAAAGGATTTTTAAAATTTTTATCTACTGGATTATATACAAAAAATTCACCATACACCAAAAGTCTAAAGAGTTGAGGATCAACCCAAAAGACAAAGTGTAGCGGTTTCAACAACTTCACACATGAAAGAAAAGCACGTGAAGCTGTGAAACCAAATGAGCTACCACCAAACCTGGATTTTACAGAAGATATAATTTTGAAAACAAAATCGCGCAGTTTTGGGGGTTCCTCATGCACAAGATCTAACTCAAACTGTACTTTGCTATGGACGGGCAAACATGCCATTTCCAACTGTGGTTCCTCAAAGATATTATATTTAGATGCAAAATGGTCCAAGAGGACTTGGGAAGCACACAGTTCCAAACCTAGATTAGGCATTCTCAGAAAAATTGGTTTTACAATATTGGTACAAACCAAATCTTGGTTGGGTGGAAGGCCATCAGATTGTGACTTATGTAGAGGAATAGGCACATCATTATCAATCAAATCAAAATCTCCTAAATCATCTACACATGTCACATCATGCTCACAATCATCAATCAAATTAGCAAGTTCACAATCAGAATCATCAACATCATCAACAGATTTATCCTCATGCATCGGCAAATCAGTGGAAACATAACATGGAATACTAGAAGAAATATCATTCATTATGGTCGGGGCAGAGAAGCCTAATGTATTTGAACCCAAGGGTTCCATAACATCATCAGCATAGACATGTTCTTCTAATATAACATCACAATTATTATCATCCTCAACAAAACAAGAGTGTGCTTCCCTAAAAACCATAGTGTTTCTATTCCACTCATTTACCTCTAGATTAGGTTCATGTTCAATGTTACTAGCATGAGTAGGGTTAAAAACACTATTTTCATAATTAACTTCATTAGGGAGAAAAATGCTGCTATGATCATTCAATGTTTGCATTTCTAAACTAGCAGTGGTTCGTTTGAGGAGATTTTTAGCTTCCATCAGAAGTTGCTCACTAAAACTCATGGGAGTTTGAAATTGTTCGTCTTCCCATGGTGTTGATTGATACATGGGTGGATGGTCGTTAGGGTTTATAAATGATTGATCGCAACCTACAAAAGGTTGATTATGGTCCCAATAACTACCAGCATAATAATCTGTAGGTTCTTCAAACCTTGGAATTTCTCTAGTCCGCCTAAATTCATGGAAAATATAGCAATTCGCAATAATGTGGTCTAAGCCACCACATGCGGGACAAGCATAGATTTCAGGTTGCCTAGGAAAATTAGATGTGACAGATTCCTCATGTGATTGCATTTCTAAAGCTACGACTCGAGCTTCTAATTGGTCCAAAAGAGATGATTGTGTGAGTGAGGCACTAGCAATATGTTCATTTTCACGTTGTGACGAATGATACATGTGTGAATAGTCAGTAGGGTTCATGTATTGAGGCTCGGGACTTTGAGAATGTCCATAATAATTCCTATAACTATTGACATCATGGTCCGTGGAAGGTTCATAACGTGAAGTTTGTCCATATGCAAGTTCTCTTAAGGATTTGTTGTGCTCCCCAACTGTAGAAAAAGATCTAGACATGATCGGGCTCAAAGGCTAAGTAAAGAGTTTACAAAGTTCAAAATTTGGTTTTTAAAGGGTTTGGATTTTTGGGAAAAATTTGGTTTTGGTGGGAGACATTTTTTTGGTTTTTTTAAAATTTGGGAGCAAGTTTGGTTTTAATGGGTTAAAGAAGAAAAAATTTGGTTGTTAAAATGGGAGCAAGTAAAATTTGGTTTTTGAATGGGAGAAAAGTTTTGGTTTTTGAAATTGGGAGCAAGCCCACTGTTGGTTTTGTGTTTGCTTTGGCTCAGCTGGTTTGAAAACGTTTGGTGAAACTGAGTCCAAAATCTCGGCCTAGAATTTGGGTACTCGGCCCACTAACGAGTTAACCTAGCGTGATCGGTTACAAGCTCAGCTGGGTTTAAAAACCCAGAATACAAAATACCAGTCCAAATTAAACAAGCTCACAAAAATTAAATACAAGCCCACAAATTAAACAAACAAGCCCACAAAAATTAATTACAAACCCAACAGAAAATAAAAAGCCCAAAAATTGGCTTTAATATTACAAGCCCACAATTAAAAATTGGAAGCCCACAATTCGGGTTCTCTTAAATGGGTTACCTTTTAAGCACAGCCCAGCTGCTCTGATATTGTTGCAAAAACCCAGTTGGGCTTTGGTTCCTTTCCTTGGTGGCGTCCCAGCGGAGGAAAAACTGGTTCAGAACAGCAGGTCCAACAGCAAATGAAGTGAAGCAGATGCAGATGCAAATGCTATGCAGTGAAATGCAAAAATAGCTAATAAAACTACTAGAGAAACAAACCGAGTCCCCGGCAGCGGCGCCAAAAACTTGGTGGGCCCGGGAACGACACACAAAAGACTTGCAAGTATACAAGGCCAAGTTTTAGTATAGAGAGTAAGCAAGGGATCAGTCTAGAGGGAGTGGGAGCATACAAGAAATTTTTCCTAAGCTAGCAATGGAGACAAGGCACTATGGCAGTGAGCAAGGCAAAGTAATATGGCAATTGCAAAGAACCAAAACAGTTAACAAAGCAAAGATGACAAAACAGCATGGAACCAAGGCTGTGAGCCAAGGGCAGGGGTGAGTTTGTGCCCTGATTTCAATGCACAACAGGCTTCAAAATACAAGAAATAAACAGCAAGATAGCTAAGAAATTTAGTTGAGCAGGGAGCAAAATAAGACTGAAATTGTAAGTGACTGAAATAAGGTATTGTGGTCTAAGCTAAGGCTTAGAGTCCACCTTTGTGTCCTAGCCAAACAATGTGATCCTAGGTTGAGTTGAATATCCTATGCATACATCTAGAATGGGAGGAAAACTAATTTGCTCACTAGTTTGCCCCTAGCATTGACTGTCTTTTGACAGAACAATCAATCACAGGCACTATGAGCATTAGTCTCTTCCCATTGCTCAATCAAAACAATGCACTAAGGCTCTAACCTAGCATTCCACTATCAGACAGTGCACTGAGGTTTCATCTAAACCTCAGCTGCAACAATTTAGCTCATGCTCAACATATTACATACACAAGCATTCATCATACAAGATAATTCAAACACACTAGACATGGTGAACAAATACAATTGAAATTACTTAATTTGAAATTAAACAAGAGGTAACAGTAGAGAGCACTGGCTAGTCCAGGCCTCTAAGGTGGTGCTCTGGCTAATCCAGGCATGTCCCTTTTATAGCTTACAACAAAATACCCAAATTTTCTACAAACCCTAATTTGAAAATCCCCAAATCAGCAGGATTAGGGTTTCGATAAATAAAATTAACTCACCCTCTGATGCAAATAGACTCGACCCATGCTTGTTGATGTCCCTCTGAAGCTCTTCCTGCTCCAATTGATGTACTGCAACCCTAGCTCGAGTTGTTTCATCAACTCCACACCTAGGGTTCAGAGAGATGTGGGTTTGAAGAAGCAACTAGGCTAGAGAGTTGGGGAAAGTGATGGTGATTGAGGTGGTGTCGGGGTATGGAGATGGTAGTGAGGCAGAGGGTGGCAGTGGACATGGAAGAGAGGCAGGAACAGAGCTCGACTGCAACTGTCGGGGGAAGAAGAAGGTTTTTGGGGAAGATAAGATCGATGGGAAGAAGGGAAGGGAGTGTTTGGGTGAAGGGTATAGGTTCCGATGCTAGGGTGTGAGGCGGGTGTATCAAAGGTTGATGCTTAGCGAAGCGAAAGCGTAGGATGAAAAGGTGATGGAATGATCCAACGACGCGATAGAAGCGACCGTTGGATGATGAGATACAACAAAACTGACGGCTTCAGATGGAGTTAGGTACTATAGTGTTTGACAGGAGCTTTGGATTTTGATGCACAATGATGAGGCGACCGTTGGATGACAAGATGGATCCAATCTGACGGCTCTCATGGAAATGGGTATGGATAATGGAAATGGATTTGGGTGAGGGTTTTGGGCCTTGGGTATGCCAAGCCCATATCTTCTTTAAGAACAATTCTTCCTCTTCAAGCCCAGTTCTCGTTGATCCGGCTCTTGCAAACATCATTCTTCCCTTCCTCCTAGCGAGAGTCTTTGCCGTTCCTTTGCTCTTTTCGCTCCGTGAGATAACCAGGCTTTATTTAGTACCTAAAAATGCAAAATTAATTAAGAAAAATATTTATTCTTGAAAACAATGAAAATACAGAATATGGGATAAAATGTAGAATTAATGCACAAAAGATGAGTTAAATGCCAAGAAAAAAATATAGAAATATGCACTTTTTAGCACTCATCATTACACTACACTAAGTTACAGGTGCAGATGCAGCAGCAGCACCAGAGGCTGGCTAAGTTACACTAATAGCAGCACCAGAGGCTGGCTAAGATGCAAACTAAGATATGCAAGATGCAGATGAACTAACATGCAAAAACAGCCAAGAAAAATTCAACACAACACAACCAAGTCCCCGGCAGCGGCGCCAAAAACTTGGTAGGTTTCTAAAAGACCTACAAACTAATACCGCAAGTGCACGGCGTCGATGTAGCTAATGTGCAAGTGCGGGTAGATCCACAGGGACAAGATGTGTGTAGTTGAAGCTTAAGATTTCACTAAAACTAAGTTGTAACAAAGAGTCTTGGTTGTGTTAAAACACACTTGAGATGATGGCAGTGACTGAACTGAAAAACAGTAGAATGTAAAGCAAGTAAACAGGAACATGATAGGGCTTTTGAATTCACCTCTAACTCACACTGATTATTCATCACTGACAGTAACATTGTTTTTCTATAACCACCAGCAAGAGGGATGTCAATCCTCTATATAGCAAGGGTCATTTTGATATGAAATCTCCTATCACAACTAAGGTATCTTCCCTAAGTATTAACTGTCTGTTTAAAGCACAATTAATCAAAAGAAAAATATATAAAATTAAGCATGAGTTGCAGTTTAGCAACACAAGATGATTCTAACTACAATGGATGCCTGACATCCAATGTGAAAGACTAGTGTTGAAGCCCTAAGATGGAGTTTCACTATGAGCATTTACACACATCATGGCTACTGACAAGAGCATGAATAACAAGCAATAAGCTAGGGCTTCATCTCAACCCTAGCAGAACAGGTTAGAACATAATTGACAGTGCAAAACAATTGAAAATAACACAAAACAGTTGAACTAAAAACAGGACATGAACAATTGAGGAACTGGCTAGTCCAGTCCTCTTGGTGGTGCACTGGCTAGCCCAGGCATACCCCCTTTCACACACATCACAACTCTATTTATAGTTACACCCAATTCTCAAAAATACCTAATTTACAAAATTAGGGTTTATCCAAAAAAAAATCCCAAAACAGTGAATTTAGGGTTTCGATTTCACCTAATTTGATGGGTCAAATCTTACCCACAACGTCGATCCAATCTTCCTCTGACTTCACTGCTTCATTCCCATGTGTCAATTGCTACTCTAGACTCGCCTAATCGATTGATTTTTCTTCTAGGGTTTCAGAGAAAGGTGAGAAGAAATATCAATCAAATAGGGGGCTAGAAAGAGGGGGTGATGATGTTCGAGCAGGTGGAGTTGGTGGTTTGGTTGATTTGAGAGGAGATGGTGGTGGTTGAGGTGGTGGTTATGGTGATGGCGGACATGGGTTTTCTCTGCAGCGGAGTGGAGGAGAAGATGGATTCGATGGAGAATAGGAGAAGGGGTTGTTTGGTGCGGGGTATAGGGTTAGGTTGTTCGAGTGTGAGGCGGGCTCATCAGATTTCGATGTTAGGCGAGTGATAGGCGTTTGATCGATACATCTGAAATGCATCCAACGATAAGATGGAACATAGCCTTCAGCGACCGTCGGATGAAGAGATACAACGAAACTAACGGCGTGAGATGGAGTTAGGTGCTGTAGTGTTGGTCAGGAATTTCATACTTTGATGCACGAAGAGGAGGCGACCGTTGGATGATGATATGGATCCAATCTGACGGCTACATGAGAAGTGGGTTATGGATTTGGGTTTTGGTTTGGGAGATAAGTTGGGCTTGGGATAATTCTGAGCCCATTTCTTCTTTAAGAACAATTTCTTCCTCTTCAAGCCCACTTCTAGCCTTTTGGTCTTGTGCACAACATTCTTCGCGGCTTCCTTGTGTAATTCCTCCCGGCTTTTCACCACTTTTCTGCTCCGCAACTCATCTAGTCTTTATTTACAACCTAGAAATACAAAATTAATTAATAAAAATATTTATTCTTGAAAACAATGAAAATACAGAATATGGGATAAAATGTAGAATTAATGCACAAAAGATGAGTTAAATGCCAAGAAAAATATATAGAAATATGCACTTTTTAGCACTCATCAAATACCATTTTGAAGATTGTACTCTGTATCTGATGCTTTACGCTATTTTGGATCTGCTTGAGCTTGTGAATAACAAGTTGGTTCAAAGTCAGCTATAAGAGCATACTTAGAATTTGGTTTGTAGATACCATCTTTAGATCTAGTTATCATTGGATGATTAGCAGAAGTATCAGAAGAATCATTTACTCTTGGTGTAGATGAACTAGGAATAACATCATTGATGATAGAAATAGTAGGTGCAACATCAGTTGAGGTAAAGACAGGTATGGTAGATGAAGAGCTTGAAGATAACTCTTCTTGAGTCACAGAAGTATCAACAGATCGTGCAGGAAGCAATACATCACCAATAGTAGTTGGTTGTTGTTGTGTAACATGATGGGGTATGCTCATAGAAAATGGAATGATATTTAGTGGAGTAGATGTAGGAGATGGTGGTATCGACGCCGCAAAAGGAAAGACGGTCTCATTGAACTCAACATGACAACTAACATAAATACGAACAATATGGATATGTAGGCACTTATACCCTTTATGTAAAGGACTGTATCCTATGAAAACACATGGAGAGGATAATGGTTCCATTTTATGGGATCTATATGGATGAAGATGAGGATATCATAAACACCTAATGACACGCAACGAATTGTAATCAGGTGGTGCACCAAAGAGAACTTCATAAGGAGAGGTTTTTGCAAGTGTCGAAGATGAAGCACGATTCATTAAATAGCAAATAGTAAAAAAAGCATCATACCAGTAAGATGAAGGAACTGAGGCCATAGACAAAAGAGTAAGACATGTCTCACGAATATGACGATGTCGTCTTTCAACTAAACTATTTTGTTCAGATGTATGTGGACATGAGAATCAGTGAAAAATACCATGATGTTGAAGATAAGAAGTGATCTTACGATATTCAACAGCATTATCTGATTGAAATTTGTTTATTTTCCTGTTAAAAATATTTTCCACATGTTTTTGAAACACAAGAAATATGGAAGATACTTCTGATTTGTGAGACATAGGAAACATCCAAGTAAAACGACTGTGGGCATCAATGAAAATAATGTAATATTTATGTCCTTCATTAGACAAAACATGAGACGGACCCAAAACATCAGAGACAACTAAGTCCAAATGATTCAAATATTTAGTTGTACCAGAAGGAAAATACAATTTGTGGCTACGACGCTCATGACAGGAAAAGCAAAAACTGATATTGTTGCTAGAAACATGAAGAGAAAACTTAGAAATAATATGACGCACAAACCTAGAGTGCCAATTATATAGATTAGTTCGTTCACCAACACGGGATGCTGGAGAAACTGACGAAGCTTCAAGTTCATAGAGACCATCTTCTGTACGCACGCGTAGAAGTACCTTCCACGTACATTGATCCTTCACAAGACAAAAATCATGATGAAATTCAAATAATACATTGTTATCAGTTGTTAAACGAGAAACAGATAACAAATTGTGAGAAATTTGAGGAGTATAGATTGTGTTTTTAAGATGTAACTTACGATCAGGAGTTCCTAGAATAGAAGAACCAATATGAGAAATTGGAACAGAAGAACCATTACCTAATCTTATCTGGTCAGGACCGATGTATTCAGATGGAAGACTTAGCCTAGAAAAATCATTAGTGATATGGTCAGTCGCTCCACTGTCAGGAACCCATGGAGCAGTAGAAGGTGATCTTGGTGCTTGAGCAACATACGCACGAGGAGCATTAGTAGGCTGAGCAGGTAAGACTGGTGAATGACGAGGAGATTGTGGTTTAAAATTGCGATCAAAGCGTTTCCAGCAGAGGTGAGCAGGATGTCCAGCTTTATCACACAGTTGACAAGGCAATTTATCACGAGTACCACCAGGCTGCTGTCCAGTGCTACAGATAGGTGTCATAAACACCTAGATTTATTATCTATTGATTATGCTTTCTTTGCTATTTTTCGTGTGAATTATATTTTACGTTTTCTTTTTGAGCTTTTAGGCGTTTTGAAGTCATTTGGAACAAAAGGAGAAGCAGTCGAAAAGGGGCATGATAATCATTCCACGGTCATTTGCTGTTCGGAGTCCTGCTATGGATTAGAGGCATCCAGTTGGTGCCTTAAAGAAGCTGTTAAAGTCACCCAGGGATTTGATCATGGCCTCCCGTTTCCCACTTAACTTACCCATTTCTCATTTCCCCTAAGAACTAGGTCGAAGCTCCATCTCTTCTCTTCAAACAAAGACCAAGACGCTGTAATAAGGGTTTTTGCCGGCAAGTTCAGACAGAGATGGCATGGATCGAGAAATCAGGTGGATCGAGAGAAGTTTTGGTTCGATTTCGAGATGAATTTAAGAAGAAATCGAAGGTTAGTGAAGAAGATTGGAGTTGGGTATTACTCGAATTGAGATTTAAAATCCAGTATTCATAGTATGAGCTCAGGGTTGGTGTATTGTTATTGAGAAGATGAGTTAGGGTTTCTGTAATGGTGATTCAAAGTAGGGTTCGAATAAATGAAGATCCATGGGGTTCCATTTGATGAAACAACACAGAGAGACCGAGAGTTGAAGATGATAAAACAGGAATTAGAGGATTTGAATCTAGGGTTTCTGAAATTGAATATTTGAAAAGAGAATGAAGATGGGTTTTAACTGAATTTGATATTGGTGGAGAGTAGTGCTTAAATGGGTTTGGTGAGATGAAGTATGAAATGTAATGGTGGTAGCTGTAGTTGGAAGTGGTTTTGGTGGATGCTGTTGATTGAAATACAGGCGAGTTAATGGAGGTGCTGCCATGGATTTGAGTTAAGAGCCGATGAGATTAAGGGTTTCACTGGGTTCAAGTATACAACAGTGGTGATGTTGCTGAGGTCGACAATCCAGTGAAGGGAGAATCTGTGTTGAAATATGAGAAATTATGTTGTTGGCGGTTGTTGCTCAAGATCAAGACCAAGAAACTGTGAACTCAGAGAGAAGGGTTTGAGTCTGAGATTGAATTGGTTTTATTATTCAGGGGATGGATGAGATGTTGCTATTGGATGAGTGTGCGAAGCTGAAATTACAAGTTGTTGCTGCTTGAGTGCCTGATACTAATGATTCATGGTCATTGTGACTGCAATGAAGTTGTTTAGATGAATGCCTAGGTTCAGCTGGTATTTGATAATGATGTATGGATTCAGAATGGGTTTCAGGTTATAATGCTGCTGTGGATTCAAAGAGTTTGGCAGATGAAATGGCTAGGCAGTATGAACTGAGGGTAATGGCTGGTGCTACATTGCAGTGAAGTTAGAAATGCAAGTGCGGATACTGGAGACAATAAAGTTGCAGTTCGTGAGGTAATGATGGGCTTGACTGAAGGAAAACAGGTGCTGCTGCTACTGTTATGTGAAGATTGGAGGATGGGATTTGTTTGAGCTACAGATGGCTTGAGGTAGTGGAATGGAGATGATGGACCTGACAGATGAAGGTGGTCTGATGTTGCATTGCATTTGAGTGGACTTGAATACTACAGGGAATGATGTGTGAAGATTTGAAGCTAAATCTGAAGCTGCAGACTGAGGTAGCAATAAGCAGAGACGATGGTGTTGACTGACTTGATGCGTGAATGCAATGAAATGTTGCAGATTTTGTATTTGCAGAGATTGCAGTCATGGAGATGCTGAGATTGCAGAATTGGCAATGGGAATGGTTGTGTGCAGAGTTTTTGGTGGTTCAGAAAATAATGGTCTACAGGGGGTGGTAGCTTGGCAAGGTCTAGCCATCATGGCTGATAGTAAGCTGGTGAATCGAAATCATTGCGCGACACAAACTCTGCCCTGTGCAAATCAGTACAATGGCTTTGGCCTATACCAGTTAGACTCTGACTCATTCAGCTCAGTTGACTCAGCTTCTGACTGAGTGATCTTGACCGGTATGACTGTCAAACATAACAGTTGACCAGAAGAATATTCTGTCAGCCTACGGCAGCATCTCAGATGCCCGACAGTGGATTTCTGGGAGACTCCGGCAAACTTCCGGCGATGACGTCAGCACCTTCCGACGACCAGTTTTGATCCTAAATTCCACTTGGGGTTTTCTCACACATGGGCTTGGTGGACCAATTGGAGATGGGTTTTGAGAAGACCTAATATTGGAAAGAGTATCCTTTGAAATGGGAGAAGCATATAAATAGCAAAGTATTTTTCTAAACCTAGACATCTCCATGAAGGGAGACTTCTACTTGCTTTCTAGGGTTTCACATGATAGATTCTTCTAAACTCTTTGTGATGATTTCCAAAAACCCAAGTAGTTGATTTATTTTTATTGGTTGAAGATGTGGTTGGATTTTGCAACCAAGTTATGATTTTTATGAATTAGTTCTCTCTCACTATTATCGCTTGATTTCTACTGCGTATAATAATTGCATGATTGCTGTATTGCAATATGATTGAATGTTTGTTTGGTTGAGTCTAGAATTGATTGAACTCACATCCATATCTATAGCTATTTTAGGGTTTATCATCAAGCGATAACCTTGGATACGAGTAGCATGATATGATTACGGTTTGTAGTGATACACTCTTGTAAACATATGTAGAAATTGACCTTTGTCCGAATTGTCTTGCGCAATGTATGACAATTGCATTGATTAGCCTATTTTTCTTAAACTTAATGCTCCTAAGAATTGAACTTAATTAGCGCAAGGCGTTAGGTTATTCTTTAGGTAGAATTCACATACGCCGCTCTAATGTGTGTGTTGATGAACTTAGGAAATTTACGGAGTATTCTTGCAATAAGGTATTCCAAGGCTTTTGATGATAACGAGATTAAATACGAATTCTAATCATATATTCAAAACTTGTTTGCTAATGAAGATGAAACCTTTATCCAATATTTTCTCATCTTATTGATTTGCGTGTTTACCTTTATTGTTTGCTTTTATTTATTTTAGTATAAAAAAATAAGAAAAATCCCCCCTTGTTTATTTAAGAAACCGAAACATATTGACAACCTAGTCCTCTCTGTGGGAATGATCCTTTCTTACCCTTGCTATATTATATAGTTTAAGTTGTGAGAAAGTAATATCATTTTTGACGCATACGACATCGATCAAATTCGGCGCCGCTGTCAGGGAGGCAGCGGTTGTCATTTGTTTTTGGTTTCTTATTTTTGTTTTTAGTCTTGCTTTTTATTTTGTTTTTGTTTTTATTCTCTGGTTTTTAACCTTGTTTTGAGAACTCTTGTTTCAGGTACCAATTACTATGGACGGAGCATATTGGAAGAATGGGTACGGTTATCAACCTCAACAAAATGATGACAACTATCACCCTTGCGGGGAATACAATCAAAACCAATCCTTTGGTTATGGTCAATATTCCACGTACCCTTTGAGTTATTCTCATACATACCAACCTTCTTACGGTAGGTATGTAAGTGAGCAACCACAAGGAGGGGAGACTAGTTGTACTCCTATTCATATTTCTTCGAGTTTGGTAGATGAGATGCAACAACTTATAGTCAGCATGGAGTCAGTTTGTAGACAACCAAGCGTGGAACCAATTTCATCGACCGAATATGCTTTTAGTATGTTTGGCCCAATTTCTGATCGTAGTTATGATCATTAACCCATTCAAACGGAAGATAATTGGCCTAACAATACTGAAGTAAGTGATTCTACTATTTCCTTGTCGAACGAGCTTTTCCAACAAATGGAACACTATTTTCAAAATTTGGATGGATCACTCCAAGAGCTTCAAAAAGGTGTTTCCATTTAAGACATGGCATTGAAGAATACAAAGAGGACATGCAAAATTCTGCGAATGACCAATTTTTGGGAAGTGGTACCCAATCATATGTTGACTATGATAGTGATAACGATTATGAAAGTACATTGCTTGAACCAATTTATGGTGACATCCACGAGGAGTGTACAATGAAGTCTTTTTGCGATCAAGGTGAAGATGAAAAGGAATATGATGACAGTAGTGTAGCTTACTCGAGCATTGATCTTTATAACGATCAAGAACCTATTCAAAAGGTAGAGCTTGAGGATGATGCAATGAGTGTTCTAAAAAAGTTCCTTATGGTGAGACTTGCATCCGCAAAAGTGTGTGTGCCGAACAACGAAGAGGAGTATGTTAAGAATGAGACCGTTATGACCAATATTATGGAAGACCCAATTGAGCTTGCAAGGAATTGTAATGAAGATGTTGATGTCGAGATTTTGGTTAAGGCAGAAACGAACGAAGAACGGTTGCAAGGTTTGATAGAGGACCATGATATTAAAGAGGTAAATGATTCACTTGAATTTTTCAAGGATGAAGAGGATTCCGTAATACAAGAGATTGTGTAAGGTTTGTCTAACCCTTTGCATGTTGATTCTTCTCCTTTACCTCTTATTGGTTTGAATGTATGTGCTTCGAGAATATTGTTGAATGACTTTGTTTCTCGATTTCCGCCATTAGAGATACTTGATTCTCAAACAATGCAGATTTTGGAATAAGAAACCGTGAAAGTACCCGACTTCTACATTCTTTATACACTTCCAAGTGTGGACAAGAATAAGTATGGGGGAAATTTTTATCAGCTAATAGCTTCGTTTCTGTTTTATATTACTAATATTTGTGCGAAGCTAGTGTTTGCAAAACAGGTGCTATGGAAGGATCCCCAACTTTTCCGATTATTGGTGTATGGAGAATCTGTCTTGCAAGTCGGGCTGACGACTTTAAACCAAGCGCTAAATGGGAGGCAACCCACTGGTTTTGTGTATCTATCTCTATCTTTTTATTTCTCGAGTATTTTATCTTTATTTTCTTATTTTGGATATTTGCATATCAAAGCTCCAACTTTTAGAGATTTTTGAACAATTTAGAATAAATACTAGCCTTTCTAAGTAGATGGAATTTTTCTTGACAATGAGGTATATATATTGGCTGAGTTGGGATTAGATGCCAACTAAATAGCTTGTTTAGTGTTTATCCTCTATTGTTCAGAAATAGCTATGAGTTGGAGTATCAGTTTTTATTATGCATTTTATTTTCTTATTGTGTATATATATCATGTCATAAGATTTCCCACCTTGACATTCTTTGGACGATTCAATTTACATTGAGGACAATGTAAAGTTTAAGTGTGGGGGAGTGTTCTCATATAGAGTTTTTAGCTCTGTTTCAAAAACAACAAAAAAAAGGTAGAAAAACTAAAAAAAAAAAAAAAAAGAGATAATAAATTCCTAAGTCTAGCAACTTGTGCCTTACACTAATGGAAACATCGTGGTTGTAGGAGTTGAGGAACCCATTAGTAGAGTCTATTCATATGAAAACGAACAAAATATTAAAATAAACAACATGTTAGTAGTCACCATATCTCGGAGTCGTCACCATATCACGTTCTATTTTTATTTTTCCATATTTATCTATTGTTTCTCTAAGTGAATTGGAGGGGCAAGAACATCGAATTGTTATCACTGCTAGGATGAAATAGAGTGATTGAGTTACTACAAAAGAAAAAGAAAAAGAAAAAAAAGACCGACCAATTGACCAAAAGGAATAAATATGACACTTGGATAAAGCAATATGTGTGTGTTCTCCCTGTCTTCGTCGCCTAAGCAAGCGTGGAGTGCAGGATCCAAGGGAACTATCATGTAATCTGCTGACAAGAAACATGCGCTTGGATCCACAAGATCCAATCATGATGTCAATGAAAAAAAAATTGAAAAAGAAAAAAAATTGAAAAAAGAAAAAAAATATATTATTATTGTGTTGAATAAATCGATCACTGTTTCCTTGTATATTCCAGTGAATTGATCTAAAATTAAGTTTGTCGACCGCTGGTTCCCTTGTATATGCAAGTCGTGTTGATATTAGTATTCAGACCAGTAGTTCAATCCAATAGGATTTTTAGGTTTGTTTTGGCAGTGACCTTCAGACAGATATGGGAAACAGCGCTCACCTTAGTCAACAGTCCGCCACCATCTACTTTCTATATCCATCTTCTTAATCTTTTCATGTGATTGTGGTTGATTAGATTCCGAGTATTGTGGTTGTGTACAACTTTCTGATAAAGTTTTATTACTAATTTATGAATTGGATTTGAAATTGGGTACTTCCTCCTGTAATCATTGATAGTATGCCAAGTACAAAATGTTTAGTGTCATTCTTAAATTTTCACAGGTGGCTGGAGTTTGGAAGTATAGGTTTTGTAGGTACACCTCTTGTAAACCTTCACGAGACTATAACTCGTCCACTAGGGACACCTAGGGGTTCAAAGGCCTGTTATTCATGCTAAGAGTAACCGTAGCCTCGACGAGACGGAGTTGTATGTATGTTTTGAATTACTTTTTTTTGATTTGCTCGAGGGACTAGCAAAGTCTAAGTGTGGGGGAATCTGATAGGTGTCATAAACACCTAGATTTATTATCTATTGATTATGATTTCTTTGCTATTTTTCGTGTGAATTATGTATTTACGTTTTTTTTGACCTTTTAAGCGTTTTGAAGTCATTTGGAACAAAAGGAGAAGAAGCATTCGAAAAGGGGCATGATAATCATTCCACGGTCATTTGTTGTTCGGATCCTGCTATGGATTAGAGGCATCCAGTTGGTGCCTTAAAAAAGCTGTTAAAGACACCCAAGGATCTGATCATGGCCTCCCGTTTCCCACTTAACTTACCCATTTCTCATTTCCCCTAAGAACGAGGTCGAAAATCAGAACAACACAAAGCTCCATCTCTTCTCTTCAAACAAAGACCAAGACGCTGTAATAAGGGTTTTTGCCGGCAAGTTCAGACAGAGATGGCATGGATCGAGAAATCAGGTGGGATCGAGAGAAGTTTTGGTTCGATTTCGAGATAAATTTAAGAAGAAATCGAAGGTTAGTGAAGAAGATTGGAGTTGGGTATTACTCGAATTGAGATTTAAAATCCAGTATTCATAGTATGAGCTCAGGGTTGGTGTATTGTTATTGAGAAGATGAGTTAGGGTTTCTGTAATGGTGATTCAAAGTAGGGTTCGAATGAGTGAAGATCCATGGGGTTCCATTTGATGAAACAACACAGAGAGACCGAGAGTTGAAGATGATAAAACAGGAATCAGAGGATTTGAATCTAGGGTTTCTGAAATTGAATATTTGAGAAGAGAATGAAGATGGGTTTTAACTGAATTTGATATTGGTGGAGAGTAGTGCTTAAATGGGTTTGCTGAGATGAAGTATGAAATGTAATGGTGGTAGCTGTAGTTGGAAGTGGTTTTGGTGGATGTTGTTGATTGAAATACAGGCGAGTTAATGGAGGTGCTGCCATGGATTTGAGCTAAGAGCCGATGAGATTAAGGGTTTCACTGGGTTCAAGTATACAACAGTGGTGATGTTGCTAAGGTCGACAATCCAGTGAAGGGAGAATCTATGTTGAAATATGAGAAATCGTGTTGTTGGCGGTTGTTGCTCAAGATCAAGACCAAGAAACTGTGAACTCAGAGAGAAGGGTTTGAGTCTGAGATTGAATTGGTTTTATTATTCAGGGGATGGATGAGATGTTTCTATTGGATGAGTGTGCGAAGCTGAAATTACAAGTTGTTGCTGCTTGAGTGCCTGATACTAATGATTCATGGTCATTGTGACTGCAATGAAGTTGTTTAGATGAATGCCTAGGTTCGGCTGGTATTTGATAATGATGTATGGATTCAGAATGGGTTTCAGGTTATAATGCTGCTGTGGATTCAAAGAGTTTTGCAGATGCAATGGCTAGGCAGTATGAACTGAGGGTAATGGCTGGTGCTACATTGCAGTGAAGTTGGAAATGCAAGTGCGGATACTGGAGACAATAAAGTTGCAGTTCGTGAGGTAATGATGGGCTTGACTGAAGGAAAACAGGTGCTGCTGCTACTGTTATGTGAAGATTGGAGGATGGGATTTGTTTGAGCTACAGATGGCTTGAGGTTGTGGAATGGAGATGATGGACCTGACAGATGAAGGTGGTCTGATGTTGCATTGCATTTGAGTGGACTTGAATACTATAGGGAATGATGTGTGAAGATTTGAAGCTGAATCTGAAGCTGCAGACTGAGGTAGCAATAAGCAGAGACGATGGTGTTGACTGACTTGATGCGCGAATGCAATGAAATGTTGCAGATTTTGTATTTGCAGAGATTGCAGTCATGGAGATGCTGAGATTGCAGAATTAGCAATGGGAATGGTTGTGTGCAGAGTTTTTGGTGGTTCAGAAAAGAATGGTCTACAGGGGGTGGTAGCTTGGTAAGGTCTAGCCATCATGGCTGATAGTAAGCTGGTGAATCTAAATCATTGCACGACACAAACTCTGCCCTGTGCAAATCAGTACAATGGCCTTAGCCTATACCAGTTAGACTCTGACTCATTCAGCTCAGTTGACTCAGCTTCTGACTAAGTGACCTTGACCGTTATGACTGTCAAATATAACAGTTGACCGGAAGAATATTCTGTCAGCCTACGGCAGCATCTCAGATGCCCGGCAGTGGACTTCTGGCAGATGGCTTGAGGTTGTGGAATGGAGATGATGGACCTGACAGATGAAGGTGGTCTGATGTTGCATTGCATTTGAGTGGACTTGAATACTATAGGAAATGATGTGTGAAGATTTGAAGCTGAATCTGAAGCTGCAGACTGAGGTAGAAATAATCAGAGACGATGGTGTTGACTGACTTGATGCGCGAATGCAATGAAATGTTGCAGATTTTGTATTTGCAGAGATTGCAGTCATGGAGATGCTGAGATTGCAGAATTAGCAATGGGAATGGTTGTGTGCAGAGTTTTTGGTGGTTCAGAAAATAATGGTCTACAGGGGGTGGTAGCTTGGCAAGGTCTAGCCATCATGGTTGATAGTAAGCTGGTGAATCTAAATCATTGCGCGACACAAACTCTGCCCTGTGCAAATCAGTACAATGTCCTTAGCCTATACCAGTTAGACTCTGACTCATTCAGCTCAGTTGACTCAGCTTCTGACTAAGTGACCTTGACCGTTATGACTGTCAAATATAACAGTTGACCGGAAGAATATTCTGTCAGCCTACGGCAGCATCTCAGATGCCCGGCAGTGGACTTCTGGCAGACTCCGGCCAATTTCCGGCGATGACGTCAGCACCTTCCGACGACCAGTTTTGACCCTAAATTCCACTTGGGGTTTTCTCACACATGGGCTTGGTGGACCAATTGGAGATGGGTTTTGAGAATACCTAATATTGGAAAGAGTATCCTTTGGAATGGGAGAAGCATATGCATAGAAAAGTATTTTTCTAAACCTAGACATCTCCATGAAGGGAGACTTCTACTTGCTTTATAGGGTTTCACATGATAGATTCTTCTAAACTCTTTGTGATGATTTCCAAAAACCCAAGTAGTTGATTTATTTTCATTAGTTGAAGATGTAGTTGGATTTTGCAACCAAGTTATGATTTTTATGAATTAGTTTTCTCTCACTATTATCACTTGATTTCTACTGCGTATAATAATTGCATGATTGATGTATTTCAATATGATTGAATGTTTGTTTGGTTGAGTCTAGAATTGATTGAACTCACATCCATATCTATAGCTATTTTAGGGTTCATCATCGAGTGATAACCTTGGATACGAGTAGCATGATATGATTACGGTTTGTAGTGATACACTCTTGTAATCATATGTAGAAATTGACCTTTGTCCGAATTTTCATGCGCAATGTATGACAATTACATTGATTAGACTATTTCTTAAACTTAATGCTCCTAAGAATTGAACTTAATTAGCGCAAGCCGTTAGGTTATTCTTTAGGTAGAATTCACATACGCCGCTCTAATGTGTGTGTGGATGAACTTAGAAAATTTACGGAGTATTCTTGCAATAAGGTATTCTAAGGCTTTTGATGATAACGAGATTAAATACGAATTCTAATCATACATTCAAAACTTGTTTGCTAATGAAGATGAAACCTTTATCCAATATTTTCTCATCTTATTGATTTGCGTGTTTACCTTTATTGTTTGCTTTTATTTATTTTAGTATATACAAATCAGAAAAATCCCCCTTGTTTATTTAAGAAACCGAAACATATTGACAACCTAGTCCTCTCTGTGGGAACGATCCTTTCTTACCCTTGCTATATTATATATTTTAAGTTATGAGAAAGTAATGTCATTTTTGACGCATACGACAGCGATCAGCTACTTCGAAGATTGGACGTTGTCGGTCTTGAAGAAGAAGTAAGATTATCCACAGGTTGAGAATTCAAAGTTTTGTTTTTTTGCTCCACACGCAGCTCAAAAGTAAAAAGATATGTAATGAAATCTTCAAGCTTCATAGTTCCCGTTGATGTTGTAAGAGATGTTACGATGACATCATAAGACGAGTCCAAACCAGCCAGAATACAGTGACGTAGCTCAGTATTGGTGACTTTAGTATCAGCAGCGACAAGATTGTCGACGATATCACGAGCACGATCTATGTAATCTCTCATAGAAAAAGATCCTTTCTTCAAAGCACGAAGTTCACATTGGAGGTGATGAATATGTGCATCATATTTAGAAGCAAATAGGGATTCCAGAGAAGACCATACTTCATATGAGCTAGTAAGACGATGAACTTTGCGTAAAACAGTCGGAGTTAGAGAAAAAAAAAACCAACATAAAAGTATCATGTCTTGTTTCATCCAGGTAGCATAGGCAGGATTCGGGTTTTCAGTATTTTCAAGAGTAGCAGCAGGACATGGGTTGTCACTAGTAACAAAGCCAACAAGATCATAACCTTGAAGATAGTGAATAAACTGAGCACGCCAAAGAGAATAATTTTTTTCATCAAGCTTGACAGTGATGATGTGATGAGGTTGAGAGAAAACAGATGAAGCCATCATAGATTGAGAAGAACCGATAAGTGTAGAAACTGTGGTAATTGAAGAAGATGCGGAAGACATGAAGAATCTAACAAGGATGATACCAAGTCGAGAATAGGTATTGTTTAGGTTTAGAGAACACACAGAAGAGTTTAGAGAAGAGACAGAAGAGTTTAAAGAAGTAGAACTTCTTATTAATTTCAATGTGTTAATTACGATAATACAACTAGAATACATATTTATACAAACTCTCTGTACTTGTAAAGAAATTCCTAACATTAAGTTTCCTAGAATACAAAAACTATTCCATGTATAATTCATTCTAGAACATTCTTGGTGGCTTGAGTATCACGTCACAGACGTCTCAGATGTATCTCTAACAAAAAAAAATCCCATGATTCCATTTGTCATCTTCATCATCACAACGAATAACTAATTAACCCTCCTTGATGAGATGGTTTCTGACAAAACATGTTACTATACCACTCAGTTCATCATCAAGGTTCACAAATATTATAAAAAGCTTGGTTTTTTGTTTATTACCTGCTGCCTCACATGGTGTCACCAGCCATGGTGTTGCTAATAAATACACGAGAGATTGTAGAAAAACCCTAAGACCACTTTTATATTATGTCTTTTATATGTACCTGGGAGGCAGATTTCAGACGACATACATCTTGCTCAAGAGATTGTGCACACAATGAAAAATAAAAAGGAGTTATCAAAATATCTAGCTTTAAAGCTAGACATGTCGAAAGCCTTTGATAGGCTAGAATGGCCATTTCTCATGGATATCATGTCTAAAATGGGATTTTGCCCAGAATGGTGATCATGCAGTGCATCAGCACAACCAATTTTCCATAACTCTAAATGGTGCACCATGTGATTCTTATCAGCCAACAAGGGGAGTGCGACAAGGTGACCCCTTGTCACCTTATCTCTTCATCATAGTAATAAAAGCTTTTTCTCACCTGCTAATTCATGCCGAGCAGGATAAGAAAATAGAGGGTATCAAAATTGCATGTGGATCTCCCTCAATTTCCCATTTATTCTTCGCGGACGACTGCCACTATTCATTAATGCTGATCTCTATAATGTCAACAATCTGCTGAAAATTATTGAAGATTTCGGTGCTGTGTCTGGCCAAATGGTAAATTTTACCAAATCAAGTGTATACTTCAATGCACATGTTCCACAGAGGTTTCAAAGGTTACTTACTAGAAGATTGAAGGTACCCAAGATGAACTCCAACGAACGATATGGGAATCCCTCTATTAAGTGGCAAGAATAAGATTGAATGTTTTACTCCGTTGGTAGACAGAGTTAAACACATGTTATCAAACTGGAATGGAAAGACTATGACTCAGTGTGACAAAGCTCTTAGTGTTCGAAATGTAACAAGTACCATACTATCCTATTTGTTAAGTTGTCTACAAATTCCATTAGACACGACAGCATACAAAGAAAATTCTATTAAGGTTTTAAAGGAAAAAAGGGAACATATACTGCATCTTGGAAGCGTCTTAGTGTGCAGAAAAATTTAGGGGGTAAAGGATTTCGTGACTTGAAGATTCTTAATAAAACTCTTCTAGTTATAGCAGTTTGCAGAATCTGCATAAATTCAGAAGCTCAATGGGTTAAAGCTATGCAGTCTAAATACTTTCCAGGTACTTCTCTTCTTCACACTGGTAACAAGACCAATTGTTCTTGGGTTTGGAATGGAGTGCAGAAGCAGTTTCCCTTCATCAAAGAAAACAACAAATGACGAGTGGGGAAAGACGATAAAATTAAAATCTTGCTGGATACTTGGATTACAGGCATGGATGAACCACCAGTTCCTAGACAAGGGGTCACTGATAATGAAAGCTATATCTGGGTTAGCGAACTTTTTACTCATGATGGAAGCCAATGGAATATAGATTTGATCAGACATCTTTTTGATGCAGCAACATCTAATTTAGTCATCAGCATGAGGATTTCAGTTGCAGTGGCAGATAAATTGATCTGGAAATTAACCAGGAATGGAATTTTCTCATTAAAATCAGCATATTATAAACTGCAAGAGATTAGTCTGGGAAATATGCAATTCTCTACCAAGATCCAAAACTTAAAAATCAGTTGGAAGAAATTTTGGAACATTCAAACATGGCCGAGAGTTAAGCATTTTTTATGGAAGTGCTTATCAGATATTCTTCATACAAAGGAAAGACTTGCTAAAAGACTACATCTACATCAACCAGTCTTGCCCTATTTTTTCTCAATCTGTTGAAAGCACGATGCACATAATATTTTACTGCTCTTTCTCAAGAGCAGTTTGGATGCAATTGCCTGGCGGCTCTAGTGTTCTACCAGGAAACTTTAACAACATTGCACAGGTTTTTGAAAATTAGTTTTTACAAGACATGCAGCAGTCCTCCCAACATGGTTGGTTGAACACAACAATGATCGTCTCTTGGTCAATACGGAATGATATATGTGAAGCTCAATTGCAGAATAAAAAACTAAATCCAATAACCACCGCTAGGAAGGCCTTAAGCTTTGCCGGATACATTGGAAATCTTGGCATTAAACAGGCGAAGGTTAATAACACTTTGCATGACAGAATATCACCTCAATGGAGACCACCAATCTTTCCTTTTGGTATTATAAATTGTGATGCTTATTTTGATCCTAACACTGGACTAACATGAGTTTTTCTTGTTTTACGTGATCATGCAGGAAAGTGGAGGGGATGTCAATCAAATGCTATGCAGGAGTAATAAACTCTGAACAGGCAAAGTGTCTAGCTTTCCTTGATGCAGTAAGATGGAATAAAGAGTTGCAGCACACTTATATAGTCTTTGAAAAAGACCTCAAGGGGATAGAAAGCTACATCAACAAACTAGCTCCGGTTATTGCGTGGGAAAATGAAGACATACTGCTTGATGCAATGAATAAATTAGAAACAATCCCTCATTGGGAGTGCAATTTCATTCATAGATTATGTAATAAAGCTGCTGACAAATTAGCTAAGTTCAGCAGACGAAATGGTATTAACAATACCTGGTTCGATAATACTCCTAGCATTATTGAGAACCAACTTTTATCAGACAATGTACTTCTTTCAAGTTAATGAAGTCACAAATATTTAGCATAAAAAAAAATGCTTACCATGAAAAGAGCCGTCGATTATTTGTTTGCTAAAAATTAGAAGTGATGTACAACACTTCTTAACGTAACCTAGAAATCAACGGTCTAGATTGCCCAAGACAAATAACAGCCCTGTATTATTGCAAGGTCGGCCCCTCGCTTTAGTATCTTCAGTGTAGTCCTTTTAAGACTCGGGGGAACTAGAAAAGGAAATCGAGCCAACTAGTCCGAAAAGGAATATCTAACTCTTCTCAAATGTGCTCTATAAATAGGACCATTCTAATAGTGTATGGTGTTAAAGAGAAACTTTGAAACTCATAAAAAAGAGTAGGAAATACCATATGGTCCTAGGAATAATATATTAGAGAGAGTCTAGTCCAGTTGACTGAGTCAACTGTCTGTTTGGTCCTTTTTGGTAAAATATATTATAGTTTGGTCCTAAAAATTATGGTTTGGTCCTAGGAAGACGTCATGGATGATGTAATTTTCAAATGGTAGTGGCAGAAATACCCTTTTAATGGGGACCATATATATACTCATTATTAGGAGAGAAGAGAATAATTTTCAGATTTATTTTCTCTCACCTCCTTTTTTTTTTCTTCTAGATCTACTTTCTTCTTCTTCTTCTTCTTCTTCTTCTTTCTTTCTTTCTTCTTTTTTCTTCTGCTACTGTTTACGATGGTGTGTTAAGATGAAGATGATGATGAAACGATGAAGATTTGTATGTTTTTTCTTTGTGTTTGTTGTTGTTTGCTGTTGAAGATGGTGGAGATGGTGAAGATGATTTTTTAATGAATTTTTCTTGATTTTTTTGTCTCTGCTGCTGTTGTTGATGATGAAGAAGATGAAGATGGAGATGCTGATGATGAAGACGACGATGATTTTTCTTTTTTTTCGTCATTTTTTCCTGCTACTGCTTTTGAAGATGATGAAAAAGATGAAGATTTGCTACTGTTGCTGCTGTCAAAGAAGATGAAGATTGAAACGAAGATGATGAAGAAGAATTTCGATGTCGCTGCTGTTGTTGAATGACGAAGAATTTATTTCTGCTGTCGTTGAAGACGACGAAGACGATGATGCTGCAGTTCATTCCATAAATGAAGTCTGTTTTTTTTAGGTTTTTATATGGAGTTCATTTCTGGAATGAACTCTGTTTTTTTTAGGTTTTTATTTGAAGTTCATTTCTTGAATGAAGTCTGTTTTTTAGGTTTTTATATGGAGTTCATTTCTGGAATGAAATCTGATTTGTATAGGTTTTTATATGGAGTTCATTTCTGGAATGAAGTCTGATTTTTATAGGTTTTATATGGAGTTCGTTTCTGGAATGAAGTTTGATTTTTATAGGTTTTATATGGAGTTCATTTCTGGATTGAACTCTGTTTTTTAGGTTTTTATATGGAGTTCATTTCTGGAATGAAGTCCGATTTGTATAGGTTTTATATGGAGTTCATTTCTGAAACGAAGTCTATTTTATAGTATATAATGAAGTGTACAGTTTTCATCAGGCAGAATGAACTGCTACAAAAAAATAAGTTGAAATCAACACGGAAGGGTACTTTGGTCCATTTAATATTTTTAAATAATTATGGACCAAACAGTAAAGGCGTTTTCACAAAGGACCAAACAGACATGGGCCCACCTAAAAAGGACCAAATAATATTTCTCCCTAAAAAATAAGTGAGGGAGCTGTAATGGAAGAAGTTGTCGACAAAAGAGGAAACAAGACAGCCACATCCATGGATGACTGATTTGATGACTGATTTGATGACGAAATTATGTCGTGGAACAAGTAATGTCATTCAAGGTAATAAACAAAAGATGGAATTCATTAATCTCTAGTGATTTTTTCGCCAGGCGTTTGAATAGTATCAATCGTATTTGTGGTTTTTTACATCATACGGATTCGAAAATAGATGCCCCGATCATTAGTTTTTTCTCTTTAGATGTAAGATGTTGATGATGATAATGATACAACAAGTTATCCTGATTCTTGTGCTACGGATGATAATGATGATACAATTCAATCTTTTAGGAATATAAAAGCAAATATTAAAGCATCTTCAAATGGACTTCTTTTGATAAAATCTGGAAAAGTTTATTATGTATGTAACCCGTTAACCATGAGAACCCGACAAATTACATCTCCATTGCATTGTAAGGATGGTGAAAGTTATGAGATTCTGACACCTAGGTTCGGATTAGTCACTAGCAGCACTGTTGATGATCCAGCCAAATTCTCTAGCAGAAATTCATTAAACTACTAACTGACTTGTGTCTATCGCCATAGACACGATCCAAAGACTTTCTGTTTCAAGATTTTCTCACGTGAAACAATGGAGTGGAAACTTTCGAGTTGTACAATTAATCGCGACGGTGAAGAGATATTTGAAAGGCTCAACTCCGTTTGTCATCGAGGAGCTTTCCATTGGTTGAACAGTACAAATATACTGGCTTTTCATGTAGAGGAAGAACGTAGCTGGAAAATCAGTTTTTTGGTTAAATAGGTCCTAGATGTAAATTCCTAGGTATAAAAGACAAGTAGACATATATTCAAATAATTTGTTTTAATAGCCACCATGGTCATTCTGCCCAAGTTTGAAACAAATACTATGTAATAGCTAAGTTACTAATATGACCCTGAAGAGAAACTATATCTATATTCCTTTCGATTCTTCTTCTCCAATCGATCAAAATCACTTCCGAATCCACCATCGACACCATCACAACCACCTGTAGCAGTAGCGCCACCGCCACAACGCCAACGCTTCTGTGATTTCTTTTTCTCGCTTTTGATCGATTGTAGAAGTGTTTAGACGTTAATGGTACAACTGTTCACTGCAAGCCATTAATTTTAGACATTAGTGAAGGTTAAGATTAAATGGGTTTTGATTTTATGGGGAAGGAATTCAATTGCTGCCATTAGTTTTTGTGGTTGTGTTCGAGGTGCTGAGAGATTATGTGTGTTGTTGGTGATTGATTGTTGCTGCCGTAAAGAAGAGGCTCGAGCTTGTGGTGATTTGGGTGAAGTTTCTTGATTTAAAAATTCAGATCGGAGACGTTTGGTGCTTGCTGTGATAGTGGATCGAACGGATCTGTTGCTTGTGATAATTTGAATCAGTTGTGGGGAATCAGGATGGTGAAGTTGGTGAAGGGAGGAAATGGTTTGAGGTGCTGAGAGATTATTGTCTTCAATCAGTAACTACTTGATCCTGCCACAATCGTTTTGATGCTTGAATTGAAGGGAGAGGCATTAATTGATTACAGGGAAGAAAGGATGGATGTTATTGGGAAATTGGGAATTGACACCATGTTGGATGGAGGTTCTTCGTTCATTCAATGATTCTTTTCATTAGTGCCGGCGACATTTTCAGCAACTAATAGCGGAGCGGCTGCGATGTGGTAGGGCCACCTCTTTATATTTTGACGGAAAAAAAAATTTAAAAACTGTTTTATTACATATCTGGTTAACTAAAAAAGAAATTAACTTCCTACTTTTTCTCAAAAAATGAATATTTACGGAATTTAGAGGGGCAGGTTTTTAAGTTATACAGGTGTTAAGAAATAAAGGTGGGCCACATACTCATTATATGTGGCCCAACCACATCGTAGACGGAGCGAATTTATAGGTACAGTAGATTACACATGATTAGATTACACGTGCTTAGGCTATTCCATTGTATTTGCCAAGATAAATGACAATGAGATTCCATAATGTTGACAAAATATACTAAATACACAAGATGCACCTAAGTGCATAATGTATATCTTTTTAATTTTTTATTGTTTTTTCTTCTTTTTCTTTCTTTAATACTTATTTTTTGTTGAAACTTTGACAGTGAATGTGATGATAATAGTGGTGGATTTATTGCTTGAGATCGTGAATTAACAATTTTGGTTATATAATATATTGCAGGTGATTATTAGGATAAACCTAAATTTATATGTGAAGTACACTAGATGCAGCTGAGTGCATAATGTAAAATTCTGATAGGAAATAGATTTTGGCTGGTTGCACCCGAGTGTATAATGTATACTTTTTTGATTCGTATAATAAAAATGTTTAGGTCAGGTTGCACCTGGGTGCATCATAATATTTTTTTATGAAATAAATTTTGGCCAAGTTGCACATGGGTGCATAATGCTTATTTGTTTAGGGAATAAATTTTGATCAAATTGCACCCGGGTGCATAATGTATTCTGGGCTTGGCTTAAAATTTAATTATTTTTTTTTCGAATTTCATATCAACAATAGATCTTGTTTTGTAGAGATTTTCGAGCCCTTTCCAAAAATATATATTTTATTAAAATCGGATTTATATTTCGAAAGTTAAGAACTTTCTCGCGATTAATTTTAATTGTAGAGAGAGAAAATAAATAGAAGAGAGAAAAGAATAAGGATAGAGTTTAAAGCAAGGGTATATATGGTTAATATTTCCCACGTCTTTTTCACCCAGACACATACTTTAGCAGTCCATTGCTACCAGCCTTTAGGGGCATGTGGTCATATGACCCATTTTCCAGCTGGAAAATAGAATTACCACCAAAAATGGTAATACGTTGGGATGGAGATTTCGCAAACACTTGGTTTGGAATTGTCGAAGAGGCAATTAGTCTGTTATCAATTTCGAAGAACGAAATAATTGTTTGGGTGCTGGAAGATTATGAAAATAGCAAGTGGAAGATTAAGAGAAGTATTACGAAAACTTGGGGCGAATTCATTTCTAATGGAGTTTCCAGTATACCAGTCTTCTTCGATGGCGAACGATTAGTATTTTTTAAGTTTAAAGGCAAGCAGGCATGCGACTCAGTGGTACTAATAAAAAATATCAGCACTGGAGTGCAAAAAACCAAGCCCTTAGAAAGTTGGTTAGCTGCTACGAGGATGTATTTCCCATACACAAGTACCGTGATGATAGTATAGAACATAAGTTACATAACCTTATTAGTTTTTACCTTTTTTGCGCTTGACTTTATAATCGGCAGTGACAAATTCTATCTATTTTGGTTTGCTAAAACTTTTTTGTATTGATGTAACCTTTATTTAAGATGATTAATGTGAGGCTTTTCATCAAAAAAATGTTATAGGGCCTACGGCCCATGGATGTGCGGTTCATTAGATGAATAGGTCTTCTCTTTCATGTATATAAGAGAACATTATATGTATGTAATAGTTTGATGTCTCTTTATCAATATCAAGTTCTTCTCCTTCTCTATCTCTTACTTTTCCCTATTATTTCCGCTGCAAAACGTTATCATGCACGAACTCAACCACTAAAACTTTTTTTCTTCTTCTTTTTGGGTTATTATCAAATCACTGAAGGAAGCGCTACTTTTAGTTGGATCCGTATTTCTGACTTTTTTTCTCACTCAAGCAATACGTTGAGGTATACCTAAACTTTTTATCATTTTCTTATCAATTAACATGTGATCTTGTCTTCCATGTTCTCATGTTGTATGTATGTAATTTTTTTTCTTTCTTCACATGTATATTTGTATCACATGCGTCGATCATGTTCTGACTGATTGAATGAATTTTTTAATTTATGATTGTGTATATTGTATATACATACATATATATATATTATTCTAATGATCCGTCCATGTACTAATCTATGATCTACCTATATATATATATTATTCTAATGTTTGTCGTGAGATGTTTGTTTGTTGTACACAATTTGTTTGTTCCTATTCGTTTCTCGAGATTATTATAATATAATATTGTATTGTTTGTTATTCAATCAACTGTATAACATGTTTAAATCTGTTTGTTCCTATTCGTTACAATTGTATGCCTGATGTAGTGTAAATTTAATATTTTCATATATTGTTATGTCATCATATGTTATTAAATGTTTTCATATGCCATCATCAAATAGAAAATTGTGGACTGTTTCGTTTTTCTGTTTATTTTTTTTTTTTGCTTGGTGATCTTCACATGTTTTATTTTATAAGAATTTTTTATTATTATTTATGTCGAAGAGTTGTATGTCCTTTTTCAACCAGTGATTTATTTTAATTTTTGAAAAGTTTCTGATCATGATTGTATGTACTGCATGTGTGTGATTGTCTTGATTGATTTGAAAAGTAATAATAAAATAATTAATATTATTCTTAAGTGCTTTGTGAATGTAACGCACAGTCTAATTATTTGTTTAATTAGTTGTAACGTCTGCTTTTATTATGTTTTTAATTAGTCGCAACGTTTTTAATTAGTTGTAACGTCTGTTTTAATTATTTGTTTAATCATCTGTAACGTTTGCTTTTATTATTTGTTTAATTAGTTGCAACGTTTGTTTTTATTATTTGTTTAATTTGTTGTAACGTCTGTTTTTATTATTTGTTTAATTAATTATAACGTCCGTTTTTATTGAATGTTCATTCATTTTGTTTGTATTAAATCAATAAATAAATTGTAACTTATGCACCATTCCATGTTCCGTGTTATTTTTCACATTGTTTTTTTTTTGTAATGTCTGCACTATTAAAATGTTATGACGTTATTGTTGGAAATTGACTAAGTATTGTTAATCATTAACGGGGTTATTATCATTGGTTGGTTATTGACTATCAACTTTGACTGTTAACTGAATTATGATTATTGGCTGGATTTCTGACTTAACCGATTGACCTTTAGAACCATCAAGAAATTTGGTCTCTAAAAATCCATTTTGACCATAAAGAAATTTGGTTTGGGGATTATTATACTGGATTATTTATTTTAATGTCCTTTATTTTGGCACTTTACGGTTGGTCCCAACTCGACTCAAAAAAACATATTGGATCCAAAAGTACTAGAGAACCATTATTATGTTTTTTGATGTGGAAATCATTTTTTTTGTTAGAAGTGAATATATTCCTTCATAAAACCTTCTGCCAATGAAAAAGCATCGTCTAGGTGGAGCTAAATATACCTTATGTTTCTAAGCACATGCATTCCAGTTTTTGTGGAAGCACTTACAAAGGGCGATATGACTCGGAAATTATTTTTTTTTCCATTTTTCTACTTCATTCATGGTACTAACAAACCAGTCTATCTTGAAGTATGCCAACAAGAGATTCAATATCTTCAGTAATATATTCAACCTAAAGTAAGTGGTTGACATGCGAAGTGAGATTCTTTTGTCCTGTTGAGATAAAGAAATTTCTCAAACTAAGCTAATCGTAGTAACATTGAAAATGAAAAACCCCAAAGTAATGAGGGTTAGACATACTGACTCATGTGAAGCATGTGAAAACGAACATATACATATATGAGAGAAATATGTATTATTGTCCCAGGTAGTAATAACACCAAAGTACAGGTATCAACCGAACATGGGATCAAGATAAGATGTTATTCTAGCTCACATCAAAAGGAAAGCGTTGGGAATGAATATTTCTACTGGTATCAATGCGGGTACTATAGTAACAATCGATTTCCAGAGGGAGGTCATACTTTAAACATCAAATTTATTGGCAAGAAGAACTATGCTTAGCCAATTGACTATCTTATTCAGTTGAACTTTATACATTGTCTGCACTTATGGAATTAAAAGTACATCATTTCCAAGTGACATTAATTTTCTAATACACTTGAGATATATTTGGATGAAAATATATATCATCCCCTATGAAACGTAACATATATTTACTCTAAAGTACTTGAGTTAAATCCCACTTTTGTTACGAATAAGGCCTCACCACTTATTAAATCTCTCAAGATTCAACGTCTAACTGATAGTGGTTTTTCTCCCACTAATTTAAGGACTATACACTAGTTTTTGAACTTATTCTTTGTAATGTGACTACGATATTGGATCATCGAGCGAAGCAATGCTCAAATTTTGTTTCCAAGATGGAACAAAGATTAAAAGTCACAAAAGCTCTATATGTACCGAGAGCTAATCACCTTGTTAAATTCCAAAGATACCCATGCAAGTGGATATCATATGGAAACTCACAATGATGAGAATGTAATTGATTGCATCTTTTATAGTCTCTAATATATTTGGAAGGAAATATATCTTACAGAAACTAATGAGTCAATCTAGTGAAATGTAAATCACTATAGTATTTGGATTATTAAATCCATATTGACTTCGACGATGAAATGTTGGGAATTGATTCATACAGGCTTTGACATAACCATAAAGGCACTTTGGTTGTGACATGATGTTTCATTTTGAAAGGAATCATACGTACATCACTTTGTTTGAGTGGACGAGACAATGGGAAAAAGATTGACAAAATGCGAAGTGACGACATATCTCTCAATAAGTGTTTTCTAAAGTACTAGATGCACAACCCCCTTCTCATTATGCTTTTAGGTAAGAAAGCATATCACTCATCTTTCAAAGTCTTCAGTAAAACAGGATCGAGACCATCCTAAGATGCAAATGGTAAAATTTAAAAGAAAACAAGGTGAAATTCAGAAAAATATAATGCGGACCATTAAAGTGACTTATGGCTCTGGTGAATGTTTTGACATTTTGGACTAATTATAGTTCCCAAGAAATTTGCGTTTGGAAAACTACTAGCACATATTTTACATGTAAGGACTCACCAACCCTTGTATTAGCTAGAGAGTATACATCAAAAGGACTTGATGGTTACTCCATGTTTAATAGGATCAATGTACAGCATCCTATACCCCATGGTCTCGCAAAGGCTATCATCAAAGGTTACAGATGGTGCCTAAGGCATGGTTATGCGTACAAACCTACCTTTAACTGCTTAGGGAATATGCAATATTACACGCATCTTTACTTAATTCGTTTTAGAACCCAATGTTAGTCAACCTTTTTTGTGTACCAGTTGGTAACTGGATTTAAACCTGACATTCGTGTTCTTACGCATTTTTGGTTGCACTATATATGTGTCATTACGACTCCACATCGTACTATGATGGGTCTTTAAAACTGTTAAGTAGTTATGTTGGAAATGAGTTCCCAATAATCATCCGTATTTTAAACCTTTTTGGCGGGAGATCTCTTACCGCTAGATTTGCGGGTTGTCATTTTAATGAGACAGTTTTCCCGTCGTTAAGGGGAGATAAGAAAAAGTATTTTCTAAGGGAACGACAAGAATTGTCGTGGTGTGTTCCCACTATGTCTCATATTGATTCTTGTACTCCACAAATGTAAATGCGAAGTGACAAAGAATAATCGATTTCAGAAAGTGCACTGATATCGACAACGTGACAAGATTACACTTACCAGCTGCAAATGTTCCTGCAAGGTTAGAAATCCTCAGCATGGGGTACACCATAGACTAGGGTGTTGTAACTACTACACTTGGTGGAAGGGTAGTTAAGGCTGTGACTCCAAAAACGAAGATGGAGAGACCACCAGGTTCGATCAATACTCACCTAGAAAGGAAGTAAATGAGTAAGGCACAACCTAATTTGTATCATTAATGAAATCATCTCATTTAATTGTCTTTGACTATGTCCATGAATCAATACTGGAGGACGCTCCGAAGTTTAATGATTCCAGAGAACAATGAAATCCTAAAGGATTATGAGAACACACACGAGTCAATGGAAAGATCGTGCGAACATATTAATGATTATTTTTATATATAGTTGCTCAATAAAATAGAGCACGACGAGATCGAACCATGCTTCTTATTGCTTAATGTCAGCGAACGACACTGTGCACTTGCAGTTATAACATGTATGCTTCTTATTCTCTTATTTTACACACATTCCCAAGCCTACCAAGTTTTTGGCGCCGCTGCCGAGGACTGGTGTTGTGTAGTTGAAAAAAAAAAATTGTGCTCTTGCTTTTCTGTTTTCAAACTTAGCTGTAACTTAGCTTGTTTAGTATAACTGTTTTAGCTGCTTTAGCTGTAACTTAGCATGTAACTGTAGTTATGCATCTCCTGCATCATCATCTGCATTTAGCTGTAATCATTGCATCTTCATCTTCATATTTGCATCATCTTGCATTTTTGCATCTTGCACTGCATATTCATTATTGCATTCTTCCCTTGCTTCTGCCTCACTTTTCTTCAAAGAGACTGATCATCTCTGTTGAGTGCAGGTACCATTGGGACTGCCACCTTGTTGCTGGCCTGTTGCTGCCTGACTTGCTGTTGTTGCTGGCTGCTGGGTGCTGTTGTTGCTTCTGTTGTTGCTGGCTGCCTGCTGAGCTGCTGCAGCTGCTGTTGTTTCTGCTGTTGCTTTGTGCCTTATGGTGCTGCTGCTGCTGCTGAGTCTCTGCTGCTACTGCTGAGCCTGCTGTTGTGCTGCTGCTGAATCCTAAACCTGCTGTAGCTGCTGTTGCTGAGCCTGGTGCAAAGAACCAAGCCCAACTGGGCTGTGCAACTAAAAAGAAAAACAAAACAACTGGGCTGAGGCAAAAACCAGCTAAGCATACAACCCAGTTTACTGGGTTTGGGGTATTGTATTCTCCCATTAAAACTCTGGGCTCTTAGCAAAAATTTGAAACTGAAATTGTATGATTGCAAGCAACTGAATGTTTCTGAACTGTGGGTTTCAACCCTGAAATTTGAATTTCTGAACTGTGGGCTTGACCCAAAACAAAAATTTGTAAAACGTTTTCAAAGCCCAGTTGGGCTTAGTCTTTTGGCTAAACAGCTAGCCTAAAACCCAACTGAAACTTAACTTCTGGGCTTGGTTTACTGAACAGTTGGGCCTCGTACTCAAACTATAAGTTGTCAGCTGGGCCTTTTTCCCTAAAAACCAAAATTTTCTTTTTCCCTAAAAACCAAAATTTTCTCTTTCCCATCAAAAACCAAATGTTTTTCATTCCCAACAAAACCAAATGTCTTCCGACAGAACCAAATTTTTCCCAAAAAGTCCAATCCCATTAAAAACCAAATTTTCTTGTATAGAATCTAGTAGATAGTTTCTTAGTTAAATCTTTTGTTTCTTTTGTACATATTTTGCTAATCCAATGTGACTCTTAACTGAAATATGTTGGATTTTTGCCTTGAATAACGGAGTTCTAATTTTTCTTTCGCCGTCAAATCGGGTATTCTCTTTCCTTTTTCTCTACTCAGCATAATCCTCTTCGTATGTTATAATTCTTTTCATATTTTGGAACATTGAGGACAATGTTTAGTTTAGGTTTTGGGGTATGGTATAGATACCACGATCACATGCTATAATTGAAAACTGAACTCTTTCTTTTTGTTAAAAAAAAAAAAAATTAAAAAATATGAAAAATTAAAAAATCAAAATTAAAAATTAAAAAATTGAAAAAAAACATAAAAATGGAGCTCATTTACCTTGAAATGTTGACTCTTGTGCATGTATGTAAATATAAGGATTCTTAGTCTAGATATTTAGGCACCCTGATTCTAGCACAATTCACATAGTGATAAGAAATTTGCACGCGCACGATCTACCAGTACATGTATAGCCTCATCCTTGAGGTGTTCTATCGGAAGTCACGATTGCCAATCACTTTAGAATACTGAACGAAACTTGACTAGCTTGTTCTTTGGTTGGTTGGGATAGAAGGTGGAGGTTACATTAAGAAAGACAACCATCGAATTTAACTGGGTGCATCAAAAAGGGCTACCTCTTGCTAAGAGTCATGTAATTTTTTGTTTCCTTTTGTATATGTATCAAAAGTGTTACCATGTTAAAAAAAAATGATGTATATTCAGAAAAAAAAAAATATATCAGAAAAAAAATACAAAAAAATTAAGTATTTATCAATTCCATCCTCTCTTGTTCCAAAAATAAAAGAGAGTAGTCAATGTAAATAAGAGTCATGTAAAGAGTCATCTTTTGTGTTTTTGTGTTATCAGCAAGGAAGGGTGTATGCCATTGATGTACAACGCGAGTAATTGTGAAATACCTCCAACTCATTCACAATTCTCGTAAAGTCCGGACAGCTAGCTAGATTTCGACCTCGGTTCTTAGCCTGAGAAACTATCTCTTGGTGATTAGTAGTCATAACATCCGATCTTTCTTTACACATGTGTAGATACACTTTACACTCTTATCACATGTCTTTATTTGTTATCAGTGCTAGGATTGTGCCTTTGATAGCTAGATTGACATCTCCATTTTGCTGTGAGCTTCTACTGTCTTGCACATGTCACATTTCATGGAATCTGAGCTTATATTTTGTCCTAGAACTTTGTGGGTACGTTCTAAGTAAACCTTCACGAGACTTCAACTCGTCCACTAGGGACACTTAGTGGTTTAAAAGGCTTAGTGCATACGCTAAATGCATTCGAGAGACCAGCGACAGTGGTATAGGTAGGATTTCCTTAGTTTTGTTTTACTTGAGGACAAGTAAAATTCAGGTTTGGGGGTATTTGATGAGTGCTAAAAAGTGCATATTTCTATATCTTTTTGTTGGCAATTAACTCATCTTTTGTGCTCTAATTCTCCATTTTATCCCATATTCTGTATTTTCATTGTTTTCAAGAATAAATACTTTTCTTAATTAATTTTGTATTTTTAGGTTCTAAATAAAGTTTGGATGGAATTACGGAGCGAAAAGAGCAGAAAAGTGGTGGAAGCCGATAAGAATCACGCAAGGAAGCCGCGAGGAATGTTGTGCACAAGACCAAAAGGCTAGAAATGGGCTTAACAAGGAAGAATTGTTCTTAAAGAAGATATGGGCTTGGCATACCCAAGGCCCAAAACCCTTACCCAAACCCATTTCCAATATCCATACCCGTCTCCTTCGTCAGCCGTCAGATTGGATCACATCTGAATCCAATGGTCGCAGCATCGCCAGTACATCAAAGTCTGAAGCTCCTGTCTAACACTACAACACCTAACTCCATCTTGAGCCGTCAGTTTCGTTGTATCAGGCATCCGATGGTCGATACCAGCCTCTTCACTTGTAGCCGTTAGATCAATCTATCATTTCCGCATCCCACGGCTCAGCTTCGCGAATCATCGAGACTTGATGCAACCGCTCAACACCCAAACACCTAACGCCTATACCCGCAGAACCAAACACACCCCTATCCCTAATTTCATCGACTCCACCTCCATCTTCTCCACTCCGTCTGCAACAGCCTCATCTTCACCACCAACTCCGCCAACTCCACTGCCTCAACCACCACAATCAACCACCAAAAGCCATCATGGCTATCCCTCACCGAAACCCATCATTCCCCTAAACTTCTAGCCATCTATTCTCTCGATTTCTTCCCTGATTTCTCTCTGAAACCCTAGGTAAGAAATCAATATAATAGGTCGAGTTAGAAACGCAATTGGAAGGCATGGAGAGGAGCAGGAGAGTCAGAGAAGAAATGGGTCGACCTTCTTGAGTGATTTGTCACGTCAAATTAGGTAAAGTCGAACCCTAATTTCAACTATGTAATTTGGGGATTTGGGGATTTTCTCTGTAAACCCTAATTGATTAATTTGGGTATAAATATGGGTTGTGGGTGTTGTATTGAATATATGCCTGGGCTAGCCAGTGCTTCACCCAAGAGGACTGGAATAGCCAGTGCCTCAAGGGTTAGTTCTTAATTTAAATTATTTTATAAATTTCAATTGTATTTGTTCACCATGTCTAGTATGTTCTAATTTACTTGCTAGGGCTTAGATGAAACTCTTGATTGCATGATATGACCACCTGCTGTTGCTGCTACCATTGAAGAACACTAAAGAACACGAAGAACAGACTCGCCACAACCGTCGTTTTTAAACAGTGTCAGCGACTCATACTGTGGGTCGCAGATCAGAGACAGACTTAAAAAACGCAACAGTACAGTAAAGGCTCTTTGTAACGGCTTTTGCTATAGTTATAAGCATTGCAAACCCAATTTTTATTATAATTCTCCCTTATTCATCATTTGTAACCCTTTGAGAATAAATGAAATCAACTTTTGAGCGTGTTTCCAACATGATGAGCGGCTAATTCTCTCGTAACCAAGGCAATGGATGAAGCTATTCACACATGAACAATGGGTAAGTATTTCATTTTCTCTAATATTTAATTATAATTCACTCAATCACTGCTTTTGCATAGTTCTTTAAAGTTTATATAATTTTCTTCGTTAGTTGTGATTCAATTAGATAGGTTATGCTTTGGTTAGATAATCTATACTTAAGGGATACAATTAATTTTTGAGAATATGTTTGATTATTTGCGGATTAAGAAATAAAGGATTAAAAGGATAATTAGAGTTATGAAATATTTGACATCATTCATGTGTAATAGTGAATTCTAGTGTCTTGGTTATTTTCCAATCACTTGAAATCAATTTTGAGTTAAATTTTCTATATTTTTAAGTTCTATTAAGTCTAGAATTCATTGCATTCACAAGACTCAACGAAATCTTTACTACAACATCATTGAAAATATCATCACACTATTGCTTCATATTCAACTATGTTGTTGGTATGCCCCTTGAATTATAACCTGAAAGCATGTATGATCATGTCTCCTGTTGGAGTGGTGATTACGATGCCTATCCCCGCCCCTTCTTTATTTTTTGATCCATCTACGAAGACTTCCCATTGCCTAGGATTTTTTGGTTCCAAGATGTCTATAGGGTATTTACCTTCGTCGATTTCTGGTAGTCCTGCTGCCTTCCGCCCTTCGATGATGACTTCTTCGTAGCTATCCAACAATAAGTCTGCTAGGAAATATGCTAATACTTGTGACTTCTGAGAGTGTTGTAGCTCATGGATGATATTGAATTGATCTAGGTGAGTATTCCATTTTGCAATTCTGCCTACTTTCCCTGCATTTTTAAGGACTGCTTCTAGCGGAGCTTTGCATGGGACGCGGACGTAGTGAGTCAAAAAGTAAGTTCTGAGTTTCAGGGTTGCCCATACTAATGCCAAGATGAGCTGCTCGATCTTCGTATAGTTCCTCTCTGTTGCGTTCAGAGTCTTGCTGATGTAATAGATGGGTTGCTCTATCTTCGTGTTGGTTTTAACCAATACTACGATGACTGCATCTTCTGTTGCTGCTATGTATAGTGCCAACACTTCATCGGGGTCTGGTTTTTGTAGTATAGGGATCTCAGCTAGGTATTCTTTGATATTTTGAAAGGCTTCTTCGCACTCTATCGTCCATTCGAATTTGCTTCCTTTTTTGAGAATGTTAAAGAAGTGCTTACATCTACCCGAGGACCTGGATATGAACCTCCCCAGCGTAGCCAGTGAACCATTGAGTTTCTGAACCTCTTTTAAGTTCTTTGGGGATGGCATTCTTACGATGGCTTCAATTTTAGAGGGGTCGACCTCAATGCCCCTCTTCGTCACCAAACATCCGAGGAACTTTCCGGAAGTTACACCAAAAGTGCACTTCTCTGGGTTTACCTTCATGTTGTGCTCTCTCATTGCTTGGAAAATATCTTTTAGGTTTTGGTGATGATCTTTGCGCAGCTTGCTTTTGATGAGAATATCATCCACATATACTTCCAGTGTACTTCCAATCCACGGTTTGAAAATTGCATCCACCATTCTTTGGTAGGTTGCCCCTGCGTTTCGAAGTCCAAAGGGCATTCTTACGTAGAAATAGAGGTCGTGCGGTGTATAGAATGTTGTATGTTGCTCATCTTCTTCTGCTAGGAATAATTGGTTGTATCCAGAGTATCCATCCATGAATGACATTTCTTCGTATCCTTCGACTGCCTCGACAAGTTGGTCAATGCTTGGAAGTGAATATCTATCTTTTGGGCAAGCCTTATTAAGGTTGGTGAAGTCGATGCATATCCTTACTCCGCCATTTTTCTTCGGTACGATGACCATGTTAGAGATACATGTTGGGTATTTAACTTCTTTGATGAATCCTGCGTCCAGTAGTTTGCGGAGTTCCACTTCAACTGCTCGATGGTATTCTGGAGCTACTTTGCGCACCTTCTGCCTAAAAGGGGGGGGGGGGGTACGAAGTTCGTGATGAACTAAATTTGGGTCAATTCCCGGCATGTCCCCCAATTTCCAAGCAAAAACGTCCGCGTATTCCTTTAGAAGTTTGATGAGCGCGGTTTCTCTTTCTTCATCCATCAAGGTGCCTATTTTGATCATCTTCGAGTTTTCCTCAGTCCCTATATTGACTTCTTTAGATGCTTCGAGGGGTGTAAACGTGGGTTTTGTTTCCCCCAAGAGAGGAACATTCTTTAATTGGTATTTGGTAGGCTCTCCATATTCTTTTGTCGTGGAGGTGCTTGCTTCTGCGCTGCCCGTGGTGCTTACGTTCAGAAGGCTTTTTCAGGAGATTTCTTCCAGATACGCATCTATGGTTATCTTCTTATTTTTGGTTCTTCGGGATTGGTGCTTCTCTTCCTGCTCATTATTGATATGATTCTGTAAGGTCTGACATTCCTGCGCAATTACTTGGTCTCCTTTAATTTCCATGACTCCCAGAGGTGTTGGGAATCTGAGATATTGATGGTAGGTTGCAGCTACTCCCTTGAGCTTGTGAACCCATCTTCTTCCGATGATGGCATTGTAGGGTGAAGGTGCGTCTACGACGCTGAATCGAGTGTCCACTTTCATGGGCCCCGCGTCCACTTGCAAGACAATGTCCCCTAGGGGCTTTGTAGTTGCGCCGTTGAATCCGTATATGGTGTAGTAAGATGATAGCAGTTTCTCGTCGTTGAGTTCCATACGCTTGAACGTGTCATAGAACAGGACGTTGACCGAGCTTCCTCTGTCGATGAGAATTTTCTTGACATTGCACCCTGCTATTGGGAGTGTGAGTGGTGGCTCTCTAAAAGAGTCACAAACTAATACCGCAAGTGCACGGTGTCGAGGTGTAGAACAATGCAAATACGGGTCGATCCACAGGGACAAGGTGTGTGTAGTTGAAGCTTAAGATTTCACTAAAACTAAGTTGTAACAAAGAGTCTTGGTTGTGTTAAAACACACTTGAGATGATGGCAGTGACTGAACTGAAAAACAGTAGAATGTAAATCAAGTAAACAGGAACATGCTAGGGCTTTTGAATCCACATCTTGATCCTAAACTAAGGCAGATCCTAATCAAATCATGTTCTTGTTTCATCTCAGGGAAGATTGTGGATGATTTACTTAACTAATCTTACTAACTTACCCCTAGCATCAACTGTCTTCTCACAGTACAGCTGATTACAGGCTTGTTTGCTCAACCAGTTATCTAGCAATCCGCATTGGTGGAAGGTTAATCCCCTAAGTTCTCTAGTTCACCCCTAGCATTGAGTGTCTTCTTACAACACACTCAATCACAGGTGCATTTGATCACTAAGTTTACTAACTTCCCTACTTCAATTAAGCACAGTCCTTCAAATGGACTGAATCCTTAGCTACTCTCACTCTTACACCCCTAGAATCAACTGTCTTCTTACAACACAGCTGATCACAGGTGCATTCACTCAACTAGCTAATTATCAATCCTACTTAGTTTCAGCACTACAAGAACAGTGACATGAACAAGCACTATCCTAGCTTACAATTCAAGAGTATCATCTAACCCCTAGCAAATGGAGTTAGAACATAATGAAATTAAATGACAATGGAATTGAAATTGTTTAAAACATTGAACTGAACTTGAACTGAAATTGAAACAACATTAACAGTTGAGGTCCTGGCTATTCCAGGCCTCTTGGTGTGCTCTGGCTAATCCAGGCGTGCCTTACAAACATCCCACAACATCTATTTATACATATAAGAAAAATCCCAAAAATCCCACAAATCAGTGAAATTAGGGTTTACCCAAAAACCCAAAATTCACTCACCTAACACACTGATAACAACCCTAATACGTGACCCATGCTTCTAATTAGACGTACAATCAATTTCCCCCAAAAATCCCCAATTTATGGAATTAGGGTTCTTATAAAAATTTCTATTAAAATTTACCTAATCACTGATGACACTGGTAGATGTCGACCCATGCCTCCAATTCTTCTCCTGATGCTCTAGCTACGTCCAATTGTCCATCTAACTCAACCTAATTTACCAATTTTCACACGTTAGGGTTTTGGAAGAAAAACGTGTATAAAAATGGGAAATTAGGTGGCTAGATAGGTGGTAATGATGGTAGTGGAGATGGGTTTTGGTGTTTGGTTGATTTGAGAGGAGATGGTGGTGGTTGAGGTGGTGGTTATGGTGATGGCGGACATGGGTTTTCTCTGCAGCGGAGTGGAGGAGAAGATGGATTCGATGGAGAATAGGAGAAGGGGTTGTTTGGTGCGGGGTATAGGTGTTAGGTGCTTGGGTGTGTGGCGGGGATAGCAAGCTTGATGATTTGCGAAGCTCAGCCGTGGGATGCGGAAATGATAGATTGATCTAATGGCTACAAGTGAAGAGGCTGGTATCAACCGTCGGATGCCTGATACAACGAAACTGACGGCTCAAGATGGAGTTAGGTGTTGTAGTGTTAGACAGGAGCTTCAGACTTTGATGTACTGGCAATGCTGCGACCATTGGATTCAGATGTGATCCAATCTGACGGCTCTCATGGAAATGGGTATGGATCTTGGAAATGGATTTGGGTAAGGTTTTGGGCCTTGGGTATGCCAAGCCCATATCTTCTTTAAGAACAATTCTTCCTCTTCAAGCCCACTTCTAATTGATCCGGCTCTTGCAAACACCAATCTTCGCTTCCTCCTAGCGGGAGTCTTTGCCGGTTCTTTGCTCTTTTCGCTCCGCAACTCATCTAGACTTTATTTGGTACCTAAACATGCAAAATTAAGTAAGAAAAGTATTTATTCTTGAAAACAATGAAAATACAGAATATGGTTTAAAATGGAGAATTAGAGCACAAAAGATGAGTTAATTGCCAAGAAAAATATATAGAAATATGCACTTTTTAGCACTCATCAAATACCCCCAAACCTGAATTTTACTTGTCCTCAAGTAAAACAAAACTAAGGAAATCCTACCTATACCACTGTCGCTGGTCTCTCGAATGCATTTAGCATATGCACTAAGCCTTTTAAACCACTAAGTGTCCCTAGTGGACGAGTGAAGTCTCGTGAAGGTTTGCTTAGAACGTACCTACAAAGTTCTAGGACAAAATATAAGCTCAGATTCCATGAAATGTGACATGTGCAAGACAGTAGAAGCTCACAGCAAAATGGAGATGTCAATCTAGCTATCTAAGGCACAATCCTAGCACTGATAACAAATAAAAACATGTGATAAGAGTGTAAAGTATATCTACACATGCGTAAAGAAAGATCGGATGTTATGACTACTAATCACCAAGAGATAGTTTCTCAGGCTAAGAACCAAGGTCGAAATCTAGCTAGCTGTCCGGACTTTACGAGAATTGTGAATGAGTTGGAGGTATTTCACAATTACTCGCGTTGTACATCAATGGCATGCACCCTTCCTTGCTTACTATAATACAACAAAAGATGACTCTTTACATGACTCTTATTTACATTGACTACTCTCTTTTATTTTTGGAACAAGAGATGATGGAATTGATAAATACTTGATTTTTTTTTTCTTTTTTTTTTTTGATATTCTATTTTTTTTTTTGATATTTTTCTGAATATATACATCGTTTTTTTTTTTTTTTTGATAAGGAAACACTTTTGATACATAAGTAAAAAGAAACAACAAATTACATGACATTTTGCAAGAGGTAGCCCTTTTTGATGCACCCAGTTAAATTCGATGGTTGTCTTTCTTAATGTAACCTCGACCTTCTATCCCAACCAACCAAAGAACAAGCTAGTCAAGTTTCGTTCAGTATTCTAAAGTGATTGGCAACTAAAACTTCCGATAGAACACCTCAAGGATGAGGCTATACATGTATTGGTAGATCGTGCGCGTGCAAATTTCTTATCACTATGTGAATTGTGCTAGAATCAGGGGTGCCTAAATATCTAGACTAAGAATCCTTATGTTTACATACATGCACAAGAGTCAACATTTCAAGGTAAATGAGCTCCATTTTTGTGATTTTTTTCATTTTTATATATATTTTTTTTTTCATTTTTCATTTTTTTTTTTTTCAAAAAGAAAGAGTTCTGTTTTTAATTATAACATGTTATCGTGGTGTATACTCTATACCCCCAAACCTAAACTAAACATTGTCCTCAATGTTTCAAAATATGAAAAGAATTATAACATACGAAGAGGATTATGCTGAGTAGAGAAAAAGGAAAGAGAATACCCGATTTGACGACGAAAGCAAAATTAGAACTCCGTTATTCAAGGCAAAAATCCAACATATTTCAGTTAAGAGTCACATTGGATTAGCAAAATATGTACAAAAGAAACAAAAGATTTAACTAAGAAACTATCTACTAGATTCTATACAAGAAAATTTGGTTTTTAATGGGATTGGACTTTTAGGGAAAAGTTTGGTTTTGGCGGGAGACATTTGGAAACTTTTGGTTTTTTAAAGGGAGCAAAGAGCTTTGTGTTTCTTGGGAATTTTGGAAAAGAAATTTGGTTTTTTATGGGATGAGGAAAAATTTTGGTTTTTAAAGGGAACAAAGCCTTTTGGTTTTTAATGGGTTAAAGAAAAAACTTTTGGTTTAAATGGGATGAAGAAACCTTGGTTTCTATTCGGGAAAAAGCCCAGATAATGGGTAGATTTTTTAGTGCTTTTGGAGAGGCCCAGCTGTGAGTTTTGAAGAAGAAGCCCAGATGACGTTTTTGATAAATAGGCCCACTTCTCGCGTGTAAAGCCCAGCTGTGAGTTTTGAAGAAGAATCCCACCGCTCGTGAGTAAGGCTCACTGTTGGTTTGTGGGAATTTGCACGGCCCAGCTGAGAAATTTGGACGAAGCCCAGCTGGTTTTTTGAAAAACAGGCCCAGCGTTTGAGGGTTTTAAGTTCGTTTTGGCCCAGTTAGTTAAGGTCCAGAGTTTGTTAGGAATTGAGTCCAGTATTTGTTCAATAGGGCCTAAGGTTCAGTTCTGTTAAAACTACAAGCCCATAAACAAGTTAGATAAGCCCACAGATGGTTACCAGTTCAGCTGGGTTTAAGCCCAGATTTCAAAAACACAAACTTATTACAAACCCAACAAAATGGATAAGCCCAGTGTCTAAAAAAAAAAAAAAACAGTTGTTGGGTTTAGGCTTACACTCTTAGCACAGCCCAGCTGCTCAGAAATTTCAGTTGCACAGCCCAGTTGGGCTTGGTTCTCAGCAGCAACAAGCTTGGCCTGGCTCACAGCAGCGGCAACAGGACAGCAAGGGAAGGAAAGACAGCAGCAGCAGCAGGGGACCAGCAACACAGGCTCAGCTCAACAACAGCAGCTGTAGCAGCTCAAGGCAAGTTGCACAGCACAGCAGCCTTTGAACAGCAGCACAGCAAGGTACCTGGACAGCTCAAGGAGAAGATTAGTTTCTTGCTAGAAGCTAAGAAGTTCAGCTGCACTACACAACAGCTACTAAAACAGCAAGTTACACTAAAATGCAAGAATGCAATGCATGATGAGTATGCTAGAATGAAACAATATGCAAAAGAGTATGCAATGATGCAAATGAACTAACATGCAAAAACAGCCAAGAAAAATTCAACACAACACAACCAAGTCCCCAGCAACGGCGCCAAAAACTTGGTGGCTCTCTAAAAGAGTCACAAACTAATACCGCAAGTGCACGGTGTCGAGGTGTAGAACAATGCAAATACGGGTCGATCCACAGGGACAAGGTGTGTGTAGTTGAAGCTTAAGATTTCACTAAAACTAAGTTGTAACAAAGAGTCTTGGTTGTGTTAAAACACGCTTGAGATGATGGCAGTGACTGAACTGAAAAACAGTAGAATGTAAAGCAAGTAAACAGGAACATGCTAGGGCTTTTGAATCCACATCTTGATCCTAAACTAAGGCAGATCCTAATCAAATCATGTTCTTGTTTCATCTCAGGGAAGATTGTGGATGATTTACTTAACTAATCTTACTAACTTACCCCTAGCATCAACTGTCTTCTCACAGTACAGCTGATCACAGGCTTGTTTGCTCAACCAGTTATCTAGCAATCCGCATTGGTGGAAGGTTAATCCCCTAAGTTCTCTAGTTCACCCCTAGCATTGAGTGTCTTCCTACAGCACACTCAATCACAGGTGCATTTGATCACTAAGTTTACTAACTTCCCTACTTCAATTAAGCACAGTCCTTCAAATGGACTGAATCCTTAACTACTCTCACTCTTACACCCCTAGAATCAGCTGTCTTCTTACAGCACAGCTGATCACAGGTGCATTCACTCAACTAGCTAATTATCAATCCTACTTAGTTTCAGCACTACAAGAACAGTGACATGAACAAGGACTATCCTAGCTTACAATTCAAGAGTATCATCTAACCCCTAGCAAATGGAGTTAGAACATAATGAAATTAAATGACAATGGAATTGAAATTGTTTAAAACATTGAACTGAACTTGAACTGAAATTGAAACAACATTAACAGTTGAGGTCCTGGCTATTCCAGACCTCTTGGTGGTGCTCTGGCTAATCCAGGCGTGCCTTACAAACATCCCACAACATCTATTTATACATATAAGAAAAATCCCAAAAATCCCACAAAGCAGTGAAATTAGGGTTTACCCAAAAATCCAAAATTCACTCACTAACACACTGATAACAACCCTAATACGTGACCCATGCTTCTAATTAGACGTACAATCAATTTCCCCCAAAAATCCCCAATTTATGAATTAGGGTTCTTATAAAAATTTCTATTAAAATTTACCTAATCACTGATGACACTGGTAGATGTCGACCCATGCCTCCAATTCTTCTCCTGATGCTCTAGCTACGTCCAATTGTCCATCTAACTCAACCTAATTTACCAATTTTCACACGTTAGGGTTTTGGAAGAAAAACGTGTATAAAAATGGGAAATTAGGTGGCTAGATAGGTGGTAATGATGGTAGTGGAGATGGGTTTTGGTGTTTGGTTGATTTGAGAGGAGATGGTGGTGGTTGAGGTGGTGGTTATGGTGATGGCGGACATGGGTTTTCTCTGCAGCGGAGTGGAGGAGAAGATGGATTCGATGGAGAATAGGAGAAGGGGTTGTTTGGTGCGGGGTATAGGTGTTAGGTGCTTGGGTGTGTGGCGGGGATAGCAAGCTTGATGATTTGCGAAGCTCAGCCGTGGGATGCGTAAATGATAGATTGATCTAATGGCTACAAGTGAAGAGGCTGGTATCGACCGTCGGATGCCTGATACAACGAAACTGACAGCTCAAGATGGAGTTAGGTGTTGTAGTGTTAGACAGGAGATTCAGACTTTGATGTACTGGCAATGCTGCGACCATTGGATTCAGATGTGATCCAATCTGACGGCTCTCATGGAAATGGGTATGGATCTTGGAAATGGATTTGGGTAAGGGGTTTGGGCCTTGGGTATGCCAAGCCCATATCTTCTTTAAGAACAATTCTTCCTCTTCAATCCCACTTCTAATTGATCCGGCTCTTGCAAACACCAATCTTCGCTTCCTCCTAGCGGGAGTCTTTGCCGGTTCTTTGCTCTTTTCGCTCCGCAACTCATCTAGACTTTATTTGGTGCCTAAAAATGCAAAATTAAGTAAGAAAAGTATTTATTCTTGAAAACAATGAAAATACAGAATATGGGTTAAAATGGAGAATTAGAGAACAAAAGATGAGTTAATTGCCAAGAAAAATATATAGAAATATGCACTTTTTAGCACTCATCAGTGAGGACTAGAGGATCATTATGGTCTTCTATGTCTTCTTACACATTGTCCGCATCGAAGGTCATGGGCGCGTCCATCCATTGTTCGTGCTCGTTTACCTCTTTCCCATCGATCTTATAAAGCTCACAATAATCTTCGAATTGTTTTCTCAATCTCTTCCCAATCTGGGCGGTTAGGGATGGTCCTTGAACCTCTGAACATGAAATCATGTTGAGGGTGCGGTTGCCTTCCGGTAATTGAACCTGCTTGCCTCTCTTGGTTCTATCTTCGTTATCAGTCTTCTGTATATATTTCTTCAGGTCTCCTGCGTCGATTAGTTTTTGAATCATTATCTTGAGATTTTTGCATTTATCTGTTTGATGACCGTTAAAACAGTGGTATTCACAGTATTCCTTTGATTTTTCTGATCTAGGAGGCTGCTTTCCCTTGGACCATGGCCAATCGAGGTTCTCTCTCCCCTTGATCTCTCTCAGGATGCGCGAATAACTAGTATTCAGCTTGGTATAGACTTGATCTTCAAATTTTCGATCATCTTTTCGTCTATCATCCCTTCGTTCTTTCCTTTCCTCGTTGGGACGCTCTTCTGTGATTCCTCTTTTGGACCCGCTGGCTTGATCCATGGAATTTGTGCGTGTGGGACGTTGAGTATGAGCTCTGGGATTTCACGCTGAATTTCTTCTAACCTTGCATGCTTTTCTATGATTATCCGGAGATCTCCTTTGGTGGTTGGGATGGTTCCGTGGATCTCGATAAACAAAGGACTCATCCTGTCCATCCCCCATTTGTAGCAGTTGATACTAACCACGGGATCTACGTTGCAAATAGCTTGGAAAATCTTTGCCATCTATCAGTATATTCTCTGATGGTCTCTTTGTATTTCATCTCCAGCGAGAATAGCTTGTCCATGCCGGTATTGACAACCTTGTTGTACATGTATGTTGCTAGAAATTTTTCTGTGAGTTGGTCGTAGGAGTCGATGGAGTTTGATGGCAAGTTCTCAAACCATGACAACGCGGACCCTTTTAAACTTGATGGGAAGTATATGCATAGTATGGAGTCTTCGTTATCCCACCGGGCCATCATTCGATTATAATATAGAAAATGAGCCGCAAGATCAGTTGACCCGTCATAGCAATCGAAGGCGGGAACCGAACACTTCTGCGGTATGGAAGCCTTGGCCAAGTGTTGCGTTAGCGGGGTAGTGTTTGCTTCCTTCATCACTTGTTCTAGTCTTCCGCCTCCCTGCCTAGTCTTTAGCTCCTTGATTTCTGCCAGTATCTCAGCACGCAGATTTTCCATTGCGACCTGGTGCTCTTCATGAATGGTAGATTTCGCTCGTAGGAGGGTGGTACCGTCGTAGTAGTCCGAGTTCTCAGGATTGTAATCAGGGTTTGATCTTTGGCTTCTCCTTGCTCCTCTTCGATTCAATGGAAGTGGGTTGTTTGCGACCACCATTCTTCTGTCTTGATTAGGTGCTAGGGCCTTGGAGTCAGCTTCGTGGCGTTGGTTTTCTACCTCTGCGCTATGATGATTCTTTCCTTGAGCGTTAGGTTCTCTTGTGCTAATATCGCCACAGCATCTGCGTACGCCTTCTGGTTCTTCCTTAATTCTATCAGCTCGGCCATCATCTGAGCGGAATGATTTGACCCTTGATTTGGTGTTCCTTCCCGCAATTGTTCACCAGCGGCTATGGTTTGTTCCTCATCCACGATCTGTATCACTGGTTCTGGTGGGTCTAACCGTGTACCTTGGGACCCCGACGGTTGTTGTGCGGGTTGACCTGCTATTAGAAGCGGTTGTTTGGCTGGAAAGGGTATGTTATGTTCGTTGGTTAAGGGCATACCATAGAGGGGTTGTTGTATTCCTGACTATGCTACGACTTCTTGATGTTCCTGTAGTCGAGCATTGGTTACTCTGGGAGATCCAACTTTGGATCCGCCAGCTCTTGAAGCTCCAGCTTTGGATGCCGCGACATTTAATGCGTTTGCTACGATAATGTTGGCATTGATGGGGGCCGTGCTTTCTGCATTATCCTGTACCCTATCCGCTGCCTTTAGATTTTCACCTCTCTGCTTACTCCTGGTTACAACTGGGGTTGTCCTTGGCGTCTCTTTTGACGAAGCTTTTGCCTTCCCGATATCTTTGCTTTTCTCCATCTTTTAATGTTTTCCTGAAAGAGAGAGAAAAAATCACGAAGACAATGTGCCCCACGTGATATCTATTAACTTTTTGAGTTCTCAAAGGTGTAAAATATTGAAAATACATAAGGCGCACATCGATTTAGATAACCGCAGATCTGTTCGAAGTTTTGATTTTCAAAGACGTGAAAACTTAGAAAATGCATGGAAAATCAGATCTACTTAGATAAACGTGGATCTGTTCATAGTTTTGATTATCAAAGATGTGACATCTTGAAAATGTATGAAAACGCAGATCTACTTGGATAAGCGTAGATCTGTTCGAATCTTTGACCTTCATAGATGTGAAAACTTAGAAAATGCATGGAAAATCAGATCTACTTAGGTAAACGTAGATCTGTTCATAATTTTGGTTTTTGAAATTATGTACGGAAAAAACCGTAGTGTTCCATGCATCGTTATTTTCAGAGAACGAAGCCTGAAACAAGTCACAGGAGAAGATAAATCTTTTACCGCGATGAAGATCCCTGTTTCTAGCGCCAGATTGTGAACACAAAGATCATTGTCATCGGAGTGTTCACAAATAATGCGCGCAGATACATGACAATATAGTAAATAGGCTGCGCCTGAGGGGGATGAATCGGTTATGTTGAATCCTTGACTCAGAGTCCTAAAACTCTTCCTCGTCTCATCAACTACAATCATTTTTCTTAACTCGCATAATAAGATAAATAATGGATGAAGTATAAAACGTATGAACATGATGTACCATAAATATCGAATCGAATATGCAAAGTATAAATGCATGAATATAGATGAAACGATTAACTCATATGATTCAGCACTCAGATCTCTGTCTACGGGTTTGGGTTTTTCATTATATGTACGACGGTTACAGAAATAGTCGAATGACTTTGAGATCAACATAGGCCTGCGTAGCAGGAGGAGTTTCGCTTACACTTTCTCTATCTCTCTCTGTCTCTGTCTCTCTCCTATTATCCTCTCAATATTCTCGGATCCCCCTCTTCACTTGGGAGAGGGGGGTATTTATAGGGTGGTTACGTGGGGTCCATTTCTGAAGCCCGTTATAACCTTATCCTCTTGTGTCTTGTGCCGCTTATGCAGAAATTTTCGTGTTCTTGGTTCTCTCTGCGTGTTCCGTTTGAATATGCAGTGTTATCTGCGCTTCCTTCACAGGCTGACTGACACGTATGCTGTTTGAGGGTATTTAATGCGGGTAGTTGAGATGTCTGTCCGCGGTAGAAAGCTGTCATCTGCCCCTGTCTTGTCTGCGTCAGTTAGACTATCCCCAGCCGTAGATCTTAGATATTTCTGGGGATAGGAAAAAGTGACTCTTGGGTTATCCTCCAGTGCTTCGCAGTATTCAGTGTTTCTGTCTCCTCGATCCTCTACCGTTGGATCTGGTGGGTGGCGATGCTATCTTGACAAGGCGCGTCTCTTGGCTGTCCACGTGTGATATCATATCTTGATGCTCTCAGCCGCATGTCCTCCACGTGTGTCTTTGTGGACACGTGGCGGAAGATGAAATATGTACCTACACACACTCGACCAATTCAATTGAGGAAGAAGGCACCGCACATTGAATTTGAACAAAACCCATGAAAAAAATAAGCAAAAAAGATGATCGAAGTTGAGAAATAGGGTGGTTGGGTGGTTAGGATTGATTGTTACCTTTTGAATCTCATCAACTCTAATCACATCATGGTATGATGACCTCCTTAGTTTATAACAGAACAATGATTTAGTGGGGAAAAAGAAACATTTAGTGACAAAGGAAAAAAATTTGACAAAACCCAAGTGAAAAAATTCAATTGACAACATCTCAATCCCCATATTAAAACCCTTGACATGAAATAATTTGATAATTCATTTGAAACACAGAAATTTCGGCTCACCTAATAATCATTTATAGATTTTAAGAATTTCCACAATTTCATCCACCGATTAATTTTAATTACATAGAAACTGGAAGAATGATTTGAGAGGAAGATGATCTATTAGGAGGAGAAAGAGATAGATACTGAAAAGTCTATCTTACATATAAAATGGGTCGTGGGTCGTCCTATATAAATCCGCGTGTTTTATCAATCAATCGTAGCCATTCAAGGTGGAGGAAATCAACGGTCCAACCACTTTGTGACAAGGTCTGTAAGACTCGCCCTGTGAGCCGATCGCGCCTCATTTAACATTGTGTCCACAGTATGAATGTTCGGTTCAAAATGTGTTAAATAAAGATTAATTTGGAATGTTAATGGAGATTAATTTGGAATGTGTATCCACTATTTTCACATTGTATTCACAATATGGTTATAATTTGGAATGTGTACTCAATGCTTCCCATTGTATCCACAATATGGTATAATTTAATGTGTGCCCAATGCTTCACATTGTGTCCACAACGGGGAAGTAAGTTTGTAACCACCCATAATAATTTATTGTTTTATTGAATGCGTACCCACTGATTTACATTATGAACACAATGTATACAAAAATCATTACCCTCTTCACATTGTGTACCCATTGTTTCACATTGTGTTCCTAATAAGTAATAATCATTTTTTATTAGATGAAGAATAATAATGTATACCCATTGTTTCATATTGTGTGTGCAATGTATACAAAAATCATTACCCTCTTTGCATTGGATATCCATTGTTTCACATTGTGTTCCTAATAAGTAATAATCATTTTTTATTTGATGAATAATAATAATGTGTACCCATTGATTCACATTGTGTGTGCAATGTACACAAAAATCATTACCCTCTTTGCATTGTGTTCCATTGTTTAATATCGTGTATATAATGTATTAATTGCGTACCCATTGCTTTTTATTATGAACACAATAGGAAATAATCATTGAATGTGCACAATTTTTTCCTCCAATGTACACCCATCAACATGTTTTTCCTGCCAATCACCAAGTGGTCTGGTGGTTGGTATGCTCCCTCCCACTGCGGAGGTAAGGGTTCGAACCCTGCTGAAATCCACTCCCTAGGTTTATTGCAGTCTGGCAGCGGAGAGGAGGGAGTCGACAGTGGAGGAAAAACATGTTCTTCTTTTTTTCCTCCACTGTCGACTCCCGCCTCTCCGCTGCCAGACTGCAACAAACCTAGATTTAGCAGCTGATAGATAGAATGTGAAAGCTGAGCTATACCCTAAATTAGGTTGGGTATTTTGTATTTCGATGTTGGTTTAACTCGAATTAGAATATGAGGTTGAAGAATAAGTCAATATTAATAGTTAGGGTCTTATTCTCTTAATAAGATGATAATTGGTTTTCTCAATGAAACTGGGCTCAAACATGGGTAACTCTTTTTTCTTTTTAGGCAGTTAATATATTTGTGCTTCATTTAGAACTGTAGTTTTTCTGGAAAAAATAATCTATACAATTCTTAATATTTGGAGGTTGGATTATTTGTCAAAATGATTCATAAGCTATACATACTTATAGAACATGATGGAAACTGAATTAATTAATGAAATATACATAAAAATGAATTCTTTTACTAGTACAACAACCTAAATCACTCAACTCAAAATCTAAGCACCTCAACACTCAGAATTCAATAACCTGAAACTTCAAATGGAAAACGCAAGTTTTGCCCTGTCCTTGTCTGAAGTTTTGCCATGTCCTTGCCTTCTCAAACGCAAGGTATCAGTAACCTTTTCGTATTTGTTGCATGCTTACTCTTCTGATGAATGAACTAGAGTGGAGAATTAGGTTACCTAGGTCATTTTGGCCTCTGAAAAGAACACATTAGAAAACACAAATCATGGTCAAGTTTCATCTCAATACGGTTTTAGAAGTTCAAGATTTAATATGAATGAGATCATCTTAAAATATGGAACAGCAAAGAACATCTTGGCAGCTGGAAGTATTAGTTTCTAACCAGACCATACATCAGCTAGAAGTACCAGCTTCTGACCAGACTATACATAATTATAGATACAACAGAAACCACTTAGCGAATTTGGTGCACGTACTATGCATCACAGACAAACAGATCCAATTTACACACATATAACACGTGTAAACATACATACATATCCTACTAACACTTAAGAAAAATCCAAGTTTTCAACTGAAAAGGGAAATTGATTGAGTTGAAATTTAACAAGTAATTTTATTCATCGCCTGTCAGATGTATGGATCTCTATCGATTGTAAATTTGAGCATGTAAACATAGCAAGTTAAGTTTCAAAATCGAATAGGAGTGGTAAACTAGGTTGATTTATATTAACCTGTTGTCATTATGGCAGATGTTAAGCTGATGGATTCCATGAAAGGGTGGTGACTTTTTATCATAGTGACAATTGCAGAAGCATGTAGGCAGGAGGCCATTATAGTCCACGGATGGTACGGCTGTTGAACCTACTAGAGACCAAGCTTCCGATATCCCCACACCAGGTGTTGTACTGTCAGGCTGCAAAGAAAACGTGTTGTACTGTCAGGTTGCAAAGAAAACTTCCATGCTTAGACATAAAGACTTCAAATCAAAAATATTTACTACACTTGAACGGCTCTTTAACTAGTTTCATCTGAGTCATTTGAACTAATTATGCACTACACCATTTTAAGGTTTTAGCAACCCAGAATAGCAAAATAAGGTGAATAAGGTTGATATAAGAGTAATCATATGGCTAACTTCGGTTAACTATTGTTGAACCAACATGGTGTACACGTTTGGGTACGGTTACATAAACCTAAATGAGGGTACATTTCATGCGTGTGTAACAAGCTAAGTTCGATTTAACGGTTGAAAGATATTAGCTTGGTTGAATCAGGTTTTTCATCTAACGGTAAAAATTGAATGCTTTGTTACCAAGGTAACTTGGATTGCATACCCTGATTTGAAAATTATATAAAGGAGAACTCTAGCAACTGGGAAACCTAATCCCCACGATATCTAGTTTCGCCATCATGCGATTTAGATTATTGTGAGATGATTCATAATACTAGGTTGTTCTTCGAGAATATAAGTTCGGGTTATCAATTGGTTCCTGTTCACCTTGATTTATCAAAAGACGGAACAAAAACTCTTGGGTATTTCTGTGGGAGATAGATTTATTCAATCTATAGACTTTTCTATGTGAGACAGATTTGTTTATCAAGTATTCGATTTTGGATCGTAGCAACTCTTGGTTGTAGGTGAGATCAGCTGAGGGAATCAAGTGCGTAGTATCCTGCTGGGATCAGAGACGTAAGGAACGCAATTGTACCTTGAATTAGTGTGAGATTGATTAGGGTTCAACTACAGTCCAGTCCGAAGTTCATTGGTAGTAGGCTAGTGTCTGTAGCGGCTTAATACAGTGTGGTGTTCAAATCTGGACTAGGTCCCGGGGTTTTTCTGCATTTGCGGTTTCCTCGTTAACAAAACTTCTGGTGTCTGTGTTATTTCTTTTCCGCATTATATTTTGTTATATAATTGAAATATCACATGTTGTGCGCTAATATCAATCAATTAGATAATCCAACCTTTGGTTGTTGATTTAAATTGATTAACACTTGAACATTGGTCTTTGGTACCGTTCAAGTTGTTTCACATAATAATCAAGCTCGCAGATTTCTATCTGTTTGATTTGCTGATTACATTGTGAAACAAAGATATTAAACTCTTTGATATACTTTACTCTAGATTGAGTCTGACTGTCTAGTTGATTCTCTAGAAAATATATTAGAGTAAGTCCTCTCAGATTGCCAAACGAATTGTTGGGTGTGGTTGTTAGACCCCCGCATTTTCACAATGGATTTGATGTTTTCTAAGGTTTTGGTCATCATCTTTAAACAAATATATTTGGTTCATAATTATTTGAAATATAAAATGGACAAAATAATCATCCATAAATGTTACGGCATATAAAATGGACAAAATAACCATCTATAAATGTTACCGCTTTAGCCATACCCACCTACCAAAAAGCATTTACAACTTCTCTTTTTAATTCATTTCAGTTTCTTCATTTTTTTATTTTTTTTTGTACACGATAGTCGGGGCAAGCCCTTACCCGAACCCAGCCAGTTGGATTGGCCCCATTGTCATATCCAGCCCGCCATAACATATATAAGTATTTACATATAGTCGGGTCAGGCCCTTACTGGAAGTTGAATGTTCTTCTGAATACATATTCATCATGATTTTTGTTGTTGCATGTTGATTCAGTTATATTCAGTCATATGTGGGGTATACCTTATCGGTGTTCATCGAACGGAATGAACTTTAAAAAAATTATTACCACTATACATCTAAATGATAACTGCTTGTCCTTTTTCTTTTCGAAGCTCATCGAACATAATGAAGTCTAAAAAAAATTGTTGCTCAAGATGTTACAGTTCATTCAATTTGATGTCTGGGATGACAAAATGAACTCCGAGCTAATAAGATGCTTATTCTTCTTTAGAGTTCATCCTATTGAATGAACTCCAACTGTTGGTCATTTTTTTACATAATATAGACTTAATTTTGTACGAACTGGACCAATTTTTTTTTATGTATAAAAGAAGATAAAGCTGCACTCATTTCACTTGCTAATAACATTAAACCACTAGGAGCAAATAATGGTTTAAATGAAGAACAAAAAGCATGTTTTGAGCTAAAAAAAAGGTTTTGGGCACTAGGAAGAAATTAATAATGGATTAAATGAAGAACAAAAAAAGGTTGTGAGAAAGAGTTCACTGCAATGAAAGTGTTTCCGGAAGACAATAACCAATTTTCCATTGGGTTTACTTATTTTCATTTTATTATCCGTCAATCTTACCCAATGTCGTCTCGCTCAATTTCTCTAGGATCACTTTGGTTTCTCTAAATATCTACCATTTTAACCGAATGTCAACCGAGCTTATTCAATCTCACTCGTTATCTATCAATTTTATCTCATATTGCTTGACTTTGCTCGCTTTATTCGGGATTCTGTTGGTTGTGTTATTACCTATTAATTCAAATTGAATGTTAATTTGTTTTAGTTAAATTTCGCTTATTTCCAATTAATCTTACCTATTGTCCTTATTTTTCTTTTTTAAGAATCAATCTTACATACTGTCAACCTCACATAATTTCTCCCTGATTCCAATATAACTTTCTCTAATTAGCCACCATTTTAACCGAATGTTCATCGACCTTTGTAAGTTTGTTATGTTCTCTATGAATTTTGTCAATATCACTCGACCTTACCCAATTTCACTTGGATTCAATTCATTTATATGGTTATTCATCAATTTAAACTTAATATCCGTTGACCTCATTTACATGTTGTCTACCAATCATTGTACATGTCATTTCCTTCTGCATTTGCAACACAAGGAGGCCATAACATAAATGTGGCATGCATTTAGTAATATTTTGACCACCATAAGAAATGTTAAAGCTATTGGTCGAGCTATTAGGAAGACTATTGGAAAAGTGTTTATTTATTAACATAACATACCAAAAAAAAATTGTATCACTCAACCAAATTATGATTGCATGTAAATTTATGTCACACAAGATACTCAGCACCTAATTCAGAACAAAAATCTAAGCATTATGATTCGTATATTATGAGTTTTCAGTTTTATTCGAATTTATCCAAATTCAATCGATTTTCCATTAAAAATTTCCAATTATTTTTAGATTTGTTACAATTGAATTATCAAATTCTTATTTTAATCTTTCAGTTTTGACACAATTGTCTCAATTCAAAATTATTAAATTTTCAATTTCTTGAAATTTACTCGAATTCGCTCAATTTAGAGCTAGTGTTTTAGATAACCCTTCAGTTTGGATTCTTTGTCGTCTATCAATTTGGAAGATTATTGAAAGGAGGAATCTTTTGGTGATGAAAATTTGTATCCCTTTCATAAGAAAACTAAATTTTCATCGACTTTACTTACTTTTGCTTGTTATCCATTAATCTTACTACTTCGCTCGGATTCCATAGGTTTCTCCGGTTAATATCAATTATCTAAATTTTAATAAAATTTCCATTGATCTCAATCTTACCCAAGGAGGCCACAGAAGAAAGGTTCCCGTTAGCAAAATTTGGATCACCAAGTGAAAAGAGGCTCGCCACCTAGTCCGATCCGTATGATAATGTTGCGGCCAATCGAAAACTAAAGTGTGGCTCTCCACCTAGTCCAATCCGTATGACACATTTTCGGCCAATCAAAAACTAGACTTTTTCATCGAACGAATAGGAGTTGCAAATACAAAAACGCACATGGATCAGTTCCTTATCCAACGGTGGTGACGATTTACCGACCAAAACATCTTCGGTGAAAAATTAGGCGGGAATTTTGGGCGCTATAATTTAAATTTGCCGCCCAAAATAATTTTGGTTGAAATCTAAATTCTGATAAAAACTTTAAAATTATAACATCAATTCAAACCCCTCAAACTCTCTCCAATTTCTTTAAGAAATTTACATCTTCTTTATCGGTCTCACTCTTCAAAAATAAAAAAAAATTCTATTTCTTCCCTAACCCCTTTCTTACAATTAAAGAACAATCGATGATTTTTTTCAAAGTGGATTTATATTTTATTGTAATTAGGGTCTAGATTTTCGAATTGAGTGATGGTGTAACATGGGAAATCTGAGATATTTGAAGTGGATTTTGTAAATATAGGTAAACCTTTGTTCTTGTAAAGGGTTTTTATGTCTGGGTTTTGCTAAATTTTGGTTACTGAAAAAAAAAAGGTATGATTTCCAGTTCAGCGAGAAGAAGCAAATCATTGAGAGAGTTTGATGGAGAAAGGTATCAGAAATCTGCATATCTCTATTTATTTACCGAAGGTTAAGTTTCCGACGTTCCATATCTCTATTTATTTACATATGCTTATAATCTGTTTGACAAAATTACGCTTAGAATTTTCTTTCAGTTTTGGTTAGTTTATTCTTGACGAGCTTGATTTGTGTTTTCAGATAGAGATTGAATCTTTAATGAGATTGTTTGAAAGGGAATTAGAAGATGAATTGGAGAATTTGGTCACCACTACTGAAAACGTTTTTTTATTTTTCTGTATTTAAGTTAATACATGATAGTGTATGACTGTGTGTGTTGGCGCAGTGACTTCTTAGTGCTATTGTTTGTCAGTAAGTACATAAGTTCGCATAATGTGAGCTCAAGCACTCTGTTATTAACATAGATTTACAGTTAAAGGTGAGTTTCATAGTCTATTCATGTTTAAAGAAATCTGTTTTTGTAAATGTGTGCATGGGTATCTTTTACTGTTTTCTATCAGCTAAATTAAGATGTAAATGAATTTCAAACTCAGGTGGTCAATCTGTGTGAATTAGTATGCTAGGAAGGCATTTAGCTAATGAATTTTGATCTATTTATGCTAGTTTTGATTCTAAGTAGCTTCTACGAGGTTTTGTATGGTTCGTACATGAAATTTTCAAAGTTTTTAGATTCTGGGTTCTCTAAAGTTTTGATTTTTAATCGGGTTTATTGAGATTAAATTCATATCTATACTTATGCTGAGTATTTTGTAAGATTGATAAATTTGGTTGATTATTAGGTTCAATTACTATAAATCTGGGGCTTATTTTTTATGTATGGAAAACAATTCTTAGGTTCAATTCACCTGTGTTTGAGAATGGAAAACAATTGCCAGCAGCAGAGAAGGCAAGGATAAGGCAGTTATTGATTTAGTTATTCTGCATAACTTCAGGCATTCTTAGGCTTGATATAATTGCCAGCAATTATGAAGGCAAGGATAAGGCAAAACTTGGGTTTTACTTTTGAAATTGTTGAATATGACTATTGAGTGTTAAAAGTTTCAGAATCTGACTTGAGAGATGTGGGTTGTTGGATTTGTAAAAGAGAAATGTTAATTCAGTCAATTCATGTTAAATTTTTTTCCGATTTGCGTGTCCAAACATTTTATCATGTGAATCAAAGCATTAATTTGAATGAGTTTTCATGTTCCATCATATAAGTTTTAGTATAAGATTGCTGCATTAATACTAAGATTGCAAATGCCTACTTCAAAAACCAACCCTCGGTTGAACAGGTGCTGGGTGGAAGTTAGTCGCTGGAGAAGTTTAACCATCCCATTTGTTTTTGGTTGTTACTGGACGGTGCAGCGAGCAAACATATCCGGTAGTGGCTTAAATTTAATGGCCATAAATTTATAGCAAGCCAACTGACGTGTAGTGATTGGAGAAACATCCTCCACCACAACTTTGTCACTGAAGGGACCCTCAACTAACTAGGGAATTAACAGCCGGTCGAAAACAGGGCTCAGGCCACATGATGTCTTCAATGACCTCAACTTCAGAACTATCCTGCAACTAAGATGGGTGAATGTGAAGATGAGAGAGTCGAACGTTACATCTTATATCAAGCGTGCAGAGGAACTGCTGGCGAAGATTGATGATAACTGCAGCCTAATACATATCGAGGATCACTTTAGTGTACTGTAGCATGAGTGCATTAAGCGGTTATTTGGTAAGTGTGGACAGCATGTGATTGCACCAAAAACTACAGGAGGTGTCAACTAGTCTTTTAAATTCTGAAAAGGAAATTAAATTCTGAAAAGGAATTGAAACTAGTTTCCTGCAGGTTTGAGCTACAGAACACAACAAGTTCGAGGACTAAAGGGGATCCATCTACTTCTTGGCAAATCCTTTAGCTGTACTAATAGTATAAAGCTTGTTAATCTGTTTTAACTCCTCTTATATTGAGATAATGAAATTGTTATTCATGTTAAATTTCTATATCTTAAATAAAATTCAATCTCGTTACTCCACTGGATACAAATGGTTTACCGTATACGGAAAACACATAATGTCGATGCTGTTTATTACCTGATTTTAATTGCAATCGATCTGAACCTGCCGGTCGTTTTTATCAACTTCTAAGCAGTAACAAACATTGTTAGCAAACACCCATGGAAGTTCTCTGACTTCAGGCGACGAAGGAGTAAGAGAGATAGAGTTACAGACGAGGGAGGAAGAGAAGAAAGAGTGTGAGTTTATACTGTAAAAGATAATGTGCAGGCGATGTGGGCACATTGTGGCATTAGAGTAAATATGCTCTAAAATTTGACCAATTTGTTAACGAAATTACTGTACCAAACATTTTTGGTAATTTGGAATATTTTTGGTAATTCCTAAATAAAAAGAGACATCTACGGAAATTTCTTCAATTTTATTAGCACGAATGAAGTTAATAATTAATATGGAGCTGCAAAAGTTCACATCTTTTCTAATGATTTACTTGCAATGCAGATTTTTTTTTTTTGTTGTAAATAAGGCATTTCATTAAACAAACTAAAAATGAGTTACAAAATGAGTAGAGCCATCTAATATCGATCCACATGAAAATATGTTGACATTAGATTTCTCTACTAATAGTCGCGTGTAATACAAGTTGGAGGATTGTTTCCCCACAAAATAGGATAGTTTAAGGGTCTGACATGCTAGCTATTGGAGAAATAGTAGTTTTAAATAGTTTTGTGATCTTGGTTGGAGTTTATCCTAGAAGAGGTCCTCTATAACGGTAAAGTTTAGTGGTGCACTAGTGCTGATAGATCAAACCGCCTTCCCAAAAACTTCCATTGAAGAAACTACAGTACCTACAGGTCTTTCCTCCGTTCCCAAAAGACGAGAAATTCTATTCTTCTGCATTACTATGTGTTTGCTACGACCAATTCAGTTACTAGCAACCCGAACTGCAAAGGAAAGACAATAGCCAAAAATCGTATTTGAAACGGACTCCGAAAATTTGATGCGCTGCATAAAATCTTCCCTTGTATGCATTGCAGGAATGATTGCTGAAATTAAGCAGAGAATGCCACCTATTTCTCATTACGATATACACCACAACTATAGAGAAGGAAACCAAACGGTAGATGAATTGTAAAATATAAAAATAACCACTGCAAAAATAACACCTTAGGAGGCACATACCCTCAAGGTCATAACAACTCCGTCTAACCATTTTCAGTCGCATCTGACGATTGTACAAATGTGTCGTACGCCACTTTATATATTGGCAGTAAACTCAACTGGCACGTCTGCTATATATGCAATACAAAATCGCGTCGGTCGACTGCTCGTTAAATAGATACTTGGCATGGACCCAAGTATTCCTACCCCTGATCGCGACCAAACCGTAGTTCAGACGGCATAGCTTCCAAATCCAAACTCATTGGATAATGACACCATACCACGTACTGAATCCCATTACCTTTTCGACTTCTTATACACCGCCATAAATGCAACGTATTCTATTTCTGTCACCCTTCCATTTATCGAGCCAAAATATGACTGGATCTCCCTCTCCCTTTTCGTATACATTTACATATGATATCTAACCTTCATACTCCTTTCCGAAGACCCTGCCTTGTGTGATACTTCAAATTTGTATCTCGAGGGGTTAGTTCCTTTGCACTTGCCCAGTCTTCTCTCTTTACAGTACCTCCAACAGTCCAACACTACTTACCTTCTGGGTTGCACGGACGCTCCATTTCTTGAGCCGTGTCCGCATCCGACTCGCGTCGGACACAGGACGTGCGTGGGACGCTGACACGACGCGTGTCCGACGCACCAATTTGCTCGTCCTGCACGCGTCTGGTTTGGACGCACCGATGACGCGTGTCCGACGCATTCTTTTTTTCATTTTCATTTAAAATTCTTTCTTTATTTTTACTATTATTAACCAAATGACGAAAGACAGACATTTAGATCAACAATTTAGGTATTTATTAGGGTTTTGTAATTGGAAATGACATCACGTATATTCTTAGTTGGGCATGTGTTGTTCTAAGAATGTATTTTAATTGTGCCATATGTTTAATAGTAACAGCTTGTTTGATCTTCGACGTGTATAAACAAACGATATCTTCTGTTCTTTTGAAATTTATACACATGTAGCATCATTTTTTTATTATTTTTTTTATTTTCAGGATCGAAATACTTGAATTGGCTGTATAAATACATGATTATATATATAAATAAAATATGTATATACGTGTCCGCGTCCTAATTTTTGAGAATTTTTTAGTGTCCGCGTCCGCGTCGTGTCTTATCCGCGTCGGCGTCCGCGTCCACGCGTCGGCGTCCGCGTCCACGTGTCGGCGTCCGTGCAACCCAACTTACCTTTGAATCACATTAAAAACATTTTCAAAAGTAAAAATAAAATTTTAATAGCTACTGCAAGTTTGAAGTCAGATACTCCAGGGATCTAGCTGTAATGTATGTGGTCGTTAAGAAAGACCCTACCCACGTCGAGAATTGATGATTTCTTATTTATTTTTCTTATGTACAATAAAGAATGGTCTTGGCCATGTCTATAGGTCAAAATATTCAGTTATTTTCTTATTTTATCATCTCTAACCCCTGTTATTGCTTCACAGTGAAATTTAAAGGATTAATTAAATGAGAGACTTTGAATAAAGTGTTTCATCAAAGTCTCTTCCTGTTAATAACAAAAAAAACAAATATGGCATCCTCGTTTTGTCTTTCAAGTGGAATTCAATCATCTTCATTTTCTATTCTGCCGAAGGTTGCCTTAATTTCTCGGCAGTTGAGGCCCGTTATTCCGCAACCTCCTCTACATCTGAGAACCCGAGAAACCAGATTCAAAATATGTCAAAAATTTAGCAGTTCTGAAGCAGCATTAGTTAGTTGTTGCTATCCGAGTGATCATAGGACAAATCCTTCAACCGGTTCAGTAAAAAAGGAGATTGCTAATAACCGAAGTGACGATGGTGGCAAAGTTATTGGAAAGGAAGAGGAGGTGGTTTGTAATTTGTCGACTTCATGGATTGATTTACATCTTCCAAAGGCGGTTCGTCCTTACGCTCACCTTGCTCGATTGCATAAGCTAAGCCCAACATGGTTATTTGCTTGGCCATGTTTTTGGTGGGCTTTTCTTCCATCTGTTGGCAATTTATCGGTCTATTATTGAGCATGAAAATTACATGTTTTGCAACATTTATTCATTTGAATCAAGGATTAGGATAAAGATTCTTGAGTGTTGACAGCTGATTCGATCGGATCAGTGCAAACAAGAGGTTGTATAATTAATATCTTAAATTATATATCTTCTGTTTGTTAAGCCTGAAATTTGCATGGAATCGTACATATATAGTTAATTAACCTTTGTTTTCTGCCACTATAATTTCTACGTTAGGTCGATAACTTTAGCATCGCCATCATCAAAACTTCTTGACATTAAGATGTTGGTGCTTTTCGGAATCGGTTCATTGTTTCTACGGTCAGTGGCATGCGTGATAAATGATATTCTTGACCGTGACATTGATGCTAAGGTAACACTACTATTCTTATGGGTTTTTTGTTACTCGAACTTAATCAAATTATCTCAAAGAAAAGGATTACTGTGGATAGATTTAGTTAGATTACTACAGTGTAAGAACTTATAATTAATGTCCGTACTCACTGCAACTTCAACTTCAATGTAATAATGTTTTCTCTTGCTTTAACATTTCAGTAATTGATTCTTGATAGGTCTTAGTGGAGATAAAGGTTCCTGAATAAGTGTATTTTGGCCGTGCTTCAGGTGGAGCGAACGAAGTCGAGACCACTTGCTAGTGGTTTTTTGACACCATATCAGGGGCTCAACTTTCTAGTTCTCTTATACCTTGGATTCCTCCTTCAACTTAATAACCGCAGGTGACTGATTGATAGTACTCTAATCTGCTGATAACAGTATGATTTCACTATCACTCTAATCTGCTTGCTAGATTATAAAATTTTCTGTTAACTAAAATTGTGATCGCTACTGCCGTGTCCTAGGGTTACTACTGCTGCCATTAATCTTCTCTTATCCCCTCATAAAGAGGCTAACATTTTGGGTAACTAATGACTTCTTAATGTGCAAGAACTTATATTAATTTGCAGAAGCATTCCTATATAGTGATTTAAGTTACAATCATATGGGTGTAGCCTCAAGCATATTTGGGTGTTGCGTTTAATTGGGGAGCTTTATTAGGATGGGCTGCCATTGAAGGAAGCTTGAATTATGTTATTTCCCTCCCGTTATACGTATCTGGAGTATTTTGGACTCTTGTTTATGATACTATCTATGCTCATCAGGTAACATAACTAAAAATCCCATTAAAATTCCACTACTTAAAATAAAGTAATTTCGTTTCCATAACCCTTACAGTATTCATTGTATATTGGGATATTACAGTATCGATAAACTCAATTTGTGGAGAAATTAAGTGCTAAAAGAGTAAGTCATATATAAATCATTTTGACTATTCAGTGGCGTTAGTGGTCATTTCGATATGACCATCTAACTTTTTGAGCGTACATGAAGATACATACTCCATGCACATGCAGGATAAAGAAGACGATATTGATAAATCTAATTTTACCATGCACCGTGCAGGATAAAGAAGATGACTTGAGAGTGGGCGTCAAGTCTACAGCAATACTGTTTGGTGATCAGACAAAAGTTTGGATAACTGGTTTTGGGATTGCATCTATTATCACCTTATGGCTCTCCGGATACAATGCAAGCATTGGTATAATTAATTTTGTATAATGGACAAGCTAGCTCGTCTTTATTAACCTGCCAGCATGTCCTGATAAGTCTCAATATACTACTGTCATTACTACACTAACTGTCAACATGGGTATATTGATGGACAGGATGGCCATTTTATGTATCTTTGATCGCTGCTTCTGCCCAATTAGCATGGCAAATTTGGACGGTTGATTTGTCGAATCCTGCAGATTGCAGTAAGAAGTGAGTGATTATGCATCTGGAAGTCTTGAGTAATCATATTAATGTCGAGTATGGTAGTGTTTTAAGGTTTTACCTTATTTTTTAAAAGGTTTTAAGTTTTTAGTCTTTTTAATGTTTTCAGTTACATCAATGAACAACATTGAATATTTCAAGAAACAAGACCTTAATTCAGTTTTGTTCATTTCTTGGTGCAGATTTTTATCCAACACATGGTATGGAGCAATTGTGTTTGGCGGAATCCTGTTTGGAAGACTAGTCACATGAATTACAAGATGATGTCTGGCGACAAGTTTTAATTAATGAGCAATTATGTTTGGCGCAATCCGTGATAGTCTTCTTTTTCTTTTTAAGTGTTGTATAGGATAATATCGATTGACAGTTCGATAAGTTTCAATAGTAGAAGCGAATTAAAATTAAGAAAACAAAAGAAGATGTTTCCGGGAAATGAAATGATTCCGATAGCCGAGTATTGTGTAATTTTTAACTTAGGAAAGGTACCTCCCCTCCGCAGTCCCCCCTTTCATTAATTATGGTTGGTGTATGAGAGCCAAAGGCCCAAAGTGTGTTTGTGTGGCTTCATCAAAAACCTTCTTTTGTTTTTTCCCCTCTAACGTAATAACTATTCTTGATCATCAGTGTCAATCAACCAATACATTGATATTATTGACGTAGACCAACCAATCTGTATCATGAATTTTATGGTTGAGGGCGTTGTAGCGAGTTACCCAAAAAAGAAAGATCAAGATCGTCCTTAAATGGCTGCTGAGGACAGTGGGTCATCAGTGGCTGACGCATTCAATAATTAAAGTCAAAATTTCAGAGCATTTTGGTTACAGTTTGATGACTTTTTTAGATTTCAGAGCACGGAAAATATGCACACAGACACTTATCACTACGGATATATGTATATATGTGGTCTACAAGAAATGGAATGGGTCGGCAGACTCTGTTTGCCCCTACTACACACGTCCACCTACCATTGCTCACTTTCAAAATGTCCACAGAGAGATGCCCATGAGTTTTGCTATATGTATAAATAGGCGATGAATTATCAAATTAAGGTGTGAGTTAAAGATGGAGAATAAGAACTATCAAATTAAGGTGCGAGTTAGTAGACATGGAGATGGAAAAATCCCCAGAATTTTTTTGATGGGGTCGTTTTTTGAAGGGGCCACGGGGGACAAATGATGTGTTAACACATGTTTTTGTTATTAATGAATTATGTTTTCAAAAATACCAACATCAATTAAGAAAACAAATTTTCTAAACAAAAATAGACTTATTTTATATTTTTGGAAACAGAATTCATTAATAACAAAGATATGTGTCAACACATCATTTGTCCCCCATGCCCTCTTCAAAAAACGTCCCCATCAAGAATTTTCTCAAAAATATGCTGTTGGATCACATCCAATGAAAGGTGGAACTGGTCAACATAGCTATGTCCAGAATTCATCTCTTCAGGTACACACATCTAATATCCATTATTGACCGTTGTTTTTTTCATTTCTGACTCAAGTACTTCCAAGTCCGGTACATGTAGTCATGTATGAGTTGAATAAAATTTTGATTCAGACAAAACACATTAAAAGATGGTCTGACTCGTACCGGGTCAGATGCCGGTTCCGATTCGAATTCAGACCAGCAAGGTGAAATAAAAGTTAGTAGCATCTTTGTTGGCGTTGTCGCGCATAGGTCAATGATCTGTTTTCATTTTATCGTATAGTAACTAGCTTGTGTTTGTTGTTTCCCCATCATTTTGAGTTCAACTTTTTCATGTTATTGGCAGAGACGTGGCATTGATCTTTCACAAGGGATGATAAAAGAAGCAATTGCTAAAGAATTCAATGTCGAAAACCAACTAATGAACAACCCAAATGCCACCTTTCGCATTGTTGACTTGGGTTGTTCTGTAGGATCCAATTGTTTCACTTCTATAAATGACATAATCGAAGGGATTGATCTTAAGTTCAAAACATATTTTCAAGGGCTTGAACTCAAGCAAACTGCAACACCTGAGTTTCAAGTATATTTTAATGACATTGCATCAAACGATTTTAACACTTTATTTGCGTCGATTCCTTTAGAAAAGCATTACTTCGCATCAGGTGTACCTGGCTCATTCTACGGCCATTTTTTTCCTCGAGCTTCTGTTCATTTTATTAATTCATCTACTGCACTTCATTGGCTCTCCAGAGTTCCAAAAGAGACTGGTGATATCGATTCCTCAGCATCGAATAAAGGAAGGATACATTATACTAATGCTTCAGATGAGGTCTTTCAAGCTTATTCAACTCAATATGTTATGGACATGGAAGCTTTTCTTCTTGCTCGTGGACACGAGATTGTGTATGGTGGATTGATGTTTATTTTGGTTCCAGCTATCTCTAATGAAACATTAGTTTCTCAGACCAGTCCTGGATTATTTTTAGATGTTTTGGGATCTTGTCTCATGGAAATGGCGAAAATGGTAACCTTCATATATTTGAAGTCACATGATTGCAATGAGCCTATATTTGTTCTGCACTCATTTAGGAAATTGATATTTCTTAGTTTGTTGCGTGTGTGCTTAATATCGTGGATGAAGCTAAAGTGGACTCCTTCAACTTGCCAGTTTATTTCACATCATCCAAACAAGTGAAAGAATTGATAGAGAGAACTGGGTGTTTCACGGTAGAAAGGTTGGAGAAATTGGAGACGGTGTTTCCACAATCTAGTGGTGATGCACAAATAATTAGTAACCATACGAGAGAGGTAGTTGAAGAAATTATCAAACAACACTTTGGGCTGAGTGATAATGCTTTACACAAATTGTTTGACCTTTACTCCAAAAAACTTGTTGATTCTCTCTCAATCTTTACAAAATTAGAAGACAAGTCTTTTCAAATGTTTCTTGTTCTGAAGCCCAACGACTTTATTATTGCAAGCTAATAAGAGGTTATGATCAAGTTATTAATTGTGTTTCTGCCAACAGTTTCAAAACCCTTTGGTTAAAGGAAGAGTAGTACTGCTTCTTGTCTAGAAGCAACCTTACACTTTGTTTTATTGCGTTTTATATGTTTTCTGTTCAACTAAATTGTTTCCTGGATCAACAATTTGTAAAAATAGCTTCAGCAGGTTATGTAGTGTTGAAGGGAGTTGAATGTATTTTAGTTTCCTGTTTTCAGATTTTTATTTCTATATGTTATAATAGTATTACTTCTGAATATTTGTAGGATCAGAATCTCGCAATGACAATATTTCAGCGAAATTATCAGTGACACAATACAACAGCGACGCAGAACAATTTCAGAAATGATAAAATAAATGATGTCAGCTAAGATCACGAGAAAGATATGATAATCCTGCGAAAATTAGAGGGTTTGCGAAATTAATATCTGTAAGGTTGCGAGAATGTCGCAAACCATACCCGGAAATAAGGGACAAATTAGCTGTCATCCACTATGTATTTCAATAGTCGTTCGAGTGGTAAAGAGAAGAGAGATCTTTTTTGAGGAAGAAACAAGTAAATAGGAGAGAGAAAGTTTAAAGTAAAGATCATTCTTGAGTCATTTATCTTTTCTTGTAAGAACATCCAAAGATTAATCAATAAAATTAAGAATATAAATCTAAAATGAGTTGATTAATAATGAAATCACATGAAGAGTGTAGTGTAGGATTTCCTGCAACTACATAATAGCGCTAGAAACAGGGAGAAGTTGAAGATTATTCTAGAAAAAGCTAAAGATTGATAGTGAGATTTGTGAAAATTTAAAGTGATTGATTAAGATTTTTTCATAATTTCTTACAATACTGTTAACATTGGAGAAATGGTTAGAAGAAGAAATACATCCAAACAACCGACTACTATTAGAAGAAGCAAAAGAATTGCTGGAAGAGAAAGAAGTGAAATGGGAGAATCTACTAGAATAAGAAATAATAGATAAAATCAAATTCAACCGCCAATTCAACAAACACTAGTTCAAGAGAGGAATACAGATTATGACAGGGTGGGCACACACACTTGGCGATCAAATTCAGCAGAAGAAATAGAAGAAGAGCAACAAAACAGAAATTATAGACAGGAATAGAGAAATCAAGAAGCAGATGAAGGAATAATTCATGGAGGTGAGGAAATTGGAGCGTTAGAAACATTGAGACGAAGAATACATGAAGAAAGAAGAGCTGAGGCAGAAGAACGTGCGAATTTAACAAGGAAAAATCACGAATTAAGGATGGAGAATATAAGACTACAGAATAGAAGATCGAGAAGTATTACAAAATCATATTCAAGATCGACTAGAAGAGAAATGAGGCGAAATTCATCCACAATCAATGCTGGAAACAATATTCAAGAAGAAATATCAAACCCTAATGAAGAATATCGTGAAAATAGAGAAAGAACTGATGATCGTTACATTCCACAAAATAAAACTTTTGATGATGGGAAAATTGGAGGAAATCAAGAGAACGGACAAAATCAGGGACAAAATAACCAAGATGGCGAAGGAAATCAAGAGGAAGGAAGAAGAATTTTACATGTGAGAGAAACTCAAAGAAATCAACAGACAATTGAAGAAGAAATTGAAAGACATTATGCTGAACAAGCACGTTTAATCTGCGAACGTGAAAGATTGAGAGAGAAAATAAAAGAACAAGAGCTTCAGGAGACAATTCGCCAGAACAATCATGACAATCGAGAAAGAAGGCGTGCACAAAACCGGAATAACGACAATCTCAATGAGGAGTATGATAGAGTAAAGAGAATGGCTGATAGACAACGAATTGAATTGACAAGAAATGAACAAAATTATGGAGGGAAAAATGAAAGGCATCATTATTTGCGAATTCAAGATAGAGACGAGGAAAAGAATCGCAGAAGAAGACCAGATGAGGATAATGAAGAAGAGATGAAAAATTTCGCGAGAGAAGATAGACGTGAACGCAGAAGAAGAGAAGCAAAATTAAAGAGACCAATGGATCAAAATTCAGGTGTAAATATACAAATCTTGAAATAATTAGAAGAAATGAGAGGAATTCTAAATAACAGAGGAGAAGTAGGTAGAAGACAATCGGATGAAGCAATAAAAGAAGCTGCGAAAACTCCATTTACAAGGGAAGTACAATTAGGAGGAATACCACCGAAATGCAATTTGCCCGCATTAACCAGCATTTTTGATGGAACAACTTGTGCAATTCAGCACATTAAAGCCTATGTGAGGTGCATGTTACAATGGGAAAATCATGATGCGGTATTGTGCAAATATTTCGCATCCAGCTTAACAGGAGAAACGTTAAAATGGTTTGAAGGTTTACCAAAGAATACAATAACCTCCTTCAATCATTTGCAGACTACATTCTTGGGGGAATATATAAGTAATAATTCCTCACGACCTGGTATAGAAGATGTGTTTGGATTAAAACAAATGGTTGGCGAAAGTTTGAAACACTTGACTAAAATATGGAGAACTATGTGTAGCGAAACGGCTGGCCGTGTAGATGAGAGATATCTCATATTATCATTTATCAATGCTATGTTTGCAACAAACCTATTGTATGTCCAAATTTTCAGAGTCAAGAATACGATTACAATGACTGAATTGTGAGAACTTCAAGAAGAATACATTGCTCTAGAGGAAAGGCAAAATGAAATGGAATCATATCCATTTGCGAACACCAGCTCACAAACAGCGAATGCAAGCTTATTACCCAAGCTAATAAACACAGTGGAGAATACTTCACAAGTACAACAAGAGAAAGTGACAAGTAACAATCAACAGAAATTGGTAGCTATGGGGAGCCGAGATCAAGAAGAGTATGAAAGAGAAAGAAATTTATACAATCGTGGAGGAAATAACAAGATTCAAAGGCTCGATCAACCGCAAGAAACTTATGGAGGTCAAAGGCAAAACTATAATAAAGGACAAGGAAATCACAAGGTAATAAAAACAAGAAATGTATGAATGATTAAGTTGTTGCGATACTCTCGCAATAAGTAAAATTCTCAAAAATACGTTTGATTGAACAACAAAATTGAGATTGCGAAATTCAAATACAATATAATGATTTGCGAGACTCTCGCAGAGATAATGAATTTTACAGAAAATAATCATAGAAGAATGACAAAAGAGAAAGAGGCGAACCTTTATGGCGTACACCCTAGTTCGCGAATACAATTTCGCAATAGGCAAATGTAAGACCTAAAGTACGTCATATAAGGAGGTACCTGTTGCATGGCTCAGGGAAAGGCTACACCACCCCCGGAACCTGAGTCATGGAGATTTGGGGTCAATAAATCCCATCCGGGAGAGGCACCTTGGATTCTCAGCTTAAGCATATGACTTGGGTTGGGCGACTAAGGTAATAAGGACTCTCTCAAGGAGTGCAGATCTGATCAAGGCGCCGAGGTACACGGTTGAGTCAAGAGTGCCAGGGACGTTTGAAGCGTACCTTACCATTCTTGACAAGTCTTGGCTTATACTGCACTCGGCCTGAAGAAAACCCCAGTTAGGGTGCAGTCTCGTAACCATAATCCCTATAGGTAAAAGGGATAAGAGGCTGCGAAAACAACTGGTTGTTGTTAAGACTGGATGGGAGGAGCTAACCTTGTATGGTAGAAGTACGCCTCCTTGAAGGGGCAACCAGGGGGGAGATAAGGGCGGCACCCTCCATTAGGGAGTTGATAAGTGCCTTAAGACGAAAATGTCATAAGGCTTTTTATTCGCAAGCGTATTAAGGCTTGTCATATTTGTGCAACAATCCTGAAGAGGCAATAATACAAAAGAAAAAGATAAGACGAGATCAATGGGTTTTCGCATGAAAGTGCGAAGACGTCCTGCGATTTCGTCGCAAGACGGCAATGTCATGTGGATTTATTTTCGCAAGAATATTTCGGCCTGTCATATTGTCGCAACATTCCTGAAGAGGCCATAATACAAAAGAGAAAGTTAAGGCAAGATCAATGGGTTTTTGCATGAATGTGCAAAGACATCCTGCGATTTTGTCGCAATGACAAGAGGTGGCATAATAAGAACTTTAATTAGGAAGGAAAAATAAGACCACACATGAATGAGATTTTGAAAAGAAACAAAATTTACTTCGCACAAGATTGCGAAGTTATACAATAAGAATATTTTTTTATGAAATCTCTCATTTGGATTCAAATAACAGAGACATGTATGGGAATGTATGAAATTAGAAAATGATATTTGCTTCCATATGATAGATTTACTCAAAGATTCAAGAATTAATGATTATTTATTAATTGTATTGCAAAGAAGAATTTTTTTAATGCAGGTCAAAATGAAAGAAACACAAATATACAGAAAGAAGAAATAAATGTACAAGTATTACAAAGAATCAAAGAAAGAAATAAAGACTACTTCTTGGTTGATCCTTCATTATCTTCATTAGACTTATTCCCTTCTTCGTCTGCGTCAGAATCTTCATCACCATCAGAACTTCCATCACTATCAGATTCTTCATCGTCAGCTTCGCTATCAGAGATAATCAAACTGGGAGTATTTTGTGGGATTTCTTCCAAAAGACAAGGATAATCAGAATGTGGGATATTATGATCATCGCAAACCATTTGGATAGTTTGATTGCGAAAATGCATAGCATCATTCTTAAAATTCGTAACAATGATCTTGATTTGATTCTTTAATCTAGAATTCTTGTCGTTGCGAGAAGAAAGATTCTTTGCGAGTTCCTCCTTTTCAGCTTCGAGTTCCTCAATCTTTTCACGATATCTATTTTCAGAATTTGCGAGCAAAAGACAATCAATTATTAACTTGATGAGAATTCATAATAAACAAAAAATTAGTAAAGAAGAGCAGTTAGTAACCTTCTCTATCAGAAATCATATCTCTAATCAAGGCTGTATGCTCAACTTGAAGACTAACATTTACACCTAAGTCTTTTCTAGCATCATCTAAGATTTTCGCAGCCCAAACAAATTCATCCTCACTACTTATAAAAAGACGAGAACGAATTTGATTTTCTCTTTCACAGAGTTCGACATTCTTGCGGTTAGCTTCATCTCGTTCAAGTTGAACTTCAAGAAGAGCCTCTTGGAACCTCGCCAGAGCCTTGGCACCTTGATCAGAGATGCAATCCTTATCATCTATGAGACCACTAATTTTGGTTCTTAACTCATTGGTTTTTCTCTTGAGAATCAAGAAGGAGATGCTTAAATCGATTGGCTAAGCCTAAACTAGATCTATGATCAATTTCTAAGAGGCGAAATTTAGATCTAAGCTCATTTAGAGAAAGAGAAGAAATTCTATCATTTGAGAAGTTATTTAAGGAATTGTTAAGACGCTCAAGAAGGGTATTATTATCCAAGGCATTAGGAAATGAACGAAGAATGGTAGCTTCATCAGAAAGACCATAAATGTCTGCAAAAAGGATTGTTTAAATAAGATAAAACAACAAGATGAATGAATAAAGAGAAAAGAGAAAAGTAACATACCGTAAAGCTGATTATTAGCTTGCTGAAGACTAGAAATTTTGTTCTTATACGAGGAAGAATCAATTTCTAGTTGTCTATTTTTCTCGCGAAGACCTTTAACTTCAGCTTCCAATTCTTCATTCTTTTTGCGAAATTGAAGATTCTTCTTTTCAAGATTTTCACGTCTTCTCTCTAGATCTGAGGCAACAACAAAAGAAGCTTTTCCAGCCTGCGAAAAAATATAAAAAATATTAATATAGAAAGAAATTTTGAATTATAACAATGAAGAAGTAAAAGGATAAAAATATACCAGACTATTGAGAGAATGCAAAAAATCGGGAGTCACTGATCTAGAAACTCCACGAAGAGAGCTATCACCATCCAGTAAAGGAACATCGCAAAGAGTAGCGATAGCTTTGCAGGTATCTGCGAATTTTCTATCTCCCATTCCTTGTAGAGAATCAGAAAAGAGGCCAGATAACTTAGCCATAGAAGATTCAGGTGGAGAATCTTCACTTGCAGCAATATCATCGTTGTCTTCATCACCCTTATCACTTTCAGAATTTTCGTGAGGAGGAATATTTTAAAGGGAAGAAGAACGAACTTTCCTTTTCTTTGGAGGAGGACTAGTTGATTTTTCCTTGCGAAGAGCACCTTTCCCTTTATCACCAATCTTCGCAACATCAGCAGATTCTTCTACTTCAACAATAATCTTCACACACAGATAGAAATAAGAAATGGAAGCATGGAAGTAATAGTACTATTTAAAATCATAAGAGAAAATTTCTTACCTCATCTGTGTATGAGCGAAGAGCTAACAGAGTACTAGATTTCCCAGTCCTGTTATAACTATCTTTCAGTTTTTGGATCTGCGGAATGTCGTAAGAGTTAGCGAACAAAATAGAAAAAATCAATAAATAAATATAAAATGAGTTAAAGGGGAAAAACATACCTCTTTCTCCTTCTCAGGCCAAGAGAAAACCCAAGGTTGATAAGCAGCGAGATTCGCAGGAAGAATATTTGACCCAGCAATGTAGGGTCCTTTCAGCATTAAAGGAAAAACACACCATTTATCATCTTTGGATTGGCGAGGAGTTGTGTTTTTACCAGGATTCCAATCAATATCTTGCGCAAGAATTTTGGCTTTATCAATGTTATCTTTCCCTTTTAAGCGAATACCCCAGCGAGTATTCTCTTTCTTCATGGAGATAAGTTCGTAGTTTTCAAAGAAATTCGCCACTATATACTTCTCAGCAACTATCTCTAGGTTTGAGAATTTAGGATCCCTAAGTTCTTTGGAGTACAGTGATCCTCTACCAGCACCACGATTATCGAACTCTAGCATCAGACGGATGTGTCCCCACTCAGTTGGAAGATGGATCGCGAAAATCCCGAATGAGCGAGATTTTAATAAAATAAAGGAAGATCTGGGTTATAAAGAGGAATAGGGAGACCTGCGAGAATCTGACCTAGCGAAATTATGATTGATTGATCATCACAATATTGATCAGAGAAAAGCTTGACAGAAAGAATTGATTTGGCATTCTCACCAGGAATGGTGGAGAGTGTGAAACCTTTATCAGCAAGATCTTTTTGGACATCTTGTAAATTCTTCTCATATATATGACCACTTGGAGCCATGTTTGAATATAGAGTATGGGAATGTATATAAAGTAAAAGGATTGAAGGAAGAAAAAATTACAGCAGCAGAATTTGCAGAAGAATAACAAAGTTGCAGAGATGAGAGAATAAAAATAGAAGAGAAAGTAAAAATAAAAGGTGGAAAAAGGGGGTAAGAAGAGTATATAAATGAGATTTTTTACTCGAAGAAATAAACACCATTAAGACGAAAAGACGTGAGCGATTGAAAAGTAGCGGTTACAAAAGACGTGTCAAGAAATAAATGGAAGAGAGAGTACGTGTGATAAATGTAGAATATGAAAAGATGAACAGCTGCGGCATTTCTCACATCATTCTCTACTTTGTAGAGAAGATATGAGAAGAGGCAAGATGTAGGATCAAAATCTCGCAATGACAATGTTTCAGCGAAATTATCAGTGACACAATACAACAGCGTCGCGGAACAATTTCAGAAATGATAAAATAAATGACGTCAGCTAAGATCACGAGAAAGATATGATAATCCTGCGAAAATTAGAGGGTTTGCGAAATTAACATCTGTAAGGTTGCGAGAATGTCGCAAACCATACCCGGAAATAAGGGACAGATTAGCTGTCATCCACTATGTATTTCCTTATAAATAGTCGTTCGAGTGGTAAAGAGAAGAGAGATCTTTTTTGAGGAAGAAACAAGTAAATAGGAGAGAGAAAGTTTAAAGTAGAGATCATTCTTGAGTCCTTTATCTTTTCTTGTAAGAATATCCAAAGATTAATCAATAAAATTAAGAATATAAACCTAAAATGAGTTGATTAATAATGAAATCACATGAAGAGTGTAGTGTAGGATTTCCTGCAACTACAATATTGGTGGAATGTATTCTAGTTTTTTTCAGTCTTAGAAGATGTACGGCGTGTGTTCAGATCTTGACTCTACCTAAAAATGGAAATGAAATGTTTAAGTAAAAACAAGATTGCGAAGAATAAGATGGAAACCGGTGGTTATTTAATTTGGTTCCAGCTATCCCAGATGAAAAGTCTCAAGCAAGTATAAGTTTACTTTTGGATGTCTTAGGATCTTGTCTCGTGGAAATGGCGAAAATGGTAACCTTTATATATATATTTGAAGTCGCATTATAACAACTGCATTTTTCCAGGAAAATAGTAACCTTTATATATATACTAGTTTTTCACCCGTGCGATGCACGGGGTTATTTTTTGCTTAGAAAATGTTTAATATTGAACTAATTAATAAGTTCATTAATTAAAAATTAATAGAACAATATCCTTGACTTTTGGTTTGGTTCAATATCGGCTTTTGGTTCAATATCTTTAAAGACTACAACTTTTAACATAGCTTCATAAACTGACCAAAAGTTATGCAGTTCTAATCTTTTTCTCTAAATTTTAATATTTTAAATAAATAAATAAGTTTGAACATTTTTTTTTTTGTATATCGCCTTGACTTTTAGTCCAGTATCTTTAAAGACTACAACCTTTAACATAGCTTCATAAACTGACCAAATATTATGCAGTTCTAATTTTCTTCCCTAAATTTTGATTTTTTAAATAAATAAATAAATAAGATTAAACTTTTTTTATTATTTTTGTATGTCGGTTTTATTATTTTGTGCATGCATGCACAAGATAAGAGCAAATAGTTCGCATGCTCTTATTTTGTGATTGTTTCCATCTCTCTTATATTTTATTTTTGTTTATGATTTCTCACACATGTTAATGATTGTTTGAGTTTCCATGCACACATCTTTTGATTTACCTAATTAATGATTAAGTGTTTATTTCCCTATTCTTCACGTAATAAGTGTGTGTTTCTCTAATGATAATTTGATGTGGAAGCCGTGATCTTGAGATATCAACTCTTGCTTTTGTAATCATTTTATGAGGTTAGTTCATATTTGATCTTGAATTGCTTAGGATTTAACACTATACTTCTGAGTGATACGTATTGATCTCTGTACCTTGGTGACTATTATTATAGAGACGGAATTCAGAATAATAATAGACGAAAAACTAGAAAACAGAACACACTAGAAACCAGTTCTGAAGAAATATATCTTCTCTAGATTATGAACTAGAAAACTATTACAATTCTCTCTTTGTTACGCTCACAATCTCTCTAGGTAAATAACCTTAAACTATTTGCTAAACTTACTTTTATAATAATTAATATTGCCTCACAAACTTATCTTCTAGGTATGTGTGTTCAACCTCCTTTTCTAGGTGTCAAACCTCACTCTCTAGATGTCTTAGCTATGAGCTAAACATCTCTATTTATAGCTTTAACGGTTTCCCAAACCTTATAGGAATCTATTTCCTTATCTAGAAATAATACCTTTTCTAGGTATATTTCTTTATCTAGGAATAATTCCTTTTGTAGAAAGAATTCCTTGTCTAGGTATATTTCCTTATTTAGGAATATTACCTTATCTAGGAAATATTCCCTTTCTAGGTATATTTCCTTATCTAGGAATATTACGTTGTCTAGGAATATTCCTTATCTAAGAATACTGCCTAAAAATCAGTATTCCTTCCTTAGATTACAATTCTACTGTCAATCCATCTTTGAAGATTACTAGTTCCCGGAGAGAGAAAGATACACATGTATCATGCGCCCCCACTCAAGAACTTGAACTCCTGTGAAAGTTATATTTGGAGGTTAGGGAACTCAAGAGTTCCTTTCACTCTGCTGAACCATCTCTCCTTGCTAGGAACTTGACTTTGACTTCCAATTAGAAAAGCGTCCTTATATTCTTGTCTTATCTTAGTCACTCTTCGCTCCGTAATGCAATACTCCTCGAGTGGTTCTTCTCTATCAAACCACAAGTCTTCCACATGTGGCAAGATCATCTTGTCGTCTCCAACATCATCTTCTAATGGTGGTTCAAACATACTTAACCTTCTTAGGTATTCTTCTTGTTGTTTGGTAATGTCTACCAAACTAACTCTAGTCGGCTTCTCGTCAAGAGAACGGGTCACAAGGAGAATGAACTTTGTACTAGCATTCACCAACTGCTTATCCTGAGTGGTTGTAATCAAGCTTGCTCTCTCAAGAGGAGAGTCAATAGCTCGTATTACAAAACTTTTCCCATCTTTAGTAAAGGTATACTTCTACTCCCTTCTATGTAAAACCGCATCTCGAGCCCACAAGTAAGGACTACCAAGTACAACTTTACAAACATCCAACGGAACCACATCGTATGTAACCTCATCAATGTATGACTCATCAAAGCAAACATGAATGCACATTGTTCTGAAACCTGTAGCCCACCTTTCTTTTGAAGCCACCCTAAAGGATAGGGTTTCAGATGTTTGAAAGTCTTCAAACCCAACTTCTGTACCAAAGAATGTGAAAGTAAATTCTTCTGACTTCCCAGGTCAATAACAACATTTATAAGTGTTGTCTTAACCTGCATCTTAACTGTGAAGAGTCGTTCCCTAAGGTCATCTTTTAAAGGTCCTTCTTTTCCTCCTGCCATAAGAGTGAGCTTTGAGTTGGGTTCCGTTAGTCCTTAGACTTCTATTTGAGCTTGTGCGACTAGTGCTGCCTTCTTGGCTTCTTTATTCTGCAACCCTTTTGGTTTTAGATTAGGATACTTCATCCAACACTTGTCGACAACATGTCCTGTTTGTTTGCAATGAATGCAAGTCAAACCTTCTTTGTCTTTAGAATTCCTATCCTCTTTGCTCCTTTCATCTCCTTTAGCGACGAAACCTTTATACTTCCCCTTGGTGTTTCTCTCAACATCAGATTTCTAAGCCTGCCTTCGATAGCATTAGCTTTTATGCTTGCTTCAGGGATAGTATCCACCGAAAACATCTTTAACTCCTTCGTATATACTCATGAAGCCCGGAAATATACTTCATATAGATAGCATAATCTTCCAAGTCTAAATCCAAAACCATAGCTTGATTCTGAAATTCCGAAGTATATTCTTGCACTGTTTGGTTGTAGGATTGCTTCAAGTCGTACCACTTGAACCATCTCTCTTCAAGGTAGCCAACCGGATAAAATTGTTTCCTCACAACTTCCTTGAATCCCTTCCACGACAATGCTCCCTTACTCAGGTATTGCCTTTGATAAGCTTTCCACCATATTAGAGCATGCTTTGAAAGCTTCAATGCCGCAAAAGATATCTTCTCCTTCGAACCATATTCAAAGAAAGAAAAGTACGTCTCTAGACGCTCTATCCAATAATCTAATTTCTCTACATCGACACTACCATCATAAAGTGGAATATCAACATGGAAATCAATTTTTAGATTCTTACCACGATTCATAAACTTACCACGAGGTTTTGTTGCTTTTGTGCCTTTAGGAATCTCATCTTCTTCTTCCTCCTCATCCTCTTCTTCCGAACCCCAAGATGGAGATTTTTTTTTCGTAAGTTTCAGATTTGGTGTATTGGAACGAATACAACCAACCAACTCGTCCAGGGTAGTTTGAATCGTCTTCATCTCTTTTTCTAACATAACCACCTTCTCGTCGGTAGTTTTTGGTTCATCAGTCTTAGACTCATCGTCTGTCTTTTTCATCTTTGGTTTTCTTTTTCTTTAACGTATTCTTGATTTTCGAGTAACTCACCAAGTTGTTTGTAGAGAGATATAGTGAAGACCATAAACCACAGGAATCTTCCCTAAAAGAAACGAACCTTGCTCTGACACCAACTTGATACGTATTGATCTCTGTACCTTGGTGATTATTATTATAGAGGCGGAATTAAGAATAACAGAACACACTAGAAACCAGTTCTGAAGAAATATATCTTCTCTAGATTATGAACAAGAAAACTATTACAATTATCTCTTTGTTACGCTCACAATCTCTCTGGTAAATAACCTTAAACTATTTGCTAAGCTTGCTTTTACAATAATTAATATTGCCTCACAAACTTATCTTCTAGGTATGTGTGTTCAACCTCCTTTTCTAGGTGTCAAACCTCACCCTCTAGATGTCTTAGGTATGAGCTAAACATCTCTATTTATATCTTTAACGGTTTCCCAAACCTTATAGGAATTTATTTCCTTATCTAGAAATAATACCTTTTCTAGGTATATTTCTTTATCTAGGAATAATTCCTTTTGTAGAAAGAATTCCTTGTCTAGGTATATTTCCTTATCTAGGAATATTACCTTGTCTAGGAATATTTCTTATCTAAGAATAATGCCTAAAAATCAGTATTCCTTCCTTAGATTACAATTCTATCCTCAATCCATCTTGAGGATTACTAGTTCCCGGAGAGAAAAAGATACACATGTATCACTGAGTCCATATGTAATATGTTATTGTCATAGAATTCTCTCTACTTATAACTTTTTGATATTACGAACCATCCCTTTTGTGGAGTTTCCTTATACGTTGCATGCATTTTAGATTCAACTCCTACACATTTGGTCATATTGGCTCTCAACAAAAAGGTGCATTTTTACTGTTTTAGATTTTTGGAAATATATGTTAGTGTTATACTCTATCGCATAATGGCCAATTGAGCTTGGTATGTGTAGTGTGCCTTCTGTTTTCATCATCCTGTATATCCACCTCTTAATAGTAAGGACTTGAACTTCTTGCAGGTTAATTTTGTCCGAGTATGCGAAGCGTGTCACAGGTTCTGTGAATATTGCGAATGAGCACTTCTGTACTAATCACGAACAGGCTCAACGACCATGTGATGCTGAAGGATCAAGGATGAAAACTCCTGCAGAGAGTTTCTTTTCTTTTTGATGATAATCTAATGGTGTGTGTTAGAGTACCTATTCAATTGTTTCTTCTTGAAATCCTTAGCATTTTACCCAGTGATAATATACATAAACAACGTTATCTTCTGTTGTTTCACCTTCTATCCAACAACTCTCTTTTTTTCTTAGCTACATTGCGGCCCTAGCAACATTGCCGCAACAAACCCCGTGAACCAAACTACGGATCACAGCTCTATCTTTTTGCAAGACGATCTCTTCAAATACTTCTTGTTGTCGTGATATATATAAATACAAAAAAGGAAAAAAAAATGTAACTGACAAATTATCAAGAAATCCCAAATTAATGCACTAACATACAGCCAATGGCCAAAGCTATGGACTTTTTCTCCGAACAACACTCTGGACTTACAACTTGAAAGGTGCGTCAAAAACTACAAAATATCCTAATAACGTCTCTCTCTCTGCAATGGGAGGGTCAAGACATTTTTAATAGTCTTGCAGATAATTAACATTGTGGAGATTTAATATGAATCTTTTTCTCATTTCTAGCAGATAATTAACATGGCCTCTCCCTTGTCCTGCAAGTTAGCTTTAGCTTCTTTTTTATTTTTTGGCTATTCGCTCTCATTTAGATGTAATCGCTTGCAAAGGCTTGCGTGTTTTTCAATCTAGATATATGTAAAGAAAAACATACAACTACAATTCTTTTTTTCAAAAGAAAATGATGGATTCTTTTTCAAAATGATGGATTTTGTTATGAGTGGAAGGGAAAAACAAAAAGACCACGCACACTGCCTCCTTCCAAAAGTCAATCACGAGTATTCAAATGCGCCCCTTTACAAACTCAACCAATACTATAATTCCATTTTTGTTATAATTAATTAAATTTCCAACAAACATTGAACAAACAACCAATTAAGCATACACCACGTAAACAAAAAAAATGCTCGAATAACCGCCTTAGCTGTAGGTGATCCTGGTAACATCACCAGATGGAATCCAACTTAAATATACCTTTGGTCCTCCACACGCTGGAAAAAATCATCAACAATTGCAAAAAAATAAATAAAATGACTTCATATCATTGTTACCAAAAAATTATATTAAAACATAACAAAATAATAGATGAGAAGAATATGCACGTATGTACATATAACCAGCCATTGTCGCACATAGATAACGTATATGCTAGATATATAAATATAAACGGGCAAACCAAATTTTGCAACCATACTATGTAATGCTGGGAGAATAATAACTTATCATCCACATAAATTTTTACATCAAAATTGGCTAGTCACTCTCTCCGCCACAAAAAACTTGTAATATGCGTCTTGACCATTGGATACTCTCTATCAGTGGAGAGATGTCTGATAAAAAGAAGTGAAACATTTACTGCTTTAAAAATTATATCATATGAACTTTTGAAATAATTAAGAAAGTGTCCCGAACCTGCCAAAATACAATTCCTTTTGATAATGTACACGCTAAGAAGTCCGACCAGAAGGATACAAAAATACAAATTTTGTATTTCTGTATTCCAATAGTATTTCTTGGCATGAATGCGTAAACAACAATTCTCCAAATGATGTTTAAGCGTAAACAAATGAAATACTTAAAATTAAGTTGGAACGTGAAATATCTTACATCATCGAAGATGAGTCTTCTTCCCTGCTGGATCCTTCTATCTTTTTTACTTCAATCAAGATCTATTTAGTCACCTGTAATGACATAAAAAAGGAAAATAAATAAACAAAGAATAATCATATACACACGATCGATAATAAAATTGATTAAAAAACCTTAATTTTCTGATGATTTAGCAACTGGTAAAGCATTAACAACATAAATAAACAATTGAAAGAGTTGCAAAACACGTTTTATGCCAAAAACATACGGTGTTTGATTTGATATCGTAAAAATATTTGCAAGAATCAATAAGGGTATACTTTGATGTTGCTTCTTTTGGAACAACTACAACAGGTGCATCGCGCATGATCAACGATACCTGCAAAACAAAACGACAAATGTCACAAAAAATCTTAAATCACAGGACAAAGAAAGGAACAACAAAATTTTAAAAAGCAATGCGGAAACAAAAGGGTTTGGCTAAGAAATGGAGTATGGGTTTGTTTGAATGCTTTATATAGATACACCAGACCCAAATATAAATTGATTTTATTTTTGATATAATATTAATATCTAAAATTATCTGGAATTTCATTTTATTTTGGGCATAACATTAAGCAATATCTATATTTTTCCCGATTATATTCATCTATTGTATTATTTTTGGCAACCTCTAATGGAAACTACAAGATGAAACTTAGCTTATATAAAGACAACTCTCTTTATTATGTTTAGAAAATCACTCAAAACTAAACACAAAGCTCTAATCTTGCTCATATGATCAACCACAACTTTGGTGATCATATATATATAGAACTATGAATTCCTTTTCCTAGTCCTATTACCTACATGTCTTTCCTTTTCTTAGAACTTAGCTAGCTCATAATTCTTAGAACTTCATGTATTTCCTATTCTTATCCTAACCAACTTGTTAGTGATTTCTATATTGAAGATTAACCAACATTCTCCCCGTTAAGCTTCAACCTTACCCGTGACATATCTCGTACTCCAATCAATTGTCTCATTTCTTCAAACTTTATCCGAGCTAATGCCTTTGTCAATATATCTGCTTTCTGCTCAGTTCCTGGTAAGTGTTCAACGTTAATGACCTCCTTCTCGATGCATTCTCGTATGAAATGATACATTTTGTGAATGTGTTTCGTCTTCCCATGAAACACTGGATTTTTAGTGAGTGCAATTGCAGACTTATTATCAATCTTGATGAGAACTTTTTCAGGTTCTCTTCCTTCACCCAACAGTTCTTGAAGCCATATTGATTGTTTAGCTGCTTCTGTTGCAGCCATAAACTCAGCTTCACAGGATGAGAGGGCTACAATGTCTTGCTTCTGTGAACACCATGTAATAGGTGCTTCTCCTAGATAAAATATACGACCAGTTGTACTTTTTCCATCATCTTGGTAAATATTATGACTGCTGTCACTATACCCAACAATTCCTTTTGATCCTCCTCGACCATACTTCCATCCATAGCTGATTGTTCCTCGTAGATATCTCAATATCTGCTTTACTACATCACCATGAGACTTGCGTGGACTCTGCATATAACGACTTGCTACTCCCACAGAAAAATCCAAGTCTGGTCTTGTGTGTAACAAGTATCTAAGGCATCCAACATTTCTTCTATAACTCGTTGGATCAATCTCAGCTTCTTCTTGTGCCTTTGAAACTTTAAGTCCAAACTCCATTGGTATCTTAGTTGGATTACAAGTTTCAAGTCCTGCTTCTTTCAGAATTCTCCTTGCATAAGCTTCTTGTTTAATCTGAATCCCATCTACTCCTTGATGGACTTCTATGCCAAGGTAATAAGTGAGTTTTCCGAGGTTTGACATCTCAAACTTTGATGACATTTCTCTCTTGAACTCATTGATCACCTTAAGGGAGTTGCCAGTCAAAAATAGATCATCTACATAGACTGCAATCACAAGAAGCGTTTCCTTTTCTTCTCTTCTGTATACTGATGTTTCTTTAGAGCACTTAACAAATATGATTTCTCTTAAGATTTGATCTAACTTTGTATTCCAGGCTCGAAGGGCTTGTCTTAGACCATAGAGAACATTTGATAACTTATAAACCTTATGCTCTTGTACTTTTACTTCAAAACCTTCTGGTTGTTCAACATACACATATTCTCGCAATTCACCATGTAAGAATGATGTCTTAACGTCTAAGTGGTGAATTTACCATGAGTTTGATGCTGCTTCTGCTATTAAGAGACGAATTGTCTCTAGTCTAGCAACTGGTGCGAAAACTTCATCAAAGTCTATGCCTGATTCTTGAACGTATCCCTTAGCTACAAGTCTTGCCTTATATTTGTTGACAGTACCATTAGCATTCCGTTTTATTTTGAAGATCCACTTAAGACCAATCACTTTTACCCCACCTGGCTTATCAACTAGAAACCAAGTCTTGTTTCTGTTGATTGAAATAATTTCTTCTCTACATGCTTGTGTCCATTTAGTCGAGACCTTTGCTTCCTGAAAATTCCTCGGTTCATCATTAACAGAAAGTAGCATTATCTCACATTCTTCTGCAGCTTGAAGAACATAATCCTCCAGATACTGTGGCTTTTGTATCTGTCTTGTTGATTTTCGCAGTGGAATGGGTTGAGTTATTTCATCGATCTCTTCTTCTTCTTCTTCTTCTTCTTCTTCTACTTCTTCGTTATTCTCAGTGTTTTCATTATTCTCTTCTTCTTCTTGATTAACATCATTGTTTCCATTGGCATTGATGATTATGGGTCCTTCGCCTTCATCAATTACTTGACCCCATCTCATGTGAAATATTCATGGATCCCTACTTGGTTCATCATTAGTTTCTTTCCAGTTCCAGTTTGCTTTTTCATCGAATACCACGTCGCGACTTACTACCACTCTGAATGTTGTTGCTTTTGGAAAACCTTGACGCGTTTGTTTCCCAACTAAACATGATTCACAGATCCTTGATTCATCGTTTATCTGTGGTAGCCCTCAAACCATCTTGTTCTGAGACATAGTTTTTAAGGTTCTGAAACTTATGTGTCCTAACCTTGCGTGCCACTTCAATGTCTGATATTCCAGTCTCATATTCAGACACAATGGCCTTCCAATCATGAGACTTATCTTGTAGAGTCTATTCTGTGAGCGTGAGACTCTAACTAAAAGTCTTCCACTTGGGTCATGAACTGTTAGATAATCTTGTCGCATTCTAACATCACATCCAACTTCTGTATCTTGTCCTAAACTTAGAATGTTGCTTTGTAAGTTTGGGATGAAGTAGATGTTTGTGACAAGCTTCTGTTCTCCGGTCTTGCTCTGAAATAGAATTGATCCTTTCCCTTCAATTTCTACAGAAGATCCATCCCCAAACTTCACTTGTCCTTTGATTTTCTCATTGAGTTCAGAAAAGTAGTGTCTCTTACCAGTCATGTGATTGCTGGCTCCATTATCTAAATACCAGATTCCTTCTTCACCATCCTTTGATTCGTAGTTCTTTGGTATTAGTTTCCCTTCGTTTAAGAATACAACTTCGTGCATGAAAAGAGTTGTATCTGCTTTCCTTGTTTCATTCTTGTTTGTTTCTTCCATCTTTTGTATTCTTTCAGGGCATACAGAGGAGAAGTGTCCTGGTTTATCACATCTGTAACAAATAATGTTTGATCTATCCTTCTTTTCTTTCCCTTGGTTTTGATCATTCTGACTTGTTGTTCTATCTTGTGAGTTAAACCTTCATCCCCTTCCTCGGCCTTTGTTTCCTCTACCACCTCTTCCACGACCTCTTCCTCTTGTCACAGAGTTTTGTTGGTAAGAGTTTGTGTACAAGAGTTTTCCTTAAGTTTCTCCATTGTTTTCTTCATCAAGGATTCTTTCTTCATATGCTTTGAATCTTCCAATTATATCTTCATAGCTATTCTTCTTTAAATCTAAGACTTATTCGAGAGAATCTATGATATGAATATACTTGGATCTTGGTAAACTATTGAGAAACTTCTTTACCAGTTTATCTTCATCAATGGATTGTCCAAGTGACGCAGCTTTTGAGGCTATCTCTGATAGCTTTCCTGCAAAGCTATCAATAATATCAGTGTCTTTCATCTTCACTCTTTCAAATTCAGACATTAAGGTTTGCATACGGGCTTCTTTAACTCGATCAGCTCCGAGATTACGTGCGTTTATTGCATCCCAATTTTTTTTTGAAGTTTCCTGTTCACCAACTTGTAGAACAGGACATTCTGGTATTGCTTGAAAGAGTAATCCAATGGCAACATTGTTTTTGTCCTAACCAGCTTGTTAGTGACTTCTATGTTGAAGTTAATCCAACAACCTCAAGCAAAGAAAATCAGAACTTTACCTATGGTTTTACCTAAATACCACCTACGTTTTTCCTAAGTACCACCCACAGACTAAAAACACAATAATTGTAAACTCAATCTAAAGTGGGTGATAAAAACGTGCCTTCTTCTCTAACCAATCTGAGAATACAAAACCCATGAAGACAAAGATCCATCACTACCTAGTTGTTCCGACCATCGATAACAACCAAACATCATTCTATTTCTAACCCTAATTTCTTTATGAGATTACTACTTCAATTGATGATGATTTGGACCACAGATGAATCCCTAGTTAGATCATATTTTCAATCAACAGTATCGTTGTCTTCCTAGCCATATATTGACCCAAATATCCATTACTAATCCTCCTTCAGCAAATGGGTTGTACCCATTTTCAGTTACCACCAGGAAATTCGAATCCATCTCCAGTTAGCAACACCAATTTCAGTCCAAGAACTCACAATGATCACCAACCACAAACTCTGATCCTTGCCAAATCCGGTCGCTTTATCAATTTTTCTTCTCTGATCTTCTGAATACCGACCACCACCTATATCAGCTACCATCTATAACAGCAACGGCGGTCGCCGCCGTCACCACCACCACTACCTTCAATTTAAAATCATTAACATCTCAACCATTTTAAGATTAATCATAACCTTGATTCCAATTATAATTTTAGAGATAAAGTGAAGTTTTTTTTATTTTGATTAGGTTTCAAATAGAGAAAAATCAAGTTTCAATTTTAATTTTATTCACCAATATAATTTCAAAAAAGTATTTTGTAAGTTTCATAATTAGTTCAAATTGATTGAAGCAACATACATTAATGCTTTTCTAATTTGATGGGGTATATCATAACCTAACTAAGATCCATGGTGTATGCAGAGGGGTGGTGGCGGTGGGGTGGTAGTTGTTATCAGCAATAGTAATAGTGGATATTTCTGTATTATGGTTGCAGCGGGGAAGAAGGCATGTTTTCATCACCTACTTTCGATTAGGTCGATAATTATTGTATTTTCAGACCATGGGTGGTACTTAGGAAAAGTGTGGGTGGTGTTTAGGTAAAGTATATTTTTTTGCCAATCGTAGTTGAAAGTATCTTTATTAGTGCATTTAATTTAATATTTTTCTGAATAAGCAATATTAAGAAGTATAGTAATAAAATCAGAATATTCAGAAGAAAAAAGATATTATTTCCGCACTTATGCGCAAAAAAAATTGTAGTTTTTATACTTCGGATAGCCACTATTTTTGAATACTTGCATGTACTTATTGCAATTTTTGTGTCTAAAAGATATTTGGCATATTTTACATCTCATAATAAAATCTCTTTTTAGTTTGTATTTACGGAATGAATAAAAATAATGTTGAAATCATTATTATTATTGAATTTTTGGACTAACGCTTTTGTTTTTCTATTCTAAACTTTTTGTTTGATATCATGTATTATTCATCACGATTTTCTATTAATTATTTTGTATCTTCAATATTCTACAGGATCAATAATTAAAAAATTTATCGAAGGGGAGGCAAACTTCGATTTATTGGTATGTATCCACGATTCTAAACATTTTTATTTTTAATTTGGGTTATAGACTCATATTTGATTAAAGCATGATTTAGCTTCATTGTTGAATTTTTTTTGTGATTTAATTTAGAATTGTAATTTAGAATTGTAATTTTGAATTGCAATTGCAATTGCAATTAGAATTAGAATTAATTCAATTATTAGTAGTTTGGAACTATATTTAAAATTAGTTTCATTGGAACGTGTGTAGTTGAACAATGGACATTAATTGGATTTTTATTTTTGTATGATTGATTTAATTTGTGATGAAATCGTGATCTATAATGCATATTTCTATGTGATTTATTTTATTTTTTTTGTGAAATTTATGTTAGATTAAATTAAAAATAAATATATTATGATTAATTTTTCAATATATTTTTAGTAATTTTATAAGACTTTTCCAAGATTTAACTATTTTCCGAAATAACTTTTTTTTGAATGTGATTGTCTATAAAATATATTGTGGGGCAAAATATATCTTTTTGGATTTTTTTCCATAATTTTTTAAAATTACCATAAAAGATAAAAATAATGGGGCCAGAATCAATCAGAAGCTTCGGTTAACCACAACACTCGATAACATTCTATTTTTATTGGGTCGACCGACCGAAGGGCCCGTAGGGAGTGAGTCCCTTTTAATGGCCACTCTTTTGTCAAATGGACCCTAACGCAAATTGCAAAAAGATTTAAAAAAAATTCTGTGTCAATTTTTGATATGGTTCGTTGGATCATATAACTTAAAAACACGGAATTGATGTGAGCCGTCCAGATTTCTGTGTGTAGATTTAATATTATTCGTTAGATAAGATGACTTTGAAACAAGGATTTGATGGATGAGAGCCGTTGAATAGATTAACACCTTCAGTTTCATCTCCACTCTCCTCCACCCCAAAAATATTCGACAACCACCACCACCAGCAACACCACTGTAATCAGCACCGCCACAAATAATAGCAGCTCCGCCACCATCTCGAACGACACATCTCATTACTTCACCTACCACCACCATTACCATCATCACCACAACCACCATAACAACTGTGGACACACGAACTACGTGGGGGTCCGAATGCACACAATCAATCATTAACGTCTAAAGAGATTACGATGATGATACCCTGATGTGGATTCATTGGCTCAAAACCTTCGGGTTTATCATGGCCTCCTCCAACTACCCCGTGCGTGGCGATCATGCATGGGATACAAGTATTAAAGGAAAACAAAACATATAAGCAAATACGTGCGGAGCTAAATGAATGTAAAATGCTGAAATGTAAATAAGACCAAGGTTTACGTGGTTCAGCACTAAGGCCTACATCCACGGGGTTTGTTGTTCTACTATATTATTCACGGTTACACGAATAGTTGAATGACTTTGGGTTTACATGTTTCTCTCCACTAAGGGATTAACTTACCCTTACTATTCTCTCTCTCTCTCTCCTTCTCTCCTGATGTTTTTTCGATCCCCTCTCCTCTTTGTGGAGATTGGGTATTTATAAGGTTGGAACGTGGGACCCATCTCCGAAGACCGTTGGAACCTTATCTTCTCGTGTCCTTGCGTCCATCACGCGGAGGTCTGCGTTTCCCCCTCGATCCCGCGGAGGCATCTTCGCTCGTTCCACAGGTTGGTCGACACGTGCACTGCTCAGAGTGTTTAATGCGGGTAGTTGAGGGGTCTGCTCGTGTCAGACAAGTGTCTTCTGCCCCTGTCAGTCCGTGTCAGCTAACTTTCTCTCCGCCGTTGATCTTAGCCCCTCTTCTGGGGATGAGATAAAGCAACTCCTCGGGGTTTATTTGGTGCTTCGCGACGCATCATGTTTTGATGTTTCGGCTTGCATGCTTTCCACGTACCTTTCTGTATACACGTGTCCGATAGTGAGATATATGTGTACACAATTTGCCCCTTTTCTTCGGGCTTAAATGGCTAATGGGTGCCTTGAAGAAAAAACTATCGTTGCACATTCTTCTCACTCCTAATAACTTCTCCTAGATACTTGGGCACGTCTTTTATTCGTGCATTAACTGCTTATGTAACGGGCACGTTTTCCTATTTCTCCCTTAATTTCCTCTTTTCTTTCGGGTATTTTAAGGATAGAGAGGAAATTTAATTTCATTCTTCCTAAACACTCTCTCAGTTCATTCTTCCTTTAAATTTCCTGCCTGCCTTTATTGAACCTGTGACCTTAAATTCTCTGTCAGTCTTCATTGCACCTGCGATCTTAAATTATGTCAGTCTTCATTGCACCTGTGATCTTAAATTCTCTCTTCATTGCACCTGTGATCTTCTACTTGTTGTTTTTGCCGGTGAGTTTTTCTTTTCTTTATTTCACTGTTTTATGCCGTGTTGATTTGTGAATTTTCTGCTACTGTTGTTCCTTGTTTGTGATGAAGAACTTTTTCTGATGCTTGCATACTAGTTTGCCCCTGTTCTTCATCTTAAATTAAGGAAGCCATTACTTCGAGGGTGAACTATTGAGCATGTATCCCAATTTTAGGGTTGCTATGTTATCGTGGTTGTATTGCTATGGATGTGTTTTTTTTTGATTTTTGGTTATCGTGTGTAACTTGTTCTTGATTTTATTCTTTCCGCAGCCATGTCTGACCGTCCGCGGCCAACTTATGAGACTCCTGATTCTAGGTTGTCGAGATCTCCTCAGCGTCGAGAGTCTCAAGATGATGTTCGTCGGAGTCGAGTTTCTTCCGGAGCGAAAGCCTCGTCCTATCGGGAAGAGATTCCTTCGATAATTCCGTCTGGTTCACGAAGAGTCTTTAATCACTCAATGGTGCGTCCTCGTGAAGATACTAGGAGTACGCAGGCTCCGCCCCGCGCTGTTGCTTTTGACGTTCCTCCTTTACGTTCGTTAGTGCCCGAGCATCATCTACGGTCTTCTCCAACTTTTAAAGGGAAGAATACAAAGGGCGTAGCTCCTAGGGTTGAATCTTCAAAGAATCCCCCCGTGAAGAGAAAAGCGTCTGAAGCGTTTGTTAGTTCGTCCGGCCCCGCCGAGGAGGATGAGGCTGCTCCCTTGATACGCAGTGTCTCTGTTAGCAGGAAAAAAGTAACCTTCAAGCATATCGATCTTGAAATATTCAAGGAAAAGCATGAGCTTCAAGCCTTCGGTGTTCGTTTCTATGCCCCCGAGGATGATATTACGTATGAGCTTATCTCCAAGTACGAATTCGATGAATTTCATTTGTTAACGACGGTTGGGGCCTTCGAGGCTGGTCTGATGCTGCCTTTGTACAAATCGGGTGATTCCTTTTACTATGACGTGCTCGCTAGTCGTGAGGGTTCTTCCACCAATACTCATAGCCGTTCCGTATCCCAACTATCGGGAAATTATCTTCGCGCCCTGAAGGAATGCTATCTGCGGAGTAAGGGGGAGACGTCGATGACTTGCTACGTCCCCAATCCCTTGGAGAAGGAATGGTATACTCCTGAGAATTTCAATAACTCCTTCGGTGATTACGTCAATAGTAGGAATCGCAAGCCGTGGAGTGTAAGCCTTCGGAATCTCCCTGCTCCTCGAGGCGAGATTCGTCTGTTAAATGAGGTCAGCGATGCCAAGCTGAAGTATGTTCCTGGCACGGAGGCGTCCAGTCGTCGGAAACTCTTCCCCGCGCGAGAAAGGATCAAGCGCGATCATGACTATGAGTGGCACGCCACTGTTATTGAGATAGTTGGTCCGTGGGCTTACGGTTGGATTCCTGGTGGGGAGTCCCCGCGCGTGCCGCTACAGCCGTGGCGCCGCCCTCCTCCATGGTCTGTACTAAAGGTGGCAGGGGTTCAGCTTCTGTTGCTGGTGTTTCCAAATTGGAGTGAGCGCCCCTCTGCGGTGCCAGAGCCGCCGGTATGGTTTGATTCTGGTTATTTGTTAGCGGCATTCCAAAGGTTAGCAGATGCGCGGGTTGGAATGTTCTGGATTCATCCACCCTTTCCCTTGGTTGGTTAAGTTGACTCATGGCGAAGGTATTGCTAGCCTCCGCAGCCTTCGGGACTACCGCAGCTTCCCCGTATTTTATCGTTGCTGCTCTGAGAGCCGCCACTGAAACAGAATTAGCGTTCATGGGTGAAGTGATTTCTGCGGTATCCTGCCTTCGATTGGTCATTTTAGTTTTATCTCCTTTCTGCTTGCTTCGGGTGATGATCGGGGTTGTCCTGGGTGTTTCTTTTGACAAAGCTTTGGATTTTCCTGCTTCCTGCGTCTTCTCCATCACGTGCCCTTTTGTTGATAACGAAATCTCGCGTAAACTTGCCTTCTTTACTCGCAACACGTTCTCTCTGTATAAATTATTTCAAACAGAAACGGGAATATCCGCGTGAAGCGGGTTAGTTGGCGAAATACAATTTTTCAAGAGGGAATTAATACCCGCAGGCTATAAAATACGGGTTAAAGTTTTATTAAAGGCGATCCTTAGTATATAAAAAAAACTACGAAAATTATAAATCCGACGGATTAGGACAATAACCCCTGCTTGGAACAATAACTCTTATCGAAGGCAAAAGGTGGGTTTTTGAACATAATACAGTTGACGAATGATCTATACGGTCCGAGCTGATAAAATCGGAGCAATCATATACCAAATTAGAATGAAATCACAGGACAAGATAAATCTTTTACCGGGACGAAGTCCCTGTTTCTAACGCCAAATTGTGGACACACGAACTACGTGGGGGTCCGAATGCACACAATCAATCATTAACGTCTAAAGAGATTACGATGATGATACCCTGATGTGGATTCATTGGCTCAAAACCTTCGGGTTTAGTTGGAGGAGGCCATGATAAACCCGAAGGTTTTGAGCCAATGAATCCACATCAGGGTATCATCATCGTAATCTCTTTAGACGTTAATGATTGATTGTGTGCATTCGGACCCCCACGTAGTTCGTGTGTCCACAACAACCATCACAGTAACAATAGCACCACCTCCGCTGTCATCACAACCACCACCGCCATTAAAATAGGAGAGAAATAGAGAGATAAATTTAAAGCACTCCTTCTTTAATTCCCCACCGCACCATCACCCACCAACATAACCATACACTAGCACTGCCACAAGAATTTAATCTTTCTCCTGTGTCTTGACGAGATTTGTGTCCAATCTTATCAAAACGAGGAACAGTTAGCACTTCGTTTTCTTCCACCTCCTTCAATTTCATATTTTGGATATCAAGGTCACCACCACCCTCCTCCACCAGCAACACCATTACAAAAACGGGTAAAGAAGGTGAGCTATTTGATTTTCAGATCTTTCATCATTTTATCAAATTCATTTACCAAATAGAACTCTAATTCAAGTAGATATACATAAAACATTCACAGGTCCTATACCAGAACATTTATTGGTCAAGTTCGATAAATCACAGTAGCAGAAATTGAAATTAAAAAGTTTCAGTAGCAAAAGAACGGGTGAAGATGATGAAGTTTCGGATACGGGCACCACTATTATGACCCATTTACCCATATTCGACCCACTACATTTCACCAACATGACTAAAAAATAATCAAATTTATTCATAAATTTAAACCCATTATGTTTCTTTCATAGATTTAAACCCATTATTTTTAAGAAAAACGGATTTAAAAGAACTAAACTCAATTTATAAAATTAATTTGGTGTTACAAAAATATAAATGAACAGTAAAATTTACAAACTGAATCATTTGGGATAAAAAAAATGGTTATCTCTTCATTATTCCTCCTTTAAAATCAATCAAACAACGTAAAGCTTATTCAAAGTTTAAGTGGTTTCGTACATACAAACTCAGAACCAATAAGAAAAATGAGTTTTTTTTTCTTTTTGATCGAAAGGAGAATATATTGAAAGAAGAAAGGATTTACAGACTAATCTACCGGAGGTAGAAAAAAAGAAAGGAAAATCAGAAATAAAAAAGCAAAGAACTACCAAAAAAAAGCCTGCCAATTAGCTAAAACCGTATGGGATAAGTTTAGGTGAACTTTGTGGCCTGCTGCTGCTGCTGCCCAATAGAGGATTGAAGACTTGGCTTCATAGATCAGGTCATCATCAGTTTTGAAGAGATGATTAACATCAAATCTTCTACAATTCCTTTCTTTCCAGATTGAATTAACAATTGCAGCAGTTATCAAATCCCAGATGAAGTTGCCCGAAGGAGAAAAATACTTTATATTCCATATTTCTGCCAAAGTCCTGAAAGTAGACGGCACAACCCAAGTCCAACCTGAAGATGGTGTTAAGTTACGCCACATCTTGTATGAAACTTTACAATGTAAAAACAGGTGGTCCTGTGACTCAAATTCTCCTCCACATAGAGCACAATCATTCTGAATATTCATGCCTTTTCGTAATAGCAAATCTAAAGTATTTAGCTTACCATGAACCAAACTCCATATGAGAAAACAAATCTTAGGGGGTATTACCTGATGCCAAATGAAGCGAAAAGGGAAGTGAGCTTCACCATGATCTGCCACTAATTGAGAATATAAACTCTTGACAGAGAACACCCCGAAAGAGTGTAAATTCCACCTCCTTGTATCTGGCAGACCATCCCTAGTTGGAGGAGTATCACCAATGACTGAAATGAGCACTGCATACTCTTGAGCTTCAGTATATGTAAGGACTCTCCTGAAGTCAAACATCCAATTACCTTAAACAGAAATCATGTCAACAATGCTGGCATTTTTGTGCCTAGATAACTTGAACAGATTAGGACAAACTGTCGATAGAGGTTGTTTTCCACACCAGCAATCATTCCAAAAATTAATGGCGGTACCAGAATGAAGGAATAAAGTTGAATGCTGGGTAATGAAATTTGCAGCCTCTATTATTGCCCGCCAGCAAGATACCCCATATGAATGGCTGACTTTACTCGTAATCCAGTTAGAGAACTCTTTTCCATACTTATCTTCAATAATTTGATACCAAAGCTTGTTCTTCTCTACGCCATATCTCCAACACCATTTAGCTAACAAAGCTAAATTCATTAGATTTAGATTGCACACACCTAGACCCCCTTTTTCTTTAGTCGCACGAACTATATCCCAATTTACTAAATGGGAAAGTTTAGCTCCTTCTTTGTAGCATCACATCTTCTTTTCGAGAATCTTGATGACTGAGATAGGGGCCTTAAAGAGAGAGAAATAATAAGACGAAAAAGATGATAAAATACATTTCAAGAGAGCAAGCTTACCTCCTTCGATAATGAAATACGCCTCCAAACTGAAAGTCTAGCATCAAACTTTTCTATAATAGGGTCCCAAATTCTTATGGAGTTAGATTTTGCACCAAGAGGCGTACCTAAATGCATAAAAGATAGGAAATCCACTGAACAACCCAACTCTTCCGCCCAAGTAGTTAAATTACAGACTTCTCCCACAACAACAAGTCTGGTTTTCAAAGTATTTACCTTTAGTCCGGCGATGAACTCAAAGAAATGCAAAGCTGAAAACAGATTATGCAACTCTTCTTTGTTATTATTCAAGAAGAAAATTGTTTCATCCGCATAATGGAGATGGTTGACTACAATGCTAAAAGGAGAAACTGAAAAGCCACTGAACATGCCTTGATTAGCAGCTCTATCCATGAATCTTGAGAAACCTTCCATAGCAATGTTAAATAAAAGAGGAGAAACTGGACATCCTTGTCTCACACCTCTTGTACTGGTAAAATAGCTGAAAGAAGACCCATTGATAAGAACCGAGAAAGAAGAAGTTGAATAACAAAACCTTAGCCAGTTGCACCATTTCCTACTGAATCCCATTTTTCCAATAACAAATTCCAAATACCTCCAATTGATTCTATCAAAATCCTTTTCAAGATCAATTTTGCATACAATGCCCGGATTTCCAGATCTTAGTCTTGAGTCTACCAATTCATTAGCGATAAGAGTACCATCAATGATTTGTCTACCTTCAATATAAGCACATTGCACCGGTGAAGTCAACTTATCCATAACAAGCTTTAGCCTGGAAGCTAGAACTTTGGCAATAATATTATAAACACTAGTAAGTAGACAAATAGGTCTACAATCCTTGATAGTCTCAATGTGATCCTTTTTCGGCACAAGAGTAATGAAAGTAGAATTGTGTTTATAGTTAATATTACCTGTAGTACAGAATTCATTCACCGTACCCATAAAATCATCCTTGATGAAGTGCCAACACTTCTGAAAGAAAAGAATAGAAAAATCATCTGGACCTGGAGATTTTTCATTCCCTAAATCTCTAATAGCACACAAAACCTCATCCTCAGTAAAATCAGCATCTAGGATATTGGCTTCTGTAGAAGAAATGGACTCAAAGTCAACCCCCTCTAAATCTAGCCGAATGACCTCTTCCTCAGCAAACAGAGTTTTGTAATAACCTACAATGTGTTCTTGCAACCTGGTTCTGTCAGAAACCAACTCATCTCCAATGTAAAGTTGACTAATTCGATTGTATCTACGTCTGGCAGTAGCATTACTGATGAAGAAAGAAGTGTTTCTGTCACCTTCCTGCAACCACTTTGTATTTGACTTAATTTTCCAAGCAGTCTCCTCCATTTTATAAATCCTTTCAAAATCTACTTTATGTTGAAGATGCACTTTCCGTTCTTCTTCGCTTAGGATATTATCTTCAGCCAGTCCATCAAGAGTTTGAATTTCAGAAAGAATATTTTTCAGTTTTGAGTCAGTATGGCCAAAAACCTCTTTGTTCCAGATTTTTAGCTTTTCTTTAAGTGCTTGTAACTTCAAGCAGAGCACAGTGCTAGGAGTACCTGCAAAACAAAAGGAAAACCACCAATCTTCTAGTAACTGTAAGAATCCATTCTCCATGAACCACATGATTTCAAACCTAAAAGGACTAGGTCCCCAAGAGGGATCTGAAATATCTAAAAAGAGTGGGATATGGTCTGAGGTAGGTCTGGCTTTGGCTAATTGGGTAACAAAAGGGTAGTGTTGTTCAAAAAATGGGGAAATGAGGAATCTATCCAGTCTGCACATAACTGGGTTTACTTGGCCATTTGACCAAGTATATCTTGCTCCCTTGAGAGGCAAGTCAATAAGATCATGTTCAACTATGAACTTGTTAAACTTCTTCATACTTCTTGCAATTTTCTTGCAATTCTTCTTTTCAGAGCACTCAATAATTGTATTAAAATCACCACCAATACACCATGGAAGATTTGACCAATATCTACAAACCGTGTCAAGCTCAATCCAAAACTCATTCCTATCAACTGAGTTGTTTGGCCCATAAACACTTGTAAGTACCCACTGAAAATTATCTTGTTTGTTAGTACAAAGTACAGAGAGAGTGTACTCGGCAGCAAGTGAGTCGCTTACTTCTACCAGGTCTTTATCCCAGAGAATTAGCATTCCACCTGAGCTCCCTACAGATTGTTGCATTGTCCAGCCCACATTCTTATAACCACAAATCTTCTTAATGTCCCAAGACGTGCCATTTTTGTTTCTTGGAGAATAACTATTGGTGCTCTAATCATCTGTATCATCTTGTGAACCACCATTCTTCTGCTACACAAATTTAAACCTCTAACATTCCAAGTAAGAATTTTTAAACTCATTGAGTAAGAAATTTACCCCTAGAAGTAACTGACCTTCTTGGTCTGGATGGAGGAGAGGCAAAAACTTCGACGGAAATACCAAGTCGTTTTAACTCATTACGCAGTTTTAGAGGAATCGCCTGCTGTGATTCATTAACAGATTCAGGGTTGGTGGAACAATCATCTACTGAGGACTCTACTACTTCAGGTTCGAATCCAGGTGGAAAATCTGACATACAACTGCCAAAACAACAAGATAATTCTGTGTCTTCGTCCGACAGAAAGGTATTCTCAAGACCCAAAAGAGGTTGGGAGTGTTGTTTTTCTTCATGTACTGGAATAATTTCCTCATCATCAAGACAAATAGCGTTTTGTACTGCAAAATCTTTTAGGATTTGCTTTTTTGTTGGCAGGATGGGGATAGGTTTAAGCACTGGACCAGTTTTTGAGACTTTAGAAACTAGGAATTTCTTAGTATGATTTGGCATTGCCTTGAAATTAATGCCAAGTCTAACACCAAGACTGAATAGGCGATTTACTTCATCCATAATCCAGGTGGGTAAAGTGAGTTGAATAATTTTTTGAGGTTTGATGGGATTAAGCAGATTGGAACAAGGTTGTTGGTTTGAAATTAATCCTGGGCATACTTGGGGATATCTAAGAGCTGACAATGGTGGAATGAATGAAGAGGGTTGCGTTGATGAAGGGCTAGGGAACGATATGAGTCATCTATGAAGGATTGGAGCGGAAAAGATTGCAGCTTAGAGTTACAGGTTTGAACAGGTTTTTGAGTTTCAAGTTCTGACAATGTTACAGGCTCTGGGAAGGTGTCAGGGATAGATAATTTGAAAGCTGCAGGTTTGTACACCTCATCAACTTCCATGTCAGCAGGCAAATCCTCGGTTGCAGCCACATCAGAATCAGCAAAAACCCTTGGCTCTGTCACTGAAATATCCGCGAATTTTGATAAGAATTCTGAGTTATTTACTTGGTGCCAGACTTGTTTCACGGGCTTGGACCTGGATTTGGATTTCTTCTTTTTCCTATGTTAATTTTTCCTTGACTTGTGCAGTACGCTATTCTCCTTAACAACCAATGAATTCATATCGGGTCCAGATCGTCTGTGCCACTGCTTGGGTGTGCCCTATGTACCACACCAATAGAAACACGGTATTTTCTCTTGGATTTGTAATATCTTCTTTAACTAATTAATTATCTTTCCTAATCGATTAGTGTTGTATAAATAGAAAATCTATTTAGTTAGTCATGGTTAATGAGAGGAATGATGTGGCGTGTTTCTATTGGTGTGGCACATAGGACACACACAAGCAGTGGCACAGGCGATCTCGACCCATTCATATCAGTTGACATAAACTGAGATACCGTATAATCTGCTGAAGAAACTGTCAATTCCTTATTATACGCACACGGCCGTGAAGAATTGTTGCATGCAACAGCTGGATTTTCAAAATTCTTGAAATACTTTCTTTTCTTAGCTCTGAAAATCTCCGAAGAATCTCGAGTGGTTGGTATGGAATTCAAATCTAGATCCGTATACACAGGGGGTGCGATGAGAAAACTAGAGTCAGCCGATGAAGACCTTCCTGTGACTTTGATATGAGCCGTAAAAAGCTGTTTGCCGGAGAAGAGCTTGATAACTCTAGGTATAGAGTTAATTCCATGAACGTTCCTGATTTTCATACGCATAGCTCGCAAGTTGGTGAGTTTTAGGGTTGCAGGATCAATCAAAAGCAGTTCCCCAACATTCTGCCAATATCATGAATCAGTTTTAATGACCAAAACTGGAAAGGAATGCCCAAAATTTCAATGTTAAACTCATAGTGATGAGCAACGGTTGAACCCCAAATCTGTTGATGCCATCTAAACACACTATAGGTGGTGTTGTAATAAGAAAAATGAGTTTCATATGAGTTCCATAGAATCATATATACAAACACGCAATCAATAAGAAAAATAAATAAATTGCTTCAAAAAGAAAATAAGAAAATTAACATTTGGAAATCTCAGATCAAAATATGCAATAAACAAATAAATAAATTAGACAACAATTCAAGCAGATGGTGAGACAGGAAAAAAATCGTATGCAACCAAATCATTTACTTTGTTTAATTTCACAAATTAAGAGAAAAAGAGAGATTCACGTGAATTCATGTGTTGAGAAAAGATAGGAGGAGCTGATCTAGATTGCCCAAATGAAAATAGAAGAGATTAGAAACAATCACGTCCTTTGCCTCAACAATTGCTTGCAACCATCAAACCTTAAACCTCAATCCCCTGATGTTAGAGTGGTAGCTTTTTTGATAAAGAAAATAAAACAGGGGAGGAAAAAATGAGTAAGAAAGAAGCAAGGAGATAAGGTTGTTTTCTCTCTTCATTTTACACCTGTGTTTCATGCGTCACTGTATTATAACACGTGGAGCATAAGAGAAAGTGGCGCATTGTTTTGTACGTACCAAATTTAAACAGAAATTTCCTTGATTTTTTATTTTGAAGCATGAAAAGAAAAATTGTGGTGTAATTATTTTTTTTTTTTGGTAAGATGAGGGTGTAATTCTTTTTTATAAGAGGATTGGGGTATAGTTGCCGACACTAGATATACACATTGCTCTTTTCGGGAAAAAAAAAGAGAGAAAAGAATGAGAGAATCGTTCGGTACACTTTTCGTTCGGCACTCCTCACCGTGGCAGCGGTGTTCTAGTATAAAGAATCTGAAGTCACATTATATATATTTGAACTCACATTACTGTTAAAACATTATTACTTGACATTGGCGGATATTGATATCAACTGCGTTTTTCCAGGAAAACTTTGATGAAGCTAAAGTGAATTCCTTCAATTTCCACACTGAACTCTCCAAGACTAATGAATGAATTGGTTGAGGGAATTGGGTGTTTCAGTATAGAAAGATTTGAGAGATTGGAAACACTATTTCCACCAGCAAGTGGTGCACAAATACTTACTAACCATATGAGAGCTGCAAGTGAAGAAATCTTCAAGCAACACTTTCAGTTCAGTGATGATGATTTAGACAAATTGTTTGATATTTACTCCGATGATTTAGACAAATTGTTTGATATTTACTCCAAAATACTTGATGATCCTCTCTCGATCTTTACTAAATTAGAAGACAAGTCTTTTCAAATGTTTTTTGTTCTCAAACACAATAGCCTTAGAGTAGTTCTATGGACTCAACAAACTACAAGTTTGTTTATTTTGCTCCAGTATGAACTCAACAAATATGAAAAACGGATGGGCAAACTAACAAAATCGTTGGTTTGTTGATTGAGACGGCGCGCTTGATGAAACATCGGGTGGTTGTGCCAAACATGCTGGCATGTGAGACAGAAACGACTTGTCTTCAAATTTTATCATATATCCAAGAGTCTGTGATATATCCTCCAGCGTGTGACCCAAAACCACCAACGACTAAATCTAGACGGCTGAAAATTCTTGTGATCCAACGGCTAGAATTTTGAGTTCTATAAATACTCCACATTTCAACTCCAAATTCACACATTCTACACCTCTAGTCTTCTTTACTCTTCTTCTCTGAGCTTAAAAAATTCCCTAATTCAATAAATTTGTCGAAAGAAGATGTCTCGGCCCTTGTTACTTCGTTGAGCTCCGTATACTGAAGAATAAGAAGATGAATCTATTTGCAGAAACTATGTTTTTTTATTTACTCAGCTTGCTTCAGAAAACTATCCATGGGTGAATTTTTTGGGCGGTTATTCACGATGAGTTTTGCGGTGACACCCGTAATCCGAGTCGTCGTGTTATATGCGAAATAGAAAATCGTTTTCGTACACTTAAGAAAGAAGTAAATGAGTTTGTAGCTTTAACTATGAATGTCAATCGATATAGACTGAGAGGTGAAACTGATGCTGAGATGGTAACAATTGGATGAATGGCGAAGATGGAAAAATGTGGCTTTTCATTTCGAAAAATGTTTCGAAATCCTTAAGATTTTGAACAATTTCAACCCCTTCTTTGTAGTTGTTGTTCCACCTGGTACTTCTCATCAGTGAAGCTAATGTGAAACGCTTAATTTTAAATATATGTAACTCAGTGAAGCTAATGTAAAACTCTTAAGTTTAAACATATGTAATTTTATTTAAACAAATTGTCGTACTTTTTAATTGGTTAAAACTAGAACTACGAATGCAGCAGAATTATAAATTACAAGCTCTCTAACGTCGCTCATCATTATCTTTGGGGACTGGAGTCAGCCGTTCTCCAAGTCCTATGATATCCCTACTTTTCAACATATTTGCTAAATTCCCATTATGGGAAAAAGCTGGTTGAAGAACACTAGCCGATTGGAAAGAACTAGGCGATTGGAAACCACTCGCTCCTCCAAGCACATAAGATGTTTGTTGCTGTGGTGGTGGTGCAATAATGTAGCAAACATCATTGGGTTGTAGGGCAAGAATGATGATGAAATGCGCCTAGGATCTGGCTGAATTACTTGAGGTTGAGATACAGTCAAAATTTTTGGTGAAGTATTGTACCGTACTTGTGGTGAAGTACTATGTCGTATTTGTGTTTCTCCCACCACTGTATTATCACTATCATGCCATGATCTATTGCTCCTGGTGGAATCATAAGACTGTGAACGCCCATCATCATTTACAGTTGTTAGAGCACTGCTCGGTTGAACTCGCAAGCGTTGATATCTCAAGCTTCTTGTCAAGTTTAGTTGGCAAAACTATAAGTCTTGATTTCTAGTCTAATTATATCTAAGTCTCGGATTAGGATAAAAAGTGTAGTTGAGCATTAGTCTTCACGGTGTTCATCGATTGAAGACGAAGAACTACTAAGGGGAGCTTGTGAAACTTCATCAAGAAAATGTATGTGGAGACTTGAACTCATCTATCACTCAAATGTATATCTACTTTATCTCCTATTTGAAACAAAAATCGTATAGCTATATAGGCTTCAATTATACACATTTGATATTTCGAGCTGAGCTTAACTCGCTTACATATTTATCGAAATATGTGTTCGTAAGCTTTCGCTTTAACCAGGTTCATCTTATATTCTTGACGAAAGTAAAAAGATGATCATGTGAAAATCACCTGGTAACATCTTACATGATTTGTGTGAGACATTCATTTGATGTAGACTCGGAATGTTTCGTATTGATCATTCAATCACTTGAAAATTGCTTTGAAGCTAATAGTTTGTGTGAGACAGTTGTTGTCGTCTTCCAAGAATGTTTCAATGGTTGAAATGAGAGTTTTGAACAATTGGATATAAGCATAGTATGCGTAATTGCATATATGTAATCCAAGTCCGGGAACCATGGTATCCATACCCGTATGCGTACTAGTTGGTTTTGTGAAAGTCTGGGAACCTTGTACGCATACTGGTACGCGTACTGGTGTGAGGTTCAGTTCCGGGAATTTCTGCTGAGTTTGGAAGGTATGCGTACCTGTTCGCGTACTGGCGAACCCAAACTTAGTCCGGCCACTTAGGTACGCGTACCCGTTTGCATACCTAAGTGGATAATGTTCTAAAATTGGTTTTTCATGAACTAATACATTTATATAAAAAGGAATGCAATATTTTGCGAACCGTGGATATAATGTTCATGACTTGATTCGAGTGAATCAAAATCGATTTTGTTTGAATTGTGTTTTATATACTTCTATGAGAATATAAACAATTGGAAAAATCTAGAACTAGTTTCATTTGAGTCATTGAACTAGTTATGATTAAGATGAATAAGGTTGATATGAAAGTGTTCATATGGATAACTTCGGTTAAATATTGTTGAGCCAACAAAGGTGTACACGTTTAGATATGGTTACTCATATCCAAATGAAGTCACTTTTTATTTGTGGGTAACAAGTTAATTTCGATCTAACGGTTGAAAGATATTAGCTTGAGTCTAATAAGGTTTTCATCTAACAGTGAATATTGAATGCTTTGTTACCAAGGTAACATTGATTGCAAACCCTGATTTGAAGACTATATAAGAAGAACTCTAGGAACTGGGAAACCTAATCCCACACCTTCTGTGTGACATTAGTTGGGACTAGAATCGATTCTCCTTTAACCTTAGGTTTTTCACGAAACCCTATAGGTTAACGACTCGAAGACTTCATTGGGATTGTGAAGCCAGACCCAACTATTTTCTTTGTAGTTGTGTGTTTCGATCTTGCTGTTTTTTATCATGATTGAGTACTATCTTCTCTAAGATTTACTCGAGATTTAATGTCCGATATGCAAGATAAAAAGTAGTCACAAACATCTTCGTCTCATCGTTTGTGATTCCACAATATCTTGTTTTGCTACCATACGATTAAGATTATTGTGAGGTGATTGATATTTCTAGGCTGTTCTTCGGGAATATAAGTACGGTATATCAATTGGTTCCTGTTCACCTCGATCTATCAAAAGACAGAACAAAACTCATAGGTTTATCCGTAGGAGACAGACTTATCTATTCAATAGACTTTTTTGTGTGGGACAGATTGGTTTATCGAGTCTTCGACTTTGGGTCGTAACAACTCTTAGTTGTGGATGAGATCAGCCAAGGGAATCAAGTGCGTAGAGTCCTTCTGGGATTCAGATACGTATGAAGCGCAACTGTACCTTGATCAGTGTGAGATTTGTTATGGATCAACTACTTTCCAGTTTGAAGTTAACTTGGAGTAGGCTAGTGTTTGTAGCGGCTTAATGCAGTGTGGTGTTCAAATATGGACTACGTTCCTGGGTTTTTCTGCATTTGCGGTTTCCTCGTTAACAAAATTTCTGGTGTCCGTGTTATTTCTTTTCCGCATTATATTTGTTTATATAATTGTAATATCACAAGTTGTGTGTAAGTTCAATCAATTGGGAATCCAACCTTTGGTTGTTGATTAAATTGATTGATGACACTTGGATATTGGTTTTTGATACCTTCCAAGTTATTTCTTATATTTAATCGAGCTCGCAAATTCCTATTTGTTTGATTGTGGATTGAATTGAGAAATAGAGATACAACTCTTGGATATATTTCCATTGATTGAGTCTGACTGTCTAGTCGATTCTCTTGGAACTATATTGGAATTGACCATACAAATTGATAAGAGAAATATTGGGTGTGGTTGTTAGACCCCGGCTTTTTCAATTGGTATCAGAGCAGGCAAACATGTTTAAGACCTTACAAGTCTGTGTTTGTAGAGATCTGACTTTATTGACAGTAGTGCTATCTCAATAAACGCACCACCAGATCCATGGATTTCAGAATTTTCTTCCATGACTGATTTAATAAAATCTGTAGAAAAAATTCTATATAAACCTCCATCAGGTTTAAAATACCTTGAAGTATTTTTAGGGCTTGAAAAGAAGCTTGAGAGCTTATCTCTTGATGTTGAGTTATACCTCCAGAAAGAGCAAGAATCTCTTGATAAGCTAAACCAAGTTATGATGAATAATATTCATGTTGAGGTTGATCTTGATTTACTAATTAGTAAGAGCAATGCTACTGCTCTGGGTAATCCATTTGGTTGTGACAAACTAGATGAATTACAAGAGGAGTTTAAATCTTAGTCTTCTGATTGCATCATCTCAAAGCATGGTTCATCTCTTTAGTCAATTCCTAATACACCCAGTCAAGATAATAGTATTTTCTTCTTTTATGAAAGAGTTATGACGTCTCTTTTTATCAAAAGAGTTTCCATATGCAGTACTAAACATTATCTACACATACTATTTTTATTAAGTTTTAAAATGATACATCAGAGACTCAAATTTTTGGGTATCTCTCTAAAGTCTTTTGTAAAACTTGTAAAAACAGATTCTTGGATGTTTCTCAATTTTGTTGAATGCAAAAGTAGTTGGAAAGAAACTCTTTGTTAGTGACATGGTGAGAAAGACATTGTCCACCTCAACGCAACTTGATTGTGTTGAAAGTGCATCCTCAAAAAGAAATGCCTTGTTATGTATACAGTGAGGGAAGAACAAAAATTGGGCACACATATTATGTTGGGTATGATTTTGAATGTTTAGTAACGTTGTAGAATTAGATCGGATTCTTCTAAAAAGGTATGTATCTAAACTTGATCAAGTTTTATGATGATCTATGTACCTTGTGTATCATTCATGTCTACCTAACTTGATTTGTGTTTAAGGTTCTTAAATGTTCCGGTTTGAAAATAGTTGTTCGGGATGTTTTGGACTTCATGGTACACTTCAGGTATGCATACAAGTTTGCATACCAGTTTACAAATGAATTTTTGTAATAAAATCCAGGGAAATTCGTTTGCATACCAGTTTGCATACTGAAAATCCGTTTGCATACCCGTACGCATACTTTCCTGTAGACGTCGATATTTGGTAAACTTGTTTTGGCCGTATCTTCTTCATCCGAACTCGGAATGACCTCACTCTTTTTGCATTATCTTCCTCTTTGAATTATATTCAAAATGGAGATGAGAATTCTTGAATTTGGATGAGTTAAGATTGTTCTCTGTCCCGTCTCTTGTTTTTGAGTGTTTTGCTCCGTTTCGTCGCACTTGTTCCACTTTTCATGGACTTGGGCAGTTGGATTCTTGGAGTACTACTCTTCTAATCTCATTTGTAAATTTTACAAGAATGTTGTTGGTGAATCACAAAGAAGGAAGTTCAAGAATGGGAAGTAGTACACATTACTATGGGATTTTTGAATGTTCACAATCATCTTATGTGAACTATGGTGCATGGTCATTAATAACTTTGTATGTTCTTCTTTGTTAAGAAAATCTTTTGATAGCCTTTGGTAGATATTCTTGGTGTAAATCCGTGCGAAAAAGATTGATTCTACCCTCTAAGGACAAATCACCTTACATGTGCATTACGAGTTTGTCTTAATGTCTATGAAACTTCTTATGAGAATTTATTCTTGTGTTTTAAGAAGGATAACTATGGTTTGGAATAGCAATTATTGTGATTACACACATCTATTTCTAACGATTTTCATCTTGCAATGTTTTTAGATTTATTAATTGAAATTCTAAAGTTTAATTGGAAGATGATTTTTGCTGTATTAATTTTTATGGTTCATATATTGCAACTTGTTATGGGATATGTGTGTTTGCGTCCGTGTACTATGATTGTCCCATTTATTTCAAAAATTAAGTCTATCATATGTCATTATGAAAATATTGATAAAAGATTGAATGAATTTTTGACAACAAAAGTTAAGTCTATTATGTTATTATGCAAATATTGATGAAGATATGATGAACTTATGTTCAGAAAGATTAAGTCTATTATATGTCTCTATGCAAATATGGATGAAAAAGAGAATGAATCTTTGAATATTCCGCAGCATTGGTCTTTTCCTGATCCACATCTTTGTTTACATATTGTGCGGCTCCGTAAGTTCTCTTATGTGAGTAATTCCGATTAAATTAATCATGAGTTCTCTTATGGTTAATTTAATTGAGTATTTTGGATACAAATTCATGTTTTATGTGATTTGTTAATGTCCAAAGAAATCCTTCTTTTCTTGTGAAAGTAAGGTCGCTCTTGTTGTTCTTTCGGGAATGACATTTTATGGGGAAGAGTTCTTATTTGAACTTGTGCTTAATTTCCAAATCTTTGTGGGGAGTGCGGCTGTGGAATATTGTAGGATTATCTTGTACCTTAATAAACTCCTTGATGAATACATTTAGTTTCGGCTATATGATTGCATCTAAACAAAGTTGATATGTTGTTCTCTTTTGGTCATGAAGTATCTCTATGAAAATTTAATTAGGATCCCACTAGTTTTCGTACCTTTTCCAATTTTTATTGACAAAAAGGGGGAGATTTAATGTGACACTACAAATACATATGGTTTACGGATCATTATGTAAGGGGGATGGTTTTCATATGAGATGAAGTATTGACTAAGGGGGAGTGATACATATCACCATAGTATTGTTGTCAAAGTTGTGATACAATTGGACTTTGATGTTATGTAATAATACTATGATACTATATAACAATGGTTGAGAGCAATTTTTTTCTCATTGTTATAGCTACGGATCTTCAACAACTATGATGCTGATTTGAACACATTCATAATCACTGAAGTACTTGGAAGTGACGAAGATTTCGAGTAATGTTGAAGAACCAAGGAAATCAATCATTTGGATTGAGAGCTACAAAGTTTATTTATTTTGTATTCCATATGTATTGGTAGTTTTGCCAGTAAAATTGACAAATGGGGAGATTGTCAGAGTACTGCTCTATCGAACTCGCAAGCGTTTCTATCTCAAGCTTGTTGTCAAGTTTAGTTTCCAAAACTATAAGTCTTGATTTCTATTCTACTTATGGCTAAGTCTCGGATTAGGATAGAAAGTGTGTTTGAGCATTAGACTTCACGGCGTTCATCGATTGAAAATGAAAAACTACTAAAGGGAGCTTGTGGAACTTCATCAACTAAAGGTATGTGGAGACTTGAACTCATCTATCACTAAAAAGTTTATCTACTTTATCTCATATTTGAGACAAAAGTCGTATAGCTATATAGACTTCAATTATACACATTTGATATTTCGAGCTGAGTTTAACTCGCTTACATATTTCTCGAATTATGCGTTGGTAAGCTTTCGCTTTAACCAAATTCATCTTATATTCTTGACGAAAGTCAAAAGATGATCATGTGAAAATCACCTGGTAACATCTTACATGATTTGTGTGAGACAGTCAGTTGATGTAGGTTCGGAATGTTTCGTATTGATCATTCAATCACTTGAAAATTGCTTTGAAGCTAATAGTTTGTGTGAGACAGCTATTGTAGTCTTCCAAGAATGTTTCAATGGTTGAAATGAGAGTTTTGAACAATTGGATATAAGCATAGTATGCGTACTTGAATATATGTAATCCAAGTCCAGGAACCATGGTATGCATACCCGTATGCGTACTGGTTGGTTTTGTGAAAGTATGGGAACCTTGTAAGCATACTGGCGTAAGGTTCAGTCCCGAGAATTTCCGCTAAGTTTGGAAGGTATGCGTACCTGTTCGCGTACTGGTGAACCCAAACTTAGTCCGACCACTTAGGTACGCGTACCCGTTTGCATACCTAAGTGGATAATGTTCTAAAATCAATTTTTTCATCAACTAATACATTTATATAATAAGGAATGCAATCTTTTGCAAACCGTGTCTATTATGTTCATGACTTGATTCGAGTGAATCAAAATCGATTTTGTTTCAATTGTGTGTGATATACTTCTATGAGAATATAAAAAATTGAACAACTCTAGAACTAGTTTCATTTGAGTCATTTGAGCTAGTTATGATTAAGATGAATAAGGTTGATATGAAAGTGTTCATATGGCTAACTTCGATTAACTATTATTGAGCCAACAAAGGTGTACACATTTAGGTACGATTACTCATATCTAAATGAAGTCACTTTCCATTTTTGTGTAACAAGCTAAGTTCGATCTAGCGATTGAAAGATATTAGCTTGAGTCTAATCAGGTTTTCATCTAACGGTGAATATTGAATGCTTTGTCACCAAGGTAATATAGATTGCAAGCCCTGACTTGAAGACTATATAAAGGACAACTATAATAATTGGAAACCTAATCCCCACACCTTCTGCGTGATACTAGTTGCGACTAGAGTCGATTCTCCTTTAACCTTAGGTTTTTCACAAAACCCTGTAGGTTAAAGACTTGAAGACTTCATTAGGATTGTGCAACCAGACTTAATTATTTTCTCTGTAGTTATGTGTTCTGATCTTGTTGTTTTCTATCGTGATTGAGTACCATCTTCTCTAAGATTTGCTCGAGATTTAATCTCCGATATGAAAGATAAAAGTAATCAAATAAATTTTCATCTCATCGTTTGTGATTCCACAATATCTTGTTTTGCTACCTTACGATTAAGATTATTGTGACGTGATTGGTATTTCTAGGCTGTTCTTCGGAATAAAAGTCTGGTATATCAATTGATTCCTGTTTACCTTGATTTATCAAAAGACGGAACAAAACTCATAGGTTTATCTGTGGGAGACAGATTTATCTACTAAATAGACTTTTCTGTGTGAGACAAATTGGTTTATCAAGTCTTCGACTTTGGGTCGTAGCAACTCTTAGTTGTGGGTGAGATCAGCTAAGGGAATCATGTGCGTAAAGTCCTGTTGGGATTCAGAGACGTAAGGAGTGCAACTGTACCTTGATCAGTGTGAGATTGGTTAGGGCTCAACTTCATTCCAGTCCGAAGTTAACTTGGAGTAGGTTAGTGTATGTAGCGGCTTAATGCAGTGTGATTTTCAAATCTGGACTACGTTCCGGGATTTTTCTGCATTTGCGGTTTCCTCTTTATCAAAATTTATGGTTTATGTGTTATTTCTTTTCCACATTATATTTGTTTATATACTTGAAATATCACAGGTTGTGCGTAAGTTCAATCAATTTGGAATCCAACCTTTGGTTGTTGATTAAATTGATTGACACTTGGATATTGGTGTTTTTATACCGTCCAAGTTATTTCTTATATTCAATTGGGCTCGCAAATTACTATTTGTTTGATTGCGGATTGAATTGAGAAATAGAAATACAACTGTTGGATATATTTCCATTGATTGAGTATGACTGTCTAGTTGATTCTCTTGGAATTATATTGGAGTTATCCATACAGATTGCTAAGCGAAATATTGGGTGTGGTTGTTGGACCCCCGATTTTTCAACACTTGGACTCAATCCAAACATTGTGTCTGTTTGCCATTTCCAACACACACCCAAGTGTATAGCCTCAATTTTCCAATTCATCCAATGCATATCGCTAAGTTGTTTCTTCAACTTTTCGTTACTGGCAGACACATTGTAGTAAATATAATCTCGTTCCATAGATTTGGAAACAATGGGGATCATAGTCGGCTCACCTTGTGAAGTAATACTTGGCATCTCCCTATGGATTTCGGGCATTTTTGACGAAGATGATGAAGAACTTGCAGCCGTGGCGGGGTAAGTTATAAAGCATGGATCTTACGGAGGCGGCTCGATATGAACAATATTTGCATCATGAGGCAGGCGTGATTACCCTGGGAAATTAAACCCATAGATGTGCATGTTGTATCACCCAATTACAGTCTTCGCAATCGACATGTACCAGGTGACATACTGTGTTTCATCAATATCCCTCTTTGTATTTAGTTCATACCTCTCCCACGCGATTATTCTCATCCGATTAAAATCTGATGCAGAGGTTTGCATCTGTGGTGGAGGGTTAATTTCAATTGCATATATACCTTGTAACTGGTACAATAGTTTTTTCTCCCAGGTACCAAACCCCTATATCCAGTTCTGGAGTGTAAAAAAAAACTCTACAGAGAGAATAATCAACAATACGGTGTACATCATTACAACTATACTCAGCAAAACAAATGTAAGGGTGAACAAAAATATTCATGTGACTCTGAGTAATCTGTTGAAACCTCCGAACAAAACTGGAAGCCGAGACGTTGCTGCCAGTGTCCTTCGCAAAATTGGTCGAGATGTACACTTGCATGATTAGAAATCTAAGGGTATCGTCTTTATGAATGGGTTTACTTGCACGGAAGTAGGTATACCACCAATACTGCAAATTACTCCATAATTTTAGTATTTTGACTTAAGTTACATTTTTTCATAAAAATTATTTAAATTTAAAAATAATAATTTGGATATTTACCTCTATAATGCCCCAGAAACTATTGAAATTAGCTTTACCAATGGACGCTAGATCCAGCACACAGCACAATTCTGCTAAATTTTTTCCTTAAAAGAGGTTTGCATCTGTGGTGGAGGGTTAATTTCAATTGCATATATATCTTGTAAAAATTTCTGCTAAAATTTTTCCACCACAGAGGTTTGCATCTGTGGTTGAGGGTTAATTTCAATTGCATATATACCTTGTACAATTCTGCTAAAATTGCAGAGCCCCAGTCATAATATAGTGCTTTGTAAAGATCTTCTAACGCTTCAAGCCAACCAATATGAGAAACATAAGTTGAGTTTGGAAAGAGCGTCTGGGACAATACCCATAAGATAAACACCATTTCGAGTTCAGGATATTCATCTGCATTTTCTGAGTTGATGTTTTGGTTAAGGAAAAACTTCAACGCTGAACATAATAGCCCACCTCCTTTCAAATCTTATGATCTTCACGTACACGTGATTCCATAAATGAGGGAAGAAGCATCTGTCATTTATTATTCGATATCCATTCGTTTTGGTTGTATGGTACAAGATCTCCCACTCCACTTGGGATCCCACAAATGAAATACAAATCAAGAGGGTGTAATTCTTATTACAAGAATAATATAAACTATAATTAATTATTTTTATTATTTAATATAATTACTTAAAATAAATTAAGTTATGTTAAACAGACTTATTACCAATTTCAAAATTCATAAAATTGAACGTTTGTGTCGTTGTCCACCACCTTTCTACCAATACTTTCGCAATTTTGTTGTTGTGTTTTCGAGGCTTCACACTATAAAGCGTACGCCAGGGATATTTGTCAACCATTTCTCGAACTACATGGGTTAGACCATCATAAACAACCTTTAAGTCATAAAATCCACCACTCATTCTATAAAAATTCTCAGACCGTTCTTGATTCCGTGAATCGTGTCCTTGAACTAATGGTGGAGTAGCAACGACACTCAGCGAAGCAAACTCTTCTTCCCGATTTTGATTATAATCTACATCTGCGGCAGGTCGTGGAACCAGTTCATGTCTTCGGTCTCTTTTCTGCTTCATACTCTTGACCAGTTTTCTTATTAAGTTGCTCATTGTATCAAGAAAGTTTTACGTGAGTTCTAGAAGAAGAAATTTCATAGGTTTTGAAAATTATTGAAGAAGAATAATTTTAAAAGAAGAGACAATAGTGGTGTGACTGAAAATGAATTCAATTGAAGGAGTTTATAGGTTTTGAAAGTTATTGTCGTTGGGAATATGGACGTTGGATATTTGACCGTTGGCGTTTTGGATTCCCACGCCCGTGTTTGAGTGTCAAACTACGACGTTTGATACCTCCACACGTCGCGTTTAACCTGCACACACTAGAGGTTGTTCCCAGTCCTAGCGCGTAATGATCAGTCGCCCACTTCTCTTTCTATAGTGGAGAAACCTATTTGGCCATCCACCTGGCTCAACAAATGTACATTTTCATAGGAATTTCCCTTAGTATAGCGCAGTAGTGCAAGCATTAGAGTTGTATTCATCCTTAAGAAACCCATATCTACATGAAAGTTCAATCAAACCAAGTGAGAATACCAAGAAAATAAACACTAAACATTTCGTATCCAATTCAAAGCGTCCTATAAAAATACGACTCTCATAAAGCTATCACTATGCTAGCCGTCAACCCCTACATTTTAGTGTGTGACTCCACCGAAAAATACGCTTGAATCTTAATATCTCGAATTAGATTTTCCAAGTTTCTCTTTTTATGATTGGAGATTCTAGAATCTTTACTTTCCAAATGCACCACCATATTGCAAACGGTAAGTTTTTCCATATACGGTCAAGTCTTTCATCACCCTAATCATGTCTACAATTTTTTTTATAATTGTGGAAATATTACTATCGTAATTCCAATTAAATTTGCATCTTCGGCAAAATAATCACAAATTCTCTTTGTTCTCCAACAATCATGCCATCATCATGGAATAAATGGGCACTTGTTTCATTTTTTTCTTCACAAAACCGACATACCCTATCCACATCCAAACCCCGTCTAACAAGTTTGTCCGTCGTCATCAACCTTTCGTAGTATAGAAGCCATAAAAAAAAAGTTTACTTTCTACGGATTATATCGGCTCCAAATAATCTCACTGGGAAAGCCAATGTCGCCTTGGTCACAAAGAAAATCAAGTCAGCATTTAACCTTATAAGCATCAAACGTATAAGAACAACCTGATATCAGCCGAGAGCACCACCATCAACGCGCATCAACACTTCAAAATAATTTATAAAAAAAAAAATCCGCATGATACCAGCTGGCTAAGCAGTGACAGGATTTAATCAATGGTGTAATAGGTCCCTACATGGTTGTGCTGTGGGATTAAAATTTAAAAGAAAGGTCCGGACATGGCCGAGGGGAGTGGTGACTGGCGGACCCATTTAATCCAGTAAAGTAAAAAGGAAAAAAAGTGTTTTTTTTTTTTTTTTTTAAAGAAAACTTAGGCATAGCCTAAGGATTTGGATTGCTAATAATGCAGGTGTGGTCATTGTTTAGACAAACATTAGACCCACTGTTAAGGTTCTTACAAGTTATAGCCAAATACAAAGTTTGGATATTTTGGGTTCTATGTAACAGGTTAAGACTCAGTAAAACAAAAGTTACAGGTTTGATATGTATTAGGGATTCTTCATTCGATGTCTGTTTTTCCTTGTGGTAGTTTCTACCGAATATTCCTTTGATTGCTTGGATGTAGAGAGTGTTGAAGTGCTCTAGGATTTCACTTGTTTCAGCATGTATTTCTATGTTCGTGTGCTGCTTTTCCTCTGCCCATTGAAAGGCTGAGTCTGCTCCTCCTGTGGCTCCTTCTACTCCCCACTGGCATGTGTGTCCTCTGCTATCAACATAGTTGCCTGCAAAATCAGTAATAATTAGGGCAGAGAAAAACTGATAAGTGTTGGAATCCTGAATAGTACAAATTTTGATTAAGAAACCAAAGCTCTGCTTGTGTTGTTGGATCCCAACATGAGTTCCAGGAGTATCTATATGGGATTCATTCTCAATGATATGCCCCTGAGTATTCAAGGAATGGCAATGTAACTTGTGAATTCTGTTATAATCACAGAGATATTGTTGAATGCTGAGAGTAGTATTCTTAGCATTTGGAGAGATGTTTTGGAAAACTAGATCACATCTAGCCTTCCAAATGAACCAACAAGTGGTTGCATAGATGCAGACATTATGACTGATGTTTGCATTGTGAAACCAGTTATTAAACCAGTCCATGAAAACAGTATGGTGATCAAATAAGCCATGATTTCCACCTAACATTTGCTGCCAGACTTCAGTGGCTGCAGGACAGTTGAGGAACATGTGTGTCATAGTTTCCTCCCCACAATTGCATAATTTGCATATGTGATCAATATAGTGGAGAATGCTTGCAGTTTTGGCATTAGTTGGCAAAATTTCATGAGCACATTTCCAAAGAAAATTTTTGACAGTTGGTGCCACTTCCAAATTCCATATAGCTCTCCAGTCTCTTGTTGTTTGATCATTTCTATAGAGATTCTCTATTTTGGCTTTGTATAGAGCTTTAACAGAAAATTTTCCTGTGCTGTTGAGATTTCAGTGAATATTGTCTTCTTCTCTGGAGTGAATATCAAGATTAATGATGACTTGAGCAGTATCAGAACTAAAGATTTTTTGTATGAGCTGAATATTCCATTCCCTTTGATCTGTCATTAGGTGAGCTAGAAGTTGGATATCATTGGGGAAGTTTGCAGGTTTGATGAGTTTGTCAGTTGAAGTAGGTATCCAGAAGTCCTCCCAAATTTTTATTGTGTTGCCATTTCCTATTCTCCATTCACAGTGTTGCTGAATGTTCTGAATACCTTCTAAAACCCCTTTCCATATCCAGGAGTCTCCATCTTTAGCTTTGGTGTTCGTGCTGAGAACATTTCTTCCCAATAAATATTTGGCATCCATCAGTTGGTACCAGAGAGAATCCTTGTCCTGCTCCAATCTTCATCCTATTTTTGTTATCATGACACTGTTGAAAAGCTCCATATTCATAAAACCTAATCCACCAAGCTCCTTAGGTTTGCAAATGGTTGTCCAGGCTTTTGGGTAGTAGCCTGTGGGGTTTTCCAGGTTCTTTCCCCAGAAGAAATCTCTTTGTAGTTTGTTCATATCTTGACATGTTTGCTTTGGGATTATGAAACATTTCATTTGATAGATGCTTGCTATAGAGGTGACAGATTTTATTATAACTTATCTTCCAGCTGGGTTCAGTGGGGAATTCTTCCATCTAGACAGGTTTCTCTTCATCTTATCCACTCCTGGTTTGAAAGATTGGATCTTGCTTCTATGGTTAAATAAAGGAGAGCCTAGATACTTGATATAGTATTTCAAGTGGTAGTAAAGTTCGTTCAACTCGTGCTTGTAAAGGTTTGATTTAAGAAAACACTAAAAATAAAGATAATATATACATAATTTTGTCACGATAACGAGAGATACTAGGACTTCGGATTCCACCAATTCTCATGTTCATGTGGTTCAGTTAATTATTCTAGACATTTATAGCTCCAAAGTTAACTTTTTATAGACTCTTCTTCTTTGCCAAGGTGGATTTTTAAAAGATTAATTGTAAATCACAAGCATAACACATCAAAAGTATTAAGACTAAGCATATGTTATCAAACGAAATCACAACTAATTAGTGAAAATCATAAAACAATTAAATCAAGTGCAAAAAATCATACAAGAAATAAGTAGAATTACCACATGCATGAAAAATAGCTTCCTCCTTTATCCCAGTATTGGGGTTTAGCTCCTCATGTCGAAAACACGCTCAAAATAATAATCCATAGCTCAAAAAGGTGTTTTATTGAAGAAGAGGTATGAAGCAGCGGGTTTGTAACAGTTATAATTGTTACAGAACCCACTGTTACAGAGAAGAGTGTTACAGAGAAGACCCTAACAGAAATAATTGTTGCAAAACTGTTACAGTTCGAAAGAAAAGGTGACGGTTTTGTTGTTCTTCTACCTCTCGAATGCTGTTGATAGAACTCGTCTCTGCATCTCTCGTTTTTACTCCGCAACTACCCCCCGACTCTCGACTCCTTCTTTGAACCTCAGCCACCCTATTTATACAAAACAGGGTTGAAAATATCTCAAGAATCTCTCGGGTATTTTGTTTTCCTCTCCCGCAGGTCATGAGATTTCTTTCTCCCTTTTCTTCACTTCTCTACGCGTCCCTGATTCGATCAAAACTCTTTTAAAGATAGAAAGAAATATCTACGAGCAAATATCCTCCCTGAGTCACCACGTTCCTTCCAAAAATGCATCATATAACCCGTGATATTCTCCTCTCTCTGTTTTCTCGAAACTTCCTTATTCTCTGATTCCAAAGCCCTTAGCGACACTATCTGATAAAACAGGCCCAAACCAACTTGGTCCGAAGAAAATTCATGAGAAAATCTCGTCTAAATCCAACTCAGAGAGTTCGCAGGTGAATATGATTCTTCCCGCCTATGTGTAGCTTGATCTCGATGATACAGCCCAGTTCAGTCGTTCCAATCACTCTTACCAACCCTGTTACGCTCTAACATGGTCCATACGATCAAAATTTGTGATTGAGTTTCATTAAAAACAACCTAAAAATCGAACCCTAATATGATACTCGCTGCAAAATTGTTTCCCGCCAAATTATGAATTTGGAAGATGACCTCCCCCTATCTGTGGCTGGTCTCCCTTTAGCAGATGCCTGGAAATGGGTCACCCCTTAGTAATTAGGTTACCCCTTATCCAAATTGAGAGTCCGTATAGTAATTTTCTCCCACGAGCACAAAAACCACTTTTCGAGCCAATTTCGCCGCAAAAGCTTATTTCTCCAAAAATACCTACAGGGACATAAAAAACCATAATAAATATAAAATCTAGCACTAATAATATATACAATTGAGATTATATAAGACACAAAAATATGCCTATCAAATACCCCCAAACTTATTATTTGCTAGTCCTCAATCAAATCAAATAGAAAATAAAATCCTAACTCACTGTCGCAGGCGTCGTCGGTTGCATTTAGCGTATGCAACAAGCCTTTAAACCTCTAGGTGGCCCTAGTGGCCGAGTTATAGTCTCGGGAGGGCTTACAAGAGATATACTCACAAAACCTTTACTCCAGACCCTAACTATCTACGCAGAACCTTGGAAGGCACTAAAGAATCTCATTGGTTGGCATACTTATTGACTATAAGAGGAAGTACCCTGATGCGAAATTCCAATTGTTGTACAGGAGTTTGCACTCAAGCATACTAAAATTCATATAATGTGACAGAGCTCTACTCAGATAGTCGCATTATGGACATCAATATCCGGAGTCAAAACTTATCACATGGATAGATCAAGAAGATGGTAATAGAGAAAAACATAGATGGTTTTGATGTTTACTAAGTGAACGACGTTTCCCATATCTGTCTGAATTCCTCCGCCAAAATGAACCTATCCTAATGGATTGAGATACTAGTCTGACCAATATCAACACACTGGCATATACAAGGGTACCAGTAGTCGACTTTATTGAATTTTCCTTTTGGTCAAATGGTCCGGTCTCAAATTTTTTTTCCATCTTTTTTTTTTCTTTTTCTTTTTTAACTTTTTCTTTTTCATGGTATCTCGATCACTCTAATTCACCCTAGCATTGGTAACAACTTGAATCGTGAGCCCCACCAAATCATTTAGAAACATATTTAAAAAGAAAAATAAAAACAGAAGTGAAAAGGACTCAACGAGATATGGTGAAACTATCATGTTATTCCTAACAACTGAGCTCTGTGCTTTTATGAATAGACTCTTTAGATGTTGCCATCTAATCAGATTGGTTCCTCAACTCCTATAACCAAAATGCTTCCATCCACTTAGATTAGTTAGTGCGATCCTTAATATGCATAAATTTCTAGGTTCTGGAGTTTATTAATGCAACTAAAAAGTTTCTCCCATACCCCCAAACTTAAATCTAACATTGTCCTCAATGTTCTAAAGATGAAATTAAAAGCATGAACAAGGAGAAACTGTTACCATTGAAGCAAAAGAGTTAAGGAAAGATATTACCGTGTTGCATGAGATTGGGTTACCTCCCAAGAAGTGCTAAGTTTAAAGTCTGCCAGACATCAAGTTTCATAAAATGGCTAGTTACCTTTCAAATCATATATCAGTAGTCGAAATAACTGTGGGTCATCAAAACCAAATAAAACTGCCACTAATATGAAACAACTGCACAGGATCAGAAAAATAACATAAGGAGCACAACCTCATTGAAAGTTTCTTGCAAGACAACTGGATTTATTTGGGGCGCCCAATTGGGCTTCATATGAGTGTCTTGAAAAACAGATTCATCCGAACAACAGGACTTTAATATCTGGATTTCCTCCTGAACAGTATCAGGAGGATCAGGTTGTGGAGTCTGAATAGACTCAAGTGATACCTCATAAGCACTAGGATCGAGTCCCAAGTTAGGGACTTCTACTGGGGATAATTGATGATCACTATCCCCAAACTTAGAATTTTGGGTGTCTCTAGATAGACTAGTCACAATGTTTCTAATTTCTAGACCATCAGGTTTCTGAAAAAGGTCAATTGCTTTCTCTGAGTTATAATCAGGTGGTTCATCCTCTAAATTCTTTTGAGGTATACTAGTTGTAGGACTTATATGTTTCATATCCTGTATGGTCAACCCTAGAGTTTCCTTATTGTCTTGAAGCACGATTTCTGGCCTGCTGTCCTGATCGGATGCTATAATCACAGGCAAAGTCTTAGATGGCCCTAAGAATGCAGATTTAGGGTCCAACTTAGGAGGCTCTTATAAACAAGGGATTAAGGTAGACTCAAAAGATAGTCTTGGTTCGAACCTAGCTTTCCATTTATCAGTATCTAACATAGGAATAGAATCCAACATAGCATTCACTTGTTCAATGTTGCCATCTTCGTCGAAATCCATGCTAAAGTGGGCTAGACAACTCTCTAATGGATCTTCCGATATGAGGTTTGGTAATGACTCCTGAATTAAGGTTCCTATCATGTTCACCTCTTCAATGCACGTGTCATCTAGCTCATAATGTAGCTTATTGACATTAAAATATTCAACTCAATAGTCATATTACCAAAAGATAGATTCATAATACCATTTCGACAATTTATGATCGCATTAGACATAGCTAAAAATGGGCTACCTAAAATCACAGGTATCTGGTTCTCTGGGTTCGGGACAGGTTGGGTATCTAAGACCACGAAATCCACAGGATAAATAAACTTGTCGACCTCAATAAGAACATCTTCTATCACACCACGAGGAATCTTGACAGACCTATCATCTAACTGCAATGTTATCTTGGTAGGTTTCAATTCGCCGAGCCCTAGATTTAAGTACGCATGGTATGGGAGTAAGTTCACACTAGCTCCTAAGTCAAGTAAAGCTTTGAGTACCCTGTGTTTTCCTATCGTACAAGCAATGGTAGGTGCACCTGGGTCTTTATATTTAGGAGTTGTGGGGTTCTGAATGATCGAACTTACATGAATAGCTAAAAAGGCTTTTTTAGGGACACTAAGCTTTCGCTTTCGCGTACACATATCCTTAAGAAACTTGGCATAAGATGGAAGTTGCTTAATTGCTTCTAGTAACGAAAGGTTTATGGTAACTTTCCTAAAAACCTCCATTATGTCATTAAAGTTGGATTCACTCTTTGTTGGTACTAATAGCTGTGGAAATGGGGCTCTAGGCATAAAATAGGGACTCTCAGGAACCGAATTGACATCATCAGAAACTTTATCCGTCTCCTCAGCTATGGTTGGTCCTGAGGGGTGAACTACAGTATGCTCACTATCGGGCATGGTTACCTGATTGTCTACTACTCTACCACTCCTAAGGGTTCTAACAGCATTCAACTGATGTGATGATTTTGTACTTACTTCATGAACTCCTCTAGGATTTGAATTTGTCTGACTAGGGAACCTTCCGTTATCTCTCACACTTAAGGTCTTAGTTATTTGACCGACTTGAAGTTCTAACTTAGGAAGAGTTTGAGCATTAGTTTGAAAGTTCTGCTTGGTTTCCTGTTGAAAACTAACTTGCTCTTTACTAACATGTCCTGGCTCTGTGCTAACATAACCTGGCTCTTTCTTAATATACTAAGAGATTCCTCTAAGCTCGTCATTCTATTATCTAAAGAGTTCTGAAACTAACCTGAAGAGTTCTTATCTGAACCAACACCTGGGGGAGCATTAGAATTACTAAACTGACCTTGAATCTAGCCTTTAGACCACGAAAGGTTCGGATGGTTTCTCCAACCAGGATTATAGGTTTCTGAATATGGGTCAAACTTCTGACGGTTATCGAATCTAGTGTTATTATAGAGAGCATTGGCTTGCTCTTCATTATTCTGGCCTTCCCAAAAAGGCTCTAATCTACCACTAGTGTGACCCACTTCTAAATCTTCTAACCTTTTCGCTATAGCAGCAATTTTGGCATCTGATTTAAAGTTTCCTTCTACCCTATTAGTGTTTCCTCTGCCTAGAAGAATTGTTTTCTGGGGTCCCCTATTACTTTCCCATTGTTGGGTCTTTTCGGCGATTTCATGCAAATATGTCATCGCATCATCAACTGTTTGGTTTTCAAACCCACCTGTACACATAGATTCTACTGTGGTTGTAGTGGGATAATCTAAACCCTCATAAAGGATCTGAACTAACCTAACCTTTTCTAAACCATGATGAGGACATTGGGATAATAGATCATTGAACCTTTCCAAATACCTATACAAGGATTCTCCCTCCTGTTGAGAAAATGTGCATATTTGCGTCCTAATAGACGATGTTTTGTGCCTAGGGAAAAACTTGTTCAAAAAGGCAGATGTAAGTTGTTCATATGTTTCAATTGATCCGGAAGCCAAACTATATAGCCACGATTTGGCTTTATCTTTCAAGGAAAAGGGGAATAACCTGAGTTTCAAAGCATCATCATCAAGGTTTCTAATTTTTAGGGTACTACAAATTTCCTCAAAGTCCCTAACATGGAAATAGGGGTTTTCATTTTCTTTCCCTAAAAATATTGGGAGCAACTGTAAGGTTCCAGGCTTAAGTTCATAATTTGCTTCAGTTTCAGATAACCTGATACACGAGGGACGAGTAGTCCTAGTAGGGTTCAACAAAGCTTTCAAAGTTGCCATTTCTGGCACTATTGGAATATCAGGGATTTTCTCCTCAAACGGACGTTCAAAAACGAAATCTTCAAGAATCGGGCTTTCTAAATTGAGGTAATCGAGACGCTTAGAACTATTAGGTTTCTCTTTAAAAAATCTACCTAGGGCGTCTCTTTTACGTTCAGGCATGCAAAAGAATAAGGTGGGGAATTTTATGCAATCACAAAACAAGGCTCACTCAACCAAATCAAACCTATTGATTTCTAGCAAACAAAAAGCATGATGGCTCCACTTAGATTGTTTCTAGACCAACTTCTATTCTTTCGAAAAGGAACTCGTTACAATCTGAGCAAACCCCTCTGGAATCAATCCGAGTCAAAGTAAGTTGAATAGAGGCGAGGGAAGATCGATGGAGCTTTGATACCCAAGGCCTCACCGGTATTACAAGGAGGCGCAGTCACGCATTCAACTCACAGAAACCATCATGAACTTCGAAGTATGCTCAAAAGAGTAACCAATATTTTTTGAACGACTTTCCTATTAAGCTCGTTACCCTATAGGTCTCGTTCTAATCAAAATTTTAGGCTTAGGTTCGCATTTGGTTTCGTTTTCCTAAGGCGGGAAAGAAGAGAACGGTGATGAAATCCGAACCCTTATCTTGTATGGCCAGTCCTTGCCCTTTACTAGGAAATTAAAGCAGTCGTTTTCAAGTCCTCAACATATATGCAACCGAAGGAATACAGTAAACCCGCTGACAGGAGATTCGCGGGCATCTAAAATCTTACCTCCCGTTCCAGACGGGCGAAGAACCGCTGAAGTCGACTCGGGCCACAACTCCTATGTCATGTACGAACCCGAAGGGCCGAGGCGATATTGTAATCTCCGTCCTTCTCTGCACACAGTTTATATTTAAACTACCCTTCTGTAGGGTTTAAAATAATGTCCCAAAGTTTAAAGTCCAAAGTGTCCAAAAAGAAAAGCAAAATTACAAAAATTAAAAATAAACCCTAATACAGTTTTTTCTAAAAAAGGAAGAAATAAAAAAATCCTAAAAATTAAACAAAAATAAAATTGTCTTCTTTTCAGTTCTTTTCGCTTTGTCTCTTGTTTCAATCCCCAAGGTCTTTAGTCTCCAATTTATTTTTGATCCGAAACCTGCAATAAATAGACAAATACCCAAAAACGTAAAATAGAACAAGAAGAATAAAACTAAAAACAAAACAAAACCTAAAATAAATCTAAAACCCTAACCTAAACACACGCGTCGGCGACGCCAAAAATTGATGTATTATTTCAAGTGGTAGTAAAGTTCGTTCAACTCGGGATTTTAAAGGTTTGATTTAAGAAAACACTAAAAATAAAGATAATATATACAGAATTTTGTCACGATAACGGGAGATACTAGGACTTCAGATTCCACCAATTCTCATGTTCATGTGGTTCAACTAATTATTCTAGACATTTATAGCTCCAAAGTTAACTTTTTATAGACTCTTCTTCTTTGCCAAGGTGGATTTTTAAAAGATTAATTGTAAATCACAAGCATAACGCATCAAAAGTATTAAGTCTAAGCATATGTTATCAAACGAAATCACAACTAATTAGTGAAAATCATAAAACAATTAAATCAAGTGCAAAAAGTCATACAAGAAATAAGTAGAATTACCACATGCATGAAAAATAGCTTCCTCCTTTGTCCCAGTATTGGGGTTTAGCTCCTCATGTCGAAAACACGCTCAAAATAATAATCCATAGCTCAAAAAGGTGTTTTATTGAAGAAGAGGTATGAAGCAGCGGGTTTGTAACAGTTATAATTGTTACATAACCCACTGTTACAGAGAAGAGTGTTACAGAGGAGACCCTAACAGAAATAATTGTTGCAAAACTGTTACAGTTCGAAAGAAAAGGTGACGGTTTTGTTCTTCTTCTACCTCTCGACTGCTGTTGATAGAACTCGTCTCTGCATCTCTCGTTTTTACTCCGCAACTACCCCCCGACTCTCGACTCCTTCTTTGAACCTCAGCCACCCTATTTATACAAAACAGGGATGAAAATATCTCAAGAATCTCTCGGTTATTTTCTTTTCCTCTCCCGCAGGTCACGGGATTTCTTTCTCCCTTTTTTTCACTTCTCTACGCGTCCCTGATTCGATCAAAACTCTTTTAAAGATAGAAAGAAATATCTACGAGCAAATATCCTCCCTGAGTCACCACGTTCCTTCCAAAAATGCATCATATAACCCGTGATATTCTCCTCTCTCTGTTTTCTCTAAACTTCCTTATTTTCTGATTCCAAAGCCCTTATCGACACTATCTGATAAAACAGGCCCAAACCAACTTGGTCCGAAGAAAATTCATGAGAAAATCTCGTCTAAATCCAACTCAGAGAGTTCGCAGGTGAATATGATTCTTCCCGCCTATGTGTAGCTTGATCTCGATGATACAACCCAGTTCAGTCGTTCCAATCACTCTTACCAACCCTGTTACGCTTTAACAGGGTCCATACGATCAAAATCTGTGATTGAGTTTCATTAAAAACAGCCTAAAAATCGAACCCTAATATGATACTCGCTGCAAAATTGTTTCCCGCCAAATTATGAATTTGGAAGATGACCTCCCCTATATGTGGCTGGTCTCCAAAAATACCTACAGGGACATAAAAAGCCATAATAAATATAAAATCTAGCACTAATAATATATACAATTGAGATTATATAAGACACAAAAATGTGCCTATCAATACTTGTCATTTGTAGGAAGAATTTGAACTCCAAGAAGCTTGCAGATAATAGGCATAAGAGCTGGATTAGTGTCCTTGCTGAAGAAGACTCCTGATTTGCTGAAATTGATGAGTTGGCCAAAAGTATCTCCAAAAATGTTGAGGATATCCTTGAGATTCTGTGCTTCAATAGTGTTTGCCTTACAGAAAACCATACAATCATCAGCAAAGAGGAGATGATTTATGGATGGGGCATTTCTACAAATTTTTACTCCAGAGATGAGACCCAAATCTTCAGCATGAGATAATATTCTGGATAGTGCCTCCATGCAGAAAAGAAACAGGTAAGGAGACATGGGTCTCCTTGCCTGAGTCCTCTAGTAGGGTTAAAGAATTTGTCAGGGGAGCCATTTAGAAGGACAGCAGTAGAAGTAGTGGATATGCATTGCATAATCTTGTTGCACCATTCAGAGTTGAAGCCAATTTTGACCATAATTGTATGAAGAAACTTCCAGTACACTCTGTCAAAGGCTTTAGCCATATCAATCTTGATCCCCATACTTCCTTTGTTGCCTTTAAGACCTCTTCTGGTTCTCATGTGATGAATAATTTCATGGGCAATTGCTATATTATCAGCTATTTGTCTTCCAGGTATGAAGGCAGATTGGTAGGGAGATATGATTTTGTTGAGATATGGTTTCATTCTTTGGGCTAGCAGTTTGGATATGATTTTGTAAGTGGTTTTGCAGAGGCTAGTGGGTCTGAAATGGCTGGGACTAGTAGGGTTATCAATTTTGGGTATCAAGGATATGAAGGTTGAGTTCATTTCTTTGAGAAGGTATCCTGACTTGAAGAAATGTTGGACCATTTTAACTAGGTCATTTCCTACAATGAAAAAAAAGAGTTTGTCCACCACATTTTGGAAAATCATTATCCATAGATACAGTTTCCTTACATGGAAATCTGGATGGATAAGGAGATATTTTTGCTATCAAAAGTTGTCCACCACATTGGGACATCATGAATAATCTCTATCTTGGTTTCTGTGAATACTGCGTTACAGTTATCACATTTGGTACCAATCAATCATTTTTTTTTTTTATAAAAGAAGTTGATATCTGGGTACGCAATTAGCAACCGATATTATTTTCAAAGCTTCTTCATAAAAATCATAACAATGGTGATGACCATGACTTTTTCTATGTAATATGTATAAATGTTTAAATGTACGTACCAGTGAACTAGCTACCAAAGTGTGAGTTAGAGATAGAGATGGAAAAATCATTTATTAAATCACATTCAATGATTGGGGGAACTGGGCAGCACAGTTATGTCCAGAAGTTAGAAGATACAATGAAAAATATGGAAAAATGAAACAGAAGTTAGCTGCGTAGAACAGCTTCCCAATTACATATTAATGTACCTAGAGTGACTCCCCCAAAAAGCTTAGAGAGGATGCTCCAATTAAACAACAAACACTTGATAGAAACAATTACTTGATTGATGTTTCGCTTTCGGTTTTTAAATAACCTGTCATTACGCTCATTCCATATTGTCCACCAGATTGCGAAAGGTAATTAAGAGACCCCAAATTTTCTTCATCATACGGTTACTCTTCTTATTCCATTTGTTTTGTGTTTAATTTTTTCTTGTTACTCGCAGAGACGTGGCATTGATATTTCACAAGAGATGATAAAAGAAGCAATGGCTAAAGAATTCAATGTAGATAACCAACTAATGAACAACCCAAACACCACATTTAGCATTGTTGACTTGGGTTATTCAGTAGGATCCAATAGTCTCATTTCGGCTAATGCCATGATCTAAGCTATTGATCTTAAATTCAAATCATATTATCAAGGGTTACAAGTCATGCAAACTGTAACACCTGAGTTCCAAGTATATTTTAATGATAAAGCATCCAATGATTTTAACACTCTATTTGCATCGATTCCTTTAAAAAAACGTTACTTTGCAGCAGGTGTACCGGGTTCATTTCACGGACGTTTTTTCCCTCGAGCTTCCCTTCACTTTGTTAATTCGTCTACTGCACTTCATTGGATTTCTAGAGTTCCTAAAGAAGCTGGCGATATCAATTCCTCAAAATGGAATAAAGGCAGGATACATTATACTAATGCTTCAAATAAAGTCCTGCAAGCTTATTCAGCTCAATATGTGAGGGACATGGAAGCATTTCTTCTTGCTCGCGGAAACGAGATTGTCTGTGATGGATTGATGTTTATTTTGGTTCCAGCTATCCCAGATGAAACATTAGCTTCTGCAACAAGTATTGGTGTACTTTTGGATGTTTTGGGATCTTGTCTCATGGAAATGGCGAACATGGTAACCTTTATATATATATATATATATCTGAAGTCATGCACGTAGACTTAATAACATTACTTGACATTGGGAGATAATGATATCAATTGTGTTTTTCCAGGAAATTTTGGATGAAGCTAAAGTGGATTTCTTCAATTTGCCAGTGTACTTAACATCACCTAAACAAGTGAAAGAATTGGTAGAGAAAACCTATAGAAAGATGGGAGAGATTAGGGACGGTGTTTCCGCCAGAAACTGGTGCGCAAATACTTAGTAACCATATAAGAGCTGCAAGTGAAGAAGTCATCAAACAACACTTTGGGCTCAGCCATAATGATTTAGACAAATTGTTTGATCTTCACTCCAAAAGACTTATTGATCCTCTCTCAGTCTGTACTAATTCAGAAGAGAAGTATTTTCAAATGTTTCTTGTTCTCAAACGCAATAGCGTTAGTATTGCACAATAGTGCAAACATGCAATATGGTTGTATTCATCCTTAAGCAGAGAAATCCCCCTATCTATTTCTTATTTAAAAGCCTAATTAATGCTAATCCACTTTCACTCTTTGCACCGTAACCGCGACGTTGGAAAAGTTAAATGGCTTATGCTAATCCTCTTTGTCACTGCAACCGCAGCAATGAAATAATTTAATGGCCTTTTGTTAATCCTGTTTGACACTGCTGCTCCAGTTTGATACTAAGAGCCAATTCATATGGTAATGACCAAACATAAAAATTTGGTCAGCCAGGTGGATGGCCAAACTGGGTTTTCCATTATGGGAAAGCGTATGGCGCCACTACAATAAACGCGCTATAGGACCACAGACATGGGCGTTCGGAAGCATGACACGGGCGTTTGAAGGCATGACTCGCGTCATTAGAAATGATGTCGTCGCTTTGTGTGCTGTATCGGGCGTTATGAATAATGACTCCAACGGTCGACTCCCTAACGTACAGATTTCCAACGTTCGGAATTTCAAACCTATAAATTCCTTCCATTGTTTTCATTTTCAGTCACACCACTTCCATTTCCTTCTTCTAAAACTCTTCTAAAATCAAAAATTTCGAATACAATATGAACATATATAGCGAGAAGAGCGATGAATAGTATAAAGAAGAAAAAAGATCGAAAAAGTGAATCGATACCGTTGCCCCACACAGATGTAGATTTTACTCAAAATCGAGAAGAAGAGTTTTCTAACCCAAATATAGTTGCTGCTCCATTATTAGTTCTAGGTCATGTGTTGGGGCATCGTGAACGATCTGAGAATATCATGTCAAGAGAGGTGGATTTTCAGAATTAAATTATTTTTATGTTCGTTTACCGCCTGCAGTCCGAGATAGGGATGACATATATCCTTGGCGTGCGCTTTATCGAATTCAGCCTATAAAACATAAAAAAAAAATATTCCAAAAACAGTGGTAGAAAGGTGGTGGATGACGACGCACATATTCCATTTTATGGATTTAAAAATTGGTGGGTTTTTTTTAACTTAAGTTAAATTAAAAAATTTAAATAACTACTAAATAATCAAAAGAATTAATCATAGTTGATATTATACTTGTAATAGGTATTACTCCCCTTGATCTGTATTTCATTGTTGGGATTCCCAGTTGAATGGGAGACCCGCTACCATTCAACCAAGACGAATGGTTCTCAAATAGTAAATGGGAGATGCTTTGTCCCTCGCTTGTGGAATCAGATACCCCTTGTAAAGGTTTGGAAGGAGGTGGGATTAGATGTTCGGCCTTGAAGATTTTCCTAACCAAATCCAGATACCCATAACATGTAGATGACTATGATGAACTCGAAAGATTGTGTATCTTACGGGTACTGGGTCAGCCATTGTTTCCAAACTCAACTTGTGTTGCTCCTGTTGGTTGGCTTCAAGCGTTAGAAGATCTCGACAAAGCACCAGATTATGACTGGGGATCTGCAATTTTAGCAGAATTATATTGTGCGCTGGATAATGCGTCCATGGGCGAACCAAACTTCACTGGTTTCTGGAGCATCATAGAGGTAAATATCAAAATTATTATTTTTAAATTTATTGTTATTACTAAATACTAAAATTATGGAGTAATTTGCAGTATTGGTGGTATACCTACTTCTGTCTTGGTAAACCAATCCTACAAGACGAGACAGTTAGATTTCCAATGTTGGACATGTATATGAAGACCAACATACATAGGAACACTGGCAGCGATGTCTTTGGTTCCAGTTTTGTGCAGAGGTTACAACAGATAACTCGGAGCCACAACAACGTAGTTGTTCACCCTTACGTTGGTTTATCTTAGTATAATGAAGCGCTTGTAGAAGGTATTCTTGATTATTCTTCTCGTAGAGTTGCTTTTTACAGTCCGGTATCACAAATGGGGGTTTGGTATCTGGGAGAAAGAGTGCAGTACCAAATACAAGGTATATTTGCAATTGCAATTAACCCGCTACAAAAGATGCAAACCTCTGCATTAGATTTTCATCGGATGAGAATAACCGGTTGGGAGAGGTATAAACTAAATACAAGGTTGGTTTTAGATGAAGCGTAGTATGTCAGCTGGTACCAGTCAATTACGAAGCCTGTGATTGGGACACAGAACATGCACGTCTATGGGGTTGATTTCCCAGGATTATCAAATATGTCCCATAATCCAAATATCGTTCCTAGCCAACCACCTCCAGAAGACCCAAGCTTTATGACTTATCCCAGGACGGGTACAAGTTCTTCATCATCCTCGTCAAATATTGCCCGAAATTCGTCGGGAGCTGCAAAGTATTACTTCACAAGGTGAGACAACCACAATCCCCATTGTTTCCCAAGGTATGGAACGTGATTATCCTTACTACAATGTCACTGCCAGTGAGGATGAGATGCGAAATCAACTCAACGATATGCATTGGATTTTTCGACAATTAGGGGCGACGCACTTGGAACAAGTACGAAAATGGCATACAAACACAATGTTCGGATTGACTCCAACTGCAAATGATGATGGGCGGCGGTCACATTCTTCCGATCCACCAGGAGCAACAGATCATCATGGCACGAAAGTGAAGAAAACAACAGATCAGGTTTGCACGAAAGTGAAGAAACAGTGGTGCGAGATACACAACACAATGTGGTGCGAGAAACACAACACAATACTGCTTCACCACAAATTGTGTCTGTATCTCAACCTCCGACATATCGGCTTGAACCTAGGCACATTTCATCATCATTCTCGCCCTACAACCCAAATGTGCCCTACAACCCAAGTGAATGCTACACACCAACACTACCACGACAACAAACCTCTTATATGCTTGGAGGACCGAGTACACAGAGTTCTTACCAATCGCCTAATTTTGTTCAGCCCGGTCAGCCAGGTCTATCAGGTTTATCCCCACTTGGAAATTTACAAGCTATGTTGGCTTTGGGTGATTACCCAGGTTCATCCCCAGGTCTTTCTGAATTTTTGGCTCCAGAAAATAATAATGGGGGAGATAGAGATGAGTGACGTTAGAGAGATTATTGTAATTTTTAATTTTTCTTAGTTTTAGTTTTAGTTTTAAAAGTACGACAGTCTTTAATTAAATAAAGTTACACATGTTTAAAAGTAAGCGTTTTACATTGGCTTCACTAAATTACGACGGACTACATTACATTAACTTCACTAATGAGAATAAGTACTAGGTACTACAAAGAAGGGGTTGAAACTGTTCAACACCTTAAGGATTTCAAAACATTTTTCGAAAGAAAAAGCCACATTTTTCCATCTTCGCAAATAAGATTCATCTTTTTCTTTAGCATGGAACTTGCCGAACTAACTGGGGAAGAGACATGTTCAATCAAGAATTTAGAGTGAAATGAGGAGTATTTATAGAATTCAAAAAAATGTAGCCGTTGGATCGACATATTTTTCAGTCGTTCAGATGGAGCCGTAGGCGCCTTTGAGTCAGACGCTGGCGTTTCTAGTGACGACGCTGACGCTCTAAGTAAAGACTCGCGTTTTTACTGAGAACGCGGGCGTTATTGGCTTTGACGCCAGAGTTAGTAGCGATGGCGCGCGTCTGTTGTTCCGACTCAATGTACAAATGAACAGATCAGTTCAGTTGAACATCCATTTTCTTGATTTGTTCATTCCATAGTGGGAGCAAAATGAACAAACTCTGAGTTTGTTCATCCCATAAGAACTGCTCTAATGCAATAATCATATATGCCTCGTGTTGATCCAATTTCATGTATTTTTTGTTTTGTTTTATGGAAATGAAATAAATATGATAAATGCAACATGAAATATTTAATTGATTTGGTTTGTTTATACTGAGAAGCACAATACAGAGATTGGTTTGTTTAATAAGATTAAGTACACTATCTTCACTTGGTGTCTTATCTCTAAGGACTTTGAATCTCCAACTTTGAGTGATGTTATGGCAAGCTGGCCAAAGATTTATTTTGATTATCTGTAATCTAGGAAGTAGTCTGTTACTTTCCTAGATTTTTTGTTTTGTTCTCTTTGTTTTGTACTCTATAAGGGTGGTACAAATCTTTTGTACCCTCTTCTTTTTTATCAATAAACTTCTTTACCAATCAAAAAATATATATTTTTAATTGATTTGTGTCAATTTCTAGCTATAACTCTTGAATTGTAAGAATTATCGTGGAGCCCGTAACATTTGCAAAAGCCAAAAAAAAAAAATCTGCAATACTCCCCAACGAAATGTGCATTTACACGTTAAGCAGGATTCTTAGAACACCAAATCAATACTCCCCAGCGAAAATGTGCATTAAAATCTGGATAATGCATCACTCATAGTGGGTTCAGCGATCTTATGCAAAAGTCATTATAAGATCCTCATTTTAGATGTGATATAAACAAAACCCTTACGCTCAAAAGTAATTCTCAATAACCAGAGTAGTCTTATTCCGTAACTTTTACAAGTGGACTGACATGAAAACATTACGTAGCTCAATTTTGTTTCAAGATGTGAAGTTTCCTAAACCATATTTTTTTAGCCTGGCGAGATTGGGGTATATTCAGATTAATTGGGGTATACCCAATAAGATAAAATCTGGTCATTATGAAGTAAATTCAAGCCACCCCATAACCTTGTATTTTTTAAATGGCTAATATCCTTTTGGTTAATTAACACTAAAATTCTGATTAGGATAATTAATTGAGTTTAGATTAAAAATTTGAAATTATGAATTCAGTAGATTAAACCTTTCATTTGTCTTATGAGTTCGATTTCGATCAAAAATTTGGTTTTGAAAATATACAAGGCCGGCAAGGTCGTGGTTTGAATAAGGTGCCGACCGATCTTTGGCCGGCAAGGTCCACGTTGAATAAGTTGTCGACCAGTTTTCGGCCGGCAGTGCCTAATTTGAATAAGCTGCCGACCAGTATTCGACCGGCATGGTCCTCGGATGAAGAACACGCCGACTATCTTGGAAAACAATCTCACGGTCGGCATGTAAATATTTCCTACCATGTAGGCTATCCTAAAGTCGGGATGCACATAATTTATAACACTACCGGCTGACATGTAGCCGGCATGTTAACGATTTATGTCCTTGCCGGCCTAAACTTATACCAAACAGAAAACAAAATATGGAAGATGTAATATACTTTATTCATGCAATTTTGGTTACTATATTGATTGAAGCATAAAACCTAATCCTTGTCGACGGAAAAACGAATGCACTTAGCATGTGCATCAAGCCTTTGAACCCCTAGGCGACCCTCGTGGACGAGTTATAGTCTCGTGAGGGATTACATAGAGGTATACCCACAAAACCTACACTAAAACTTCTAAAACCATCAATCTTCCTCCGACGAAGACGATACCGCAGTAGTCCGGGTTATCCTCCGGGATTCTTTCGGCCAAGAAGTGATAGCTTGCATCGAATGCGAATGCTTCCCCCTTTACCTCCAAGTAGCGCGCTTTCACGACTTCGTGCTACAAAAACACAAAAACAAACTTACATTTGTTAGTGGTATTTCATTGGAAGATAAAACAACATGGATCACGTAAAACAAACCACAAAAATACTCACAAATTGTGCAATGGACAAGGTGAAGGGGCGAGTGTTAAAAATCCGAGGTTGGAGAGCTAAAAATGCAAGTATTGCATTTTCAATGACTAGGTGCCTCTCATGCACTTGTTGAACACTTCTTGCATTTGGATTCCCAAAGTCTTGGATAAATTTGTTGTGTACGCTAGCCCAAAAGGTTGTAGAATCCACCCTTTCGGAGGATTGACGTCTAAGTTGTTTTTCCGCATATCATGCTTTTGTAATTGCCAAATCTTCATTTGAATCAAATGAAGTCATTGTTGTTTAGCTATTGGGTGAGTTAGATGGATTGTATGATGATATGAGCTTTGGATAGTATATGGAACTATTTGTAGGTTGTTTTGTAGAGAGAAGTAGTGTATTTATAGGATGGTGACCAAATTTGGCCGTTATAGTGCCCAAGTACAAGTAATTGTACTTGCAAAAAATTTGAATTTTGAATCCGCCGGTGAGGTTTGTTTTCTCCAACATGCCGACCTAATAAATAGCAGGATAGGTATGAATTTTGTTACCATGCCGACCTGATAAGATTTTAAGCATCAGGAGAAAGGTTTTTCTGCCACACATAGCTGGCAGGGTCGATAACATACTACCCTTCCGGCTAATAAACAGCCGGCAATGTAAGAATTTTGTTATCATGCCGACCTTATATGATTTTAGGCACCAGGAGAAGGTTTTTTTGCCATAAATATCCGGCATGGTCGATAACATATTACCTTTCCGGCGGGTTAACAACCGGATAGGTTTGAATCGTATTACCTTGACGACCCTGGTAACTATACAATTTCCGTTGTCAGGGCCGGCAGTCTGACAATTCACAACCTTGCCGGGCCTGGAACAGTCGGCAATGTAACTTAAAAGAAGCAATGCCGGCATATGTATTTAAACTTTACATAGCTAAACAAACCATTCATTCAACAACTAGAAATCCAACATTTTTTGTCCAAAATACGAAAACATGTCTCATAAACCTTAAAAAAACATTTGTCCACACCATTAACTTAAACATTTGGCCACCACAACATAAAGAAATAAACTAGGAAAGCATTCATTCACCACGACCACGACCATGAACACGACCCCGTTTTGGAACACTACCTTCACCACCACGACCACTGCTGCTACCATCACCACCACGACCACTGCTGCTACCTTCACCACCACGAGCACTACGAGTCCTCTTTTTACCAGCCTTCATCTTGGCTTGTGCTTCCCTCCTAGCTTTTTCTTCCATCTTTACTTCATCCTCAAGTTGCTTGAACAATATATAGGCATCCTCATTGTCAACATTGCAAGCATAGTCAATGTGCTTGGTTTGCTCTTCAATCGACAAAGGCTCTCCTCTGTCTTTCGCGCAGCACAACACACTCACAAAGGTCTTCAACTGGTCCTTCTATTTTCAATTAAATAACAAATAATTAATAGAATGATTCGGTAATGCAATCAATCTTAAAATAGTAAGAGCGACTCTAAAATACTTACAAAGAACTTAAGCATTGTTGTTGGGTCTTTCGTTTCCATCTTCTTCTTACGAGCCAGTTCTTCAGCAGTCATTTTCCTAATCACATTAGGACGAGCCCAACCCAAGTACCGCGCCATGTATTTCTTAGTAGCTTCATGACCTGTGGTCACCTCGTCCAAAAGACTCACATCGATTTTTTGACCACGTCTGTCGTCCCAATGTTCTTGAGTTGGAGCTGGATCGTAAACGACGTAAATACTTTTTTGGGACGTGGTGCATTCAGCCATTTTCACAGTAAAGAACGGCTTTTCTTCATCGAAATGAGGTTCTTCTTGGACATAACCCAATTGTCGCATTACCCGATGTAGATCGTACATTGAATATCCATCAAACGTAGTCATCAAGGGTCCATAGTATAATGCAACAACTTCATCTCTCCTTTGGATTAAACCTTGATTTCTAGCATCTCTATACGGATCAAATATCACCTCCTCCGAAGTCAATTTGTCGATGGCGTTTCGGAGTTTGATAAGTTGTTGCGGCATTTCCTTATCCTGAGTACCCTTAAAACTGTACATTTGCGCTCTTAGCTTATTAACCGCAACACTCTCATCCACTTTGACGTAGGAGTTGGCTTTGAACAAAGAAGGGAAGTCCTCATATATCCAAACCTATGCAAAAAAAAAAGTTTAGTAAGAATCTTATCTTACGAGAATTTTGCAAATATAAATGATTTAAACAATAAAATTACCTGGAAGAGACATGTGTTTCCGTTAACTTGCTTAGTGAGTACCCTAGAACATTTTCCCGACTCATTGTTCAAGAAGGAGACCACCGCAGTACCCCAAGAATACTCACACATCTTATCTAAGGGATCCAATAGTTGCAAGTAACTGGCCTCGACCAAGCTTCCGGAAATGTCGGGGAAGATACATTTGCCCAGGACGTATAGCAAATAAGATGACGCGGTAGCATTGATTCGCATCGGGTTCAGCCTTCCTTTGTTATCAAATATTTTGTTTGTCTCCCACAATTTGTCCCTCAACTTCTTCAGATTAAACTTCTTGCTTAGACGACCATCCTTCATCTCAAGAACAGACTCCGTCTCAACCTGATTCCAACCGAACAATTTATGGCTCAATTTGTAAATATCCTTGAAAAAAAACTTATTATCGAATCCCTCAGTGACTGCTTTTCCATTAACCTGGAGGCCCAGAATTTGTTGAGCATCATCGGGAGTTATCGCCATCTCACCGAATGGGAATAACATTGTATCAGTCTCTCCGTAGAACCTCTCACAGAATGCATATATGGTAACTTTATCATGCTCAATATTCGAACTCTCCACCGCAGGCCACAACCCGGAGTTCTTGACAATCACTTTCACCTCCTCACATTCCTTGTCAAGATCCCAAGTATTAGTCACTGAACACGAAGCTTGGCGACTCATGAGACAGACGACATGCCTGTGATCCTAAATACCAAAAAAAACAAAATGAAAAGAAATACAAACATTTGACGCAAATTTAAGATAGTTACACACTTGAATAAAGAACAAAGACGGATTGAGATTACTTAGGATAGTATTATGGATCGTACATGCCCAAGAGTCTTTGTATCCAAAAAGAACTTCTCCACCATCTCTTGGGGTCCCCCTTGGAGGCTCACCTGGTTTCAATGTAACCATCAAGTGACGGGGAGGTATGTGAGAATCATCTGGTTTAGTGATCACCCTCTTCCTCGTTCCGTTTTCGGTTGAAGATGAAGCTTCGGTGGGTTGAACAATAACTAGAGTTTGTTCTCCATCTCCTTCTTCTTCTTCCACTGACTCTTCAATAATTTCTTCTTCGATTTCCTTATCTTTATCTCCATTACCATCATCATCATCATCATCACCTCCTCCAACATTAGGCATGTCTTGATCACCATCATCATCATCATTGTTACCTCCTCCATCAGCCAGAGTGATTTCATCAACATCATCATCATCACCTCTTCTACCAGATGGAATTGATTGGTCTTCATCTGGAGTCTCGTCTGAATCACTGGATTCCGATGGTGGTTCAGAATCATTCGGTACACGGATCTTGAGCGTCCCCGACACAACGTATGCCCCTCTATGTGTTGAAGTCAACAGTTTTTCACCAACACGAGGAGGTCTTGAAGGAGGACTAAGAGCTTTCAGAGATTTTTTCTTTGCATTTTCCAACCTAAACAAGAACAATTAAGAAAAAAAATTACAGGTCGGCAGGGTCGACAGGTTTAACCAATCTGGCGGAACAATAGCCGGAAGGGTCGACTAAAACATACGTGCCGACTAAAGTATAGTCGGCAGGGTATCATCAAAATAGCTTGCCGGTTGATGACAAATATGAACACAGTAGAACATGAATTTTTCACATTACAGGTCGGAAAAGTCCATTACCCATACGCTGCCGGCCAACTAACAGCCGGAATGGTCTTATATAAATACCTTTCCGGTTTTACAAATTCTAGGCATCAGGAACCAAATATTCAAAACAAGGGGCCGGCAGGGTAAAAACTAATACCATGTCGGCTTCATTAAAAACTGCCGCCGGCAAGGTCTGCATTTGAATAACCTGCCGGACCTGCTAGTAGCAGTTACAGATACTAAGCAGCCGACAAGTTCTTCAACCTAAGAGCTTGCCGGCCAAACCCTAACTATGAAAATCCGGCAAGGTCGATAACATAGTACCTTGCCGGCGTCGCAACTGCCAATTCACATTTTCGATTTTTCTGCCCTAATTTAACATGCAAACATCAAATCGAAGTACTAGAGTGGGTTTAAGTAGGCCCTTACTTTCTTAATCGCATTATTTCTTCGTTTTGAGCGGGTTCAATTTCTCCTTATTCAACCGTTTTTTCTTCGCTTTCTTAGCAACCAAACTTGCAATTCCAGGGTTATACTCATTGAGTTTTCGATTAACTTCTTTCATACGAGTTTCCCTCCACCGTGGTGGATCCATTGATGAAGATTAATCGGAGTTTTTGAATCGACGATTTTAACGAATTGATCGACGAGTTTTGGTGGTGGTGGGGGTGATGGAGCCGGTAGGGTTGTGGAGGAGAAGAAGAAGAGAAGAAGAAGATGAAATGAAAAGATTAAAACTGATTTAGGATAATAGGTTTTTAAAGGGTAAGGATAGTTTTGTAACTTACCCATTAGGACTCCCCCTAAAACCCTTAAAAAGAGTCCCTTTAAAATTGGGTATATCCCAATTAGTTCGAATATACCCCAATCTCGCTAGGTTTTTTAGACACAAGAAAAATTTATAAGCAAGAAAAAGGAGGGAACAGATGTTCCACACTCTCAACATGTCGTCCCACCAAACCTTGGCCCTATCCGTGAGGGCGTGATCAGGAATCCATGTCGAGTTGTCGACCTTAACCTTTTTTTTTCTTTTTCTTTTTTGTTTTTGAGCACTAACATAAGATCTGTTATGACGTGGATCAATTAACACTCACCGATTCCTTCTGATATTAATGACGTGGATCAATTAACACTCACCGATTCCTTCTGATATTAACGTAGACCAACCAATCTGCATCACACCAGCTGGTTAGGGTCCAAATTCAATGGTTGAGGGCGCTGTGGCGTACCCAAAACTATAGAAAGGTCGACAAAATTTAAAAGAAAGGTCGTCCGTGCATGGCTGCTAAGGGAAGTGGCTGACTGACTCATTCAATAATCAATCTAGTAAAGTCAAAATCTCTTCTTTGATGACTTTTTAAGTTCTCCAACAAAAGTCCCGCATGGAAAATACGCAGACAGAAACTTATCGCTACGGATGTATATATGTGGTTTACATGAAATGGAGTGGGGTCAGCAGATGCTGTTTGCCCCTACTTCACACGTCCACCATTGTTCACGTTCAAAATGTCCACTGTGAGTTGCCCATGGGTTTTAGCATGTATAAATAGCCGTTGAACTATCAAGGTTTGCGAGTTAAAGGTTTGTGAGATAGAGATATGCAGATGGAAAAATCAGCTGTTGAATCACATCCAATGAAAGGTGGAACTGGGCAGCACAGCTATGTTCAGAATTCCTCCCTTCAGGTAGGTACACACGATATCTTTCTCCCTTTTCCTAGTCCACATATCATATATCCATTAAAAGTTTTTTTTTTTTCCATTTCCAATTATGCTGGTTCATCTGAGTCCGACTAAACAAAATTATTAAATAGAAAACAAAACTAGTCACAAAACACCAAAGTAACCAAACTTGTGGTAGAAAAAATCCAACCATATTATTTTTAATAAATAAAAATCATTTGGTTAAAAAGTGGCACAAAAACCCCAAGTAAAATAATAATGAGTAAATTTAGTTTTTTTTACTTAAAAAAAAACTCAAACATACTCTTTTTACTTCTTCTTCTTCTTCTTCTCTCCTTTTTTTCTTTTTTCTTTCTTCCATCTCCATCTCCTTCTGCCCACCACCACCGGCACCAATAGATCTCCACGAACACCAGCAATAACACCTCCGTCACCAGCAGCAGCAACACTTACGTCTCCTCCATGAACACCTCCGTCTCTTTTTCTTCTATTTTTGTTCAGATCTATCACCAACAGTAGCTCCGCCACCACCAAATCAGCCGCTATGTCTAGATCCGTCACCAACACCACCTTTATCTCATCCACGAACACCTCCTTCTCTTTTTCTTCTACTTTTTTGTTCATATTTATCACCCACAGTAGCTCCGCCACCACCAAACCAGTTATTATGTCCAGATCCGCCACCACCAACATCTCCGTCTCCTCTATTAGCATCATCATCACTATTTCAGCCTCCTTCTTCAATCATCTAAAACCATTAATACCTTCAAATTCACAACCAACAACACCTCCTCCTCCTCCTCCTTCTCCTTTTATCCTCTACAATCAACACAATACTTGCAGATCCACCCGTATTCAATCCTCTACAACCACCAACAACACCACCTTCTGATGTATCATCACCAGCAAATGATGATACATCTTCATCGTCGAAATCAAAATTGTGTTGGGGAAATGACAGATTTATGATGAAACCAAAATTGGTTTCATCAAATTCTTACAGTTTTGGCAGGTAAAAAAAGTAAACTTATGATGAAACCAAATTTACCAATTTTCTATCATGAAACCAAAGATTTTAACGATGAGAATTAAGTTTATGATGAAACCAAATTTTGGTTTCACCTGATTTTGCCTAGTTTATTCTGCTTGACTTGGAAGTCATCGTGTTTGGTTTCATCATTGAAGTTATGTTGGTGAAATGACATTATGTGGAAAAATGATGAAACCTATTTTCATCATATTTTTTTCATTTTGTTGAATATTGATCTCTATGAAAACCAATTTTTGATGGTGAGACACAAGTGGATTGTTTATTGTTGAAACTAGTCTTAGTTGAGGAGTTAATGGTAGTGGTGGGCGGCGATGGGGGCGGTGCAGTTGACGGTGGTGGTAGGTTTCATCTTATTGTGTTTCATTTTTTCTTTTTTCTTCTTTGTCCTTTCTTTTATGATGAAACCAAAATTTGGTTTCATCATTTTTTCCGTTTGGTTTCATCTAATTTCGGTGAAACCAATTTTGATTTCACCATTTTTTCTGGTGGTGGCGCGGTGGCGGTCGGTGGCGGCGGTGGTGGTCAGCGGCGGTGATTGGTGGCGGTGCGGTGGGTGGTAGTCGGCGGCGGCGGTGGTCGACACCGGTGGTGGTTGGCGGTGCCGGCGATGGGTGGTGGTGGTCGGCGGTGGTGGACGGTGGTGGTTGCGCGGTGATGGTCAGTGGTGGTGGTGTTGCTGGTGGTGGGTTGTTGTTGGTGGTGATAATATAATGAAATTTAAAGGTGGAGTTGATTTTTGTTTTTGTTGGTGTGATTTAAATAGTAGAAGGGTAATATAGACAATTTATGTTAAATGGGGTTTTTGTGAACAATTTGTTTTGGTGGAGTTTTTTTGCATGGATAATGACACCTTTGGGGTTATAACTCGTGGCCCGAATAGAAAAGCTATAAAATTGTATATCCAGTTAGATGTATGCGCAATAAGTCGGATATAATTTCATACATATCTCACTCAAGTACCTCCAAATCCGATGCATGTATGAGCTAAGTACAATTTCGAGTTAGATGCCGATCACGAGTCAAACCAAAACAAACATGGTGTTGGCGTTGCGCTTAGACCAATGATCTGTTTTCACTTTCTAATAAAGTAACTAACATTCCAATCGTCGTTTTGAGTTTTACTTTTTCTTGTTATCGGCAGAGACGTGGCATTGATCTTTCACAAGGGATGATAAACGAAGCAATTGCTAAAGAATTCGATGTCGAAAACCATCTAATGAACAACCCAAACACCACCTTTCGCATTGCTGATTTGGGATGTTCAGTGGGATGCAATAGTCTCGTTTCCGTTAATGCCATAATCGAAGCCATGGATCTCAAATTTGAATCATATTTTCAAGAGCTGCAACTTAAGCAAACTGCAACACCTGAGTTCCAAGTATATTTTAATGACATTGCATTAAACGATTTTAACACTCTATTTGCGTCGATTCCTTTAGAAAAGCGTTACTTTGCAGCAGGTGTACCGGGTTCATTTTACGGACGTTTGTTTCCCCGAGCTTCCCTTCATTTCATCAACTCATCAACTGCACTTCATTGGCTTTCCAGAGTTCCAAAAGGGCCGGCTGGTGATATCAACCCGGGATGGAATAAAGGCAGGATACATTATAGTAGTGCTTCAGATGAGGTTTTTCAGCTTATTCAGCTCAATATGTTATGGACATGGAATCTTTCCTTCTTGCTCGTGGACACGAGATTGTCTGTGGTGGATAGGGCTGCACATGGGTCGGGTTGGGTCGGGTTTGGCCTCACCCACCACCCGACCCACTGCTGGTGGGTAATTGAACTTTTCACCCGCAACCGACCCACCATAACAATGGGTCTCTTTTCACCCGACCCACAATAAGTCGGGTTGGGTCGGGTCGGGTGGTGGGTTTTCACGTGCCTACCAACATCGTTACCAAGTTTTTCTTCCACAAAATATCCAACAACCTCCTCCGCCTTCATTTTCAATGGCGATGGCAAAACCAAAACCAAAACCTTCATCAACAGCCTCTTCTTCATCAAAACAATCCATCCGTAGAAGCTATAAGAATTCTGGTTTCAGAAAAAGATTATTATGGGTTTTGAAGCAACAAAAAACTCGATTTTATATTCTTCGTTGATGCATCACTATGCTCCTATGTTGGCATGAACACGCTTTACCAGATGATTGATTTTCAGTTCAAGTTTTTTTTTTTTTTAGATTTAAGTTTGGAACCTAAACATGGGTTCACTGTAAAATTGAAGATCAAATTTAGTGGAGATCGAAAAAATTCCTAAACAGTTTGCAGTTTGAATTTCAGAGAGAGATCAAAAAAGTTATGGAGAAAATCAAGATTGGTTGAAGAACTATATGTATGTACATAGTACTCGTTTGGGGTTTTAAAGAGAGAGAATTTCAATTTGTAAGTAATGAATAAGAATTTCTTTCTCTAATAAAGCTCTTTAATTTTCAAGCAAAAACTTGGTAACGAGGAGGTTAGATTTATTGGGCGGGTTGGTGGGTCGGTTCGGGTGAAGGAAATTCCTACCCGCAACCGACCCAACATACGGTGGGTTTTCACGTGCCTCACCCATAGTCGACCCGTACCTAGGTGGGTCGGTTCTGGTACGGGTATTTTTCGACGGGTGTGGGTCGGGTCGGCGGGTCGAGTCGGTTATGTGCAGCCCTAGTGGTGGATTGATGTTCATTTTGGTTCCAGCTATCGCTGACGAAACATTAATTTCTCAAACAAGTCCTGGTTTACTTTTGGATGTTTTGGGATCTTGTCTTATGGAATTGGCAAAAATGGTAACCTTCTTTTGATGCCACAAGTGTGCGCATAGACTAAGGCTTATATATAACTTGACATCGGATGGAAATCAATTTTAATTAGTTTGTTGCTTGCATGCATGCAGGATATCGTGGATGAAGCTAAAGTGGATTCCTTCAACATGCCGTCGTACTTAACATCACCAAAGCAAGTGAAAGATTTAGTAGAGAGAACTGGGTGTTTCACTATAGAAAGATTGGAGATATTGGAAACACTGTTTCCACCTGCAAGAGGTGCACAAATACTTACCAACCATATGAGAGCTGCAAGTGAAGAAATATTCAAGCAACACTTTGGGTTCAGTGATGATGATTTAGACAAATTGTTTGAGCTTTATTCCGAAAGACTTGTTGATCCTCTCTCGATCTTTACTAAATCAGAAGACAAGTCTTTTCAAATGTTTCTTGTTCTCAAACGCAATAACGTTAGTATTGCATAGTAGTGCAAACATTATGGTTGTGTTCATCCTTTAGCAGAGAAATCCCTTTATTTTTGTTTCTTGTTCTCCAACGTAATGGCATTGTTAACGGACATGACTAGTGCAAACATTATAGTTGTATTTAACCGTTTATTTTTGTTATTTTTAATATATTAATTTCAACCGTTTCGATTCTAGCTACACAGAAAAGTTGACTACTCCTAGACAATACGTAAATTCTAATTTCGAAAATAAAAGTACCCAAAGCTAGTAACCTACTACTCTATATATTTGCAGCACACATTTAAGCTCTTGAACTATAAATTTGAGCAAAAGCCTAAGGGGTGTGAACCTGACTCGATCCAAGTATCAGATCGTTTGTTTTTATATTTTCCTGGTATCTGACTTGCCTCATAAATATTGACTCAGAGATATGTCAGTCATTTCTGACTGGATTAAAAAAAAAATCTTCCAATTTTTGAATGAGATGTAAGTCGTATACAGATGAATCAGAGAAAACAAACAATCCAGGTTTAGAGAAATCTGCTATTCTGTTCAGCAAGGGGGTCAATGAGGAAAGAAGAAAACATGTGGCTGAGATTTTGGGTGTTAACCAAATGAGAGCTAATGATAAATATCTGGGCTTTCAACTTCTGAAATCAGCGTTTGGAATTGATTTCTTTGACTTTATATTCGAGAAGATACAGAATAAACTTGCTGGGTGGAAAAGAATATATATTTGTCTCACGCTGGGAAGACTATCCTTATAAAGCATGTCCTTCGGTTTGGACAGACCCTTACTATCATTAGATCATTTTTTCTTGAGGAGGATTATATATCCACATATTCCCTCCATATTTTTCTTTGAGGATTCTTTTGAGAGGAAACCCGCTATAAAATTAGCCTCCCAGTAGTCATGACCGAAAGATATGCCATCAAATTCATTCTTCAATGTTAAAATGTCAGACTTCAGACCTTGTAGGTGCCACAGAACTCTGACCTCACTGCAGACTTGCGCATCATAAATGGAATCTCATCAACTTCCAATTTTGTGATCCCAAGGAGTTTCTCAAGAAGTATGCCATTTCTAACAGCCCAAACTTCTGCCATATTACTGCTGAAAATGCGGGGGTCAAACAACCACACCCAAAAATTCGTTTGGCAATTTGAGAGGACTTACTCCATTATACTTTCTAGAGAATCAACTAGACAGTCAGACTCAATCTAGAGTAAAGTATATCAAAGAGTTTAATATCTCTAACTCTTAATTCATTCCGCAATCAGCAAATAGAAATTTGCGAGAGGAGTTACTTGAACGGTATCAAAGACCAATGTTCAAGTGTCAATCAATATAAATCAACAACCAAAGGTTGGATATTCTAATTGATTGATCTTAATGCACAACCTGTGATATTTCAATTATATAAAAAATATAACGCGGAAAAGGAATAACATAGACACCAGAATTTTGTTAACGAGGAAACCGCAAATGCAGAAAAACCCCGGGACCTAGTCCAGATTGAACTCAACACTGTATTTATCCTCTATAGACTCTAGCCTACTACCAATTAACTTCGGACTGGACTGTAGTTGAACCTTAATCAATATCACACTGATTCAAGGTACAGTTGTGTTCCTTACGTCTCTGATCCCATCAGGATACTACGCACTTGATTCCCTAAGTTGATATCACCCACAACCAAGAGTTGTTACGACCTGAAGTCGAAGACTTCATAAACAAATCTGTCTCACACAACAAAGTCTATGGTTTGAATAAATCTGTCTCCCACAGAAATACCCAAGAGTTTTTGTTTCGTCTGATACAGGTGTATCCGTACTCCTTTAGGGAACTTAGTTAACCTCAAGCTAAGTTGAGGGAAGAATCCTATTCTAGGCAGGAATCCTTGTTTAGGAAGAATTCCTAGTTAGGGAAGAGTTTTGCTTTAGGCAATACTCTTAGTTTAGGAAATAGATTCCTAATAGAAGTCCTTGGTCGGCTGAGTACGATGAAGGCTATAAATAGATGGCTTTAGCTGATAGCTAAAACACAGACTCTAGGCACATGAAACCTAGCAAACAGTTTAAGGTCGAACCACTTTTTAGAGAGATTGTGAGCGTAACAAAGAGAGAATTGTAATCGTTTTCTTATTTATAATCTAGAGGAGATATCTTTCTTCGAATTACTACTTGTGTTCTGTGTTTTCTAAGTTTCTCGTCTATTATTATTCTGAATTCCGCCTCTATAATAATAGTCACCAAGGTATAGAGATCATACTTATCAAGTTGGCATCAAGAGCAAGGTTAGTTTCTAGGGTAGATCCCTGTGGTTTATGGTTTTCACTAGATCTCTCTACATAAAGCTTGGTGAGGTACTCGAGAAGCTAGAAGACTTTAAGACAACAAGGGGATCAAGGATGACAAAGTCAGATGATGATCCTAAGGAAGGCGAACCACAAACTATGGAAGAAAATGTGGCTACGCTGCAGACAGACATGAAGACAATTCAGTTACTCTTCAGGAGTTGAGTGAATGTATTCGTTCTCATACACCTAAGAAGAAGACGAATAAAAAGGTTACACCTTCACCTGTAGCTTCGGACAAAGATGATTCGGAAAAAGACGAGTCGGAAGAAGAAGAAGAAGGGGAAGAAGATGAGGACGAAAATAAGGAAATCGAGCTTCCTAAAGGTCCTACATCGACTAAATCTCATGGTAAGAATCTGAAAATTGATTTCCAAGTTAATATTCCACTTTACGATGGGAGTGTCGATGTAGAAAAATTGGATGATTGGATTGAACGTCTAGAGACGTATTTCTCTTTCTTTGAATATGGTTCAAAGGAAAAGATATCTTTCGCGGCACTGAAGCTACAAAAGCATGCTCTAACCTGGTGGAAAGCTTATCAAAGACAAAACCTTGGTAAGGGAGCATTGTCGTGGAAAAGATTCAAGGCAGTTGTAAGGAAACAGTTTTATCCGGTTGGCTACCTTGAAGAGAGATGGTTCAAGTGGTACAACTTGAAGCAGACCTACAACCAAACCATGCAAGAATATACTACGGAATTTCAGAATCAAGCTATGATTTTGGATTTAGACTTGGAAGATCATGCTATCTATATAAAGTATATCTCTGGGTTCCATGAGTATATACGGAAGGAGTTGAAGATGTTTTCGGTGGAAACTATCTCCGAAGCAAGTATAAAAGCTAATGCCATTGAAGGCAAGCTTAAGAAATCTGATACAAAGGGGAATACTAAGGTGAAATCTGGAGGTACCACTGTGAAAGGAGGTGAAAGGAGCAAACAAGAAGGGAAGTTTTGCGACAAGGAAGGTTTATCTTGCACCCATTGCAAGCAGACAGGTCACGTTGTCGACAAGTATTGGGTTAAGAACCCTCATTCAAATCCCAAAGGGTTGCAGAGGAAAGAAGTCAAGAAGGCAACACTAGTCGCTCAAAAAGAAGTACACGGACTAACGGAACCCAATTCAAAGCTTTCTCTTATGACAGGGGAAAAAGAAAGACTTTCTAAAGATGATCTCAGGGAGAGACTCTTCACAGTAAAGATGCAAGTCAAAACAACACTTGTTGATGTTGTTATTGACCCGGGAAGTCAGAAGAATTTACTTTCAAATTCTTTGGTGCATAAGTTGGGATTGAAAACTTTCAAACATCCAAAACCATACCCATTAGGATGGCTTCAAAAGGAAGGGGGCTTACAAGTTTCACAGCAGTGCACGTTCAAATTTGCTCTAGATGAGTCATATATCGACGAAGTTACATGCGACGTAGTTCCTTTGGATGTTTGTCAGGTGGTACTAGGTAGTCCTTACCTTTGGGATAGAGATGCAACTCTACATAGGAGGGAACAAAAGTACACCTTTACCAAATATGGAGAAAGTTTTGTTATTCGGGCTATTGATTCTCCTCTTGAAGGAGCAAGCTTGATCACAGCCACTCAGGCTAATCGGTTGGTGAATGCTAGCACAAAGTTCATTCTCCTTGTGATCAGTTCTCTTAAAGAGGAGCCGAGTAGAGTATGTTTAGCAGCCTTGACTGCTCAACAAGAAGGCGACCTAGAAAGGTTGAAGTTGAAATACCGAGATTTATTTTCTGATGTCACAGGGTTACTGCCAAAGAGGAGTGTGGAGCATGAAATCATGTTGACCGGGGAGAGTTCTCTGCCTAATGTAGGTCTTTATCGCACAACCGTCGAAGAATCTGATGAGATCAAGAAACAAGTCCAGGAACTCCTAGAATTAGGAATGATAGTGCCAAGTGCTTCACCTTGTAGATCAGCGGTATTGTTAGTTCAAAAAAAATATGGAGGCTGGCGCATGTGTATTGATTATAGAGTATTGAACAAGATCACAATCAAGAATCTTTACCCTTTACCTAGGATAGACGACATGATGGATCAGTTGGAAAAAGCTCGAGTCTTTACAAAGTTGGATTTCAAATTCGGATACAACCAGATGAGAGTCCGAGAAGATGATACATGGAAAACCGCTTTCAAACCCAAACAAGGCTTGTTTGAATGGTTGGTGATGCCTTTTGGTTTGTGTAATGCTCCAGCGACGTTTATGCGTTTGATGAATGACTTGTTACGACCTTTTATATAAGATTTTGTGATTGTGTATTTGGATGATATCCTTATATACAACAGAACTTGGGAAGAACATCTTGTTCACGTTGAGAAGGTGATTAAAGTGTTACATGAAGGCCAGCTGAAGTTGAACGTAAAGAAGTGTGAGATTGGAAAGGAAGAGTTGGTGTACCTTAGATTCATTGTTGGTGGAGGAAAACGAAATATTGATCCAAAGAAGGTTGAAGTGATCACTAAGTGTCCTAGACCTAGTACTTTAACTGAAAATCAAGAGTTTCTTAGGGGCTTGTACCTACTTGCGTAAGTTTATCCGGCATTTTTCAAATATTGCAGGACCATTACATGGTTTGACAGGAGCTATGGCAAAGTTTGAATGGCAACAAACTAATGAAGACGCTTTTCAGTTACTAAAGAGGAAGATTTCAGAAGCACCAGTGTTAGAATTGCCTAACTTACAGAGTACTTTTGAAGTTGAGACCGACGCTTCTAACTATGTATTGGGAGGAGTGTTATTACAAGATGGTAAACCAGTGGAGTACCATTCAGAATTTTTCTCAGGTGCTATTAAGAACTACGCACCTTATGACAAAGAATTTTATGCTTTATATCAATGTATCAAGCATTGGCGAGTGTACCTTTTAGGTAAAGAAGTAGTGGTACATTCAGATCACAAACTGTTAGAGCATAGCTCGGTCAACCTCGCATGCGTTGCTATATCAAGCATCTTTGTCAATGTTAGTGATCAAAACTATAAAGTCTTGATTTCTAGCCTATTAGCTAAGTCTCGGACTAGGATAGGAAAAGTGTAGTTGAGCTCAAGGACTTCATGGTGATTCAACGACAATGACGAAGATCTACACCAAGGAACCATGGAACTTCATCAACAAAAAGGTATGTGAAGACTTGAACTTATCTATCACTCGGAAGTCTATTTATTCTTCTCCTACTTCTTATGAGACAAAAGTCGTATGCTATATAGACTAGTATACACTTGATATTTCGAGTTGAGTATTCATTGCTTATATTTTACTCGAAATCATGCGTTGGTAAAGCGTTTCGCTTTGATCAGGTTTATCTTCACCTAGTGACGAAAGTCATGAAAGTTTCAATCACTTTGGAAATTACTCTGACGAGAAAGGTTTATTGTTCTTCACGACTGACTATCGCCATCTGAGAATGTTTCAATGATTGGAATGAGAGTTTAGATTATATAACCATGTATTCCTTGAACCGAAGTTTTCGAACTTGGTTGATCAACAGAAATCAGTAGATTTGTGGAATTGGATTGCCAAGTCCGCGAACCAAGTCTGCAGACCCAGCCCGCGAACTGATGGAAGTTCTCGACCGAGAATTTCAGCTGGGATTTCCAAAACTCGTTTGTGTGATAAGTCCGAGAACCCAGTCCACGAACTGGCAGAAGTTCTCGACCTGAGAATTTCTGCTGAGTTTGGAAAACTCAACCTATTAACTTAAGTCCGCGAACTTGGTTGTGAACTTAAGAGGTTATGATCTAAAGATGTGCTCTGAACAAGAAACATTAAATTACTAAGGAATGCTTTATGCAAACCGTGGCTATAATGTTCATGAGCCGATTTAATCGAATCGAATCATCTTTGTTTCAATTGTGTCTTGTGTAGTTACATAAGATCTCATAGCAATTGAACAACTCTTAACTAGTTCATTTGAGTCAATTGGACTAGTTATGGTGAATAAGAACATAATTAATATGAGATGCTCATTTGGTTGACCTTTTGGGTTATCATGTTGAACCAGAATACGTGTACTCGTTTGGGCATGGTTTTCTCAAACCCAGTAAACGTGTACCCAAGTGTGTGTGACAAGCTATGTCTTTCGATCTAACGGTTGAGAGATATTGGCTTGAATCTAAATCAGGTTTTCATCTAACGGTGGATAGAGTTTGCTTTGTACCTAAGGAAAAACCTGATTTGAAAGGCTATATATAGGAGACATCTAGCTAGAGAAAAACTTAATCCCCACACGTATGTGTGATACTAGTGCGCTCGCTAGAGTCGATCTCCATTAACCCTTGATTTTCTTCTCTAAAATCAGGTTAACAGCTTAAAGACTTCATCGGGATTGTGAATCCAGACCGGTAATACTTTTATCGTAGTTGTGTGATCTGATCTTGCATCTTCTATCGTACGAGTATAATCGATTGATTGGCTTGAGATCGTGAGAGTTCTCCGATAGGCAAGATAAAGAAGTCACAAACATCTTTCTCTCACTGTTTGTGATTCCTCAACAATCCGCTTGTGTAGTCAGGAAGGATTGTAGAGAGGTGATTGATTAATCTAGGCTGTTCTTCGGGAATATAAGACCGGATTATCAATTGGTTCCTGTTACCTTGATTTTATATCTAAAGACGGAACAAAACCTAGGGTTTATCTGTGGTAGACATATTTATCCTTTTGATACACTTTTCTGTGTGAGATAGATTCGTTTATTATCAAGTCTATGATTTTGGGTTGCAGCAACTCTTAGTTGTGGGTGAGATCAGCTAAGGGAATCAAGTACGCAGTGTCCTGATGGGATCAGAGGCGTAGGAGTACAACTGTACCTTGTATCAGTGGGAGATTGGTAGGGGTTCAACTATAGATCATTCCGAAGTTAGTTTGCAGTAGGCTAGTGTCTGTAGCGGCTTAATACAGTGTGTATTCAATTTGGACTAGGTCTCGGGGTTTTTCTGCATTTGCGGTTTCCTCATTAACAAAATTTCTGGTGTCTGTGTTATTTCTTTTCCGCATTATATTTTATATAATTGAAATAATACAGGTTGTGCGTTCGTGATCATCAATTGGTAATCCAACCTTTGGTTGTTGATTGATATTGATTGATCCTTGGACATTGGTCTTTGGTACCGTCCAAGTTACCTCTCTTTGATAAAGACTCACAGATTTATATTTGCTTGAGTAAAGATCAAATCGAGAGATTGAGATAATAACTCCTTGAGATACTTTTTATCTAGATTGCGTCTGAATGTCTAGTTGATTCTCTAGCAAAGTATTTCGGAGATAGTCCATACAGATTGCTAAGCGAAATATTGGGTGGTGTTGTTAGACCCCCGCTTTTTCAATTGGTATCAGAGCAGGCAAACACGTTTAAGACCTTACAAGTCTGTGTTTGTAGCGATCTGACTCTATGGACAATAGTGTTATCTCAATAAATGCACCACCAGATCCAGGGATTTCAGAATTCTCTTCCATGACTGATTTGATAAAATCAATAGAAGAAATTCTATCTAAACCTCCACCAGGTTTAAAATATCTTGAAGTGTTTTCAGTGATTGAAAAGAAGCTTGAGAGCTTATCTCTTGATGTTGAGTTATACCTCCAGAAAGAGAAAGAATCTCTTGACAGGCTAAATCAAGTTATGATGAATAATATTCATTTTGAGGTTGATATTGATTTACTAATCAGTGAGAGCAATGCTCCTCCTCTGCGTAATCCAATTAATTGTGATAAACTAAACGAATTACAAGAGGAGTTTAAATCTCAGTCATCTGAGTGTATCACCTCAAAGCATGAATTGATTCGTTGCTCAATTCCTTATACTTCCTATCAAGATAGTAGTATTTTCTTCTTTTATGAAGAATCTAGGACGTCTCTTTTTATCAAAAGAGTTTCCCTTCGCAGTTTTAAAAACTATCTGCAGAAACTGTTTTTTATAAGTTGGAAAACAAGAAATCAGAAACACACATCTTTTTGGGTTCTCTTGAAGTTCTTTGATAGACTTATAAAAACAGTTCCTTGGGTGTTTCTCAACACTACAATATTTAAGAGTTGTTGGAAAGAAACTCTTTCTTGGTGCCATGGTGAGCAAGACATTGTTCACCTCAACACAACTTGTTTGTGTTGAGAGTGCATCCTCACCAAGAAATGTCCTTCTATGTATACGGTGAGGGAAGCACAACAACTGGTGCGCACAAATTATATTCGATAAGGCTGTAGAATTCAATTGGACGTTTCTAAAAGGTATGTCTATAAACTTGACCAAGTTTTATGTTTTCATTACTTGTTTTAGTACTTATAATGATCCATGTACCTTGATTATCGTTCATTTCTACCTAACTTGATCTGTGTTTAAGGTTCTTATATGTGTAGGTTTGAAAATAATAGTTCGGGATGTTTGGACTTCATGGTAGACATATCAAGTATGCATAACATATTTAAAAATCAAAATCCCTGGGTTTAAGTCCGTAAACCCTGTTTGCAAACTGCTCAAAGTCGTGAAAATTCGTTTGCAAACCCGTATGCATACTTGCCTGTAGACGTCGATATTCGGTAAACTTGTTTTGGTCGTATTTTCTTCGTCCAAACTCGGAATGACCTAATTTTTTTTGCATTCTCTTTCTCGTTGAATTTCTTCAAAATGGAGATGAGAAACCTTGAATTTGGATGAGTTAAGATTGGTACTTATCCTGTCTCTTGTTTTTGAGTGATTTGCTCTGTTTCGTCACTTGTTCCACTTCTCTTGGAATTGGGCACTTGAATTCTTGGAGTACTACTCTTATAAGCTAATTTATAGTTTTTACAAGAATATTGCTGGTGAATCACAAAGAAGGGAGTTCAAGAATGGGCAGTAGTACGCATTATTATGGAATTATGGAATGTTCACAATCATTTTATGTGAACTATGGTGCATGGTCGTTAATGACTTTGTATGATCTTCTTTGTTAATAAAATCTTTTTATACGCCTTTGGTAGCTATTATTGGTATAAATCCAGGCGAAAAAGATTGATTCTACCCTCTAAGGACAAATCATCTTATATGTGCATTACGAGTTTGTCTTGATGCCTAGAGAATTTATTCTTGTTTTTGAAAAGGATTACTAGAGTTTGGAATAGCTCTTATTACATTTACGCATAGTTATGTCCAATGTTTTCATCTTCTTGTGTTATTTTTTAGGTTTATTGGTTTTGAATTCTAAAAATATTTAGAGGATGATGTTATTGCAGTATTGATCTTTATGATTTTGAGATATTGCAATTTGATTATGGGATATGTATTGTTTGCGTCCGTGAACTTGAAGGTCCCATATGCGGTCAAAATTAAAGTCATTCATGAATTGATATTCGTATTGATGAAAGGACGAATGGACTTTTGACAATTACAAAAGTTATGCCTATGCAGTCATGTATTTGATGGAAAATAGGATAAAATCTTTTGTTTGACAAGGATGAAGTCTATTATGTCATTATGATGGAAAATAGAATAGATCCTTTATGTTATCCACGGTATTGATATTCATTGATCCATCTGGTTATGTTTTACCGTGAAGGCTCCATTGTGTGTCTTATGTTGAGCACCTTACAACTAAGTCGATTATATTGGCTTTGTTGGTTGTTCCATGAGATGCTATATGGAGAGCATTAGGAACTAAATTAATCAACTAGTTTGGTTATTTAGTTTGTACTCCATAAGTTTTCTTTCTTATGTTGAGTACATGTACGGTTAAGGTTGTCATACTCTATGATGAACTTAGTCGGGGTTCCATAAGTTCTCTTGTGTTGAGCCCAAAATAATTAAATTGATTACTTCGGTGATTAGTTTGGTTGTTTTCTTTCCAATTAGATTAATTATAGGTTCTCTTGTAATTAATCTAGTTGAGTTTTAATATATTCCACAAATCCTTGTGTTGAGTATATGAACGGATATACTAATCATGTTCTATTGGTTGATGTAGTCATATATTTCGTAAAGTGTTCCTTACGTTGAGTATGTGAACGATGAAGTCAGTAATCTCCGTATGATTACCTTAGTCGTAGCTCCGTAAGTTTACTTATGTTGAGCACTTTCAATTAAATTGATCACTTTTGTGGTTTGATTTAGTTGGGTATTCCAATTGAATTAATCATGGGTTTACTTGTGATTAATTTGGTTGAGTTTTGGATATAGAAAATCATTCCTATGGTTTTTGGTGTCCAAAGTAAAAATCCTTCTTTTCTTTCGAAATTAAGGTCGCTCTTGTTGTTCTTTCGGGAATGACATCAAATGGGGGAGAGTTCTTTTGAACTTGTGCTTAATGGTAATATCTTGCGGGGAGTGCGGCTGTGGAATTTTGAAGGGGTTATCTTGCGTCTTAAAACTCCTTGATGAATGCTGTTAGCTTCGGCTATAAGATTGCATCTAAATTAAGTGGAAATTTCATTATGATCCCGTTCTTGTACCTTTGCCAATTTTATTGACAAAAAGGGGGAGAAATATTGTAGGTCACACTACAAATACATATGGTTTTTGGATCATTGTGTAAGGGGGAGTGGTTTCCATGATCGAGATGGAGTATTGACTAAGGGGGAGTGATACCTATCACCATAGTATTATTGTTAAAGTCGTGATGCAATTGGACTTTGATGTTCATAATCATACTATGACATTGTATAATAATGATCGAGAATCTAGATTTCTCTCATTGTTATAGCTACGGATCTTCAACAACGGTGATACTAAACTTACAACCTTTGGGATCATTGGAGTACTTGGAAGGACGAAGATTTCAAGGAACGTTGAAGATTGGACTATGGAATAGGAGCTTATCTTTTTTGTATTCCATATGTATTAATCATTTTGTCACTAAAATTGACAAAGGGGGAGATTGTTAGAGCATAGATCGGTCAACCTCGCATGCGTTGCTATATCAAGCATGTTTGTCAATGTTAGTGATCAAAACTATAAACTCTTGATTTCTAGCCTATTAGCTAAGTCTCGGACTAGGATAGGAAAAATGTAGTTGAGCTCAAGGACTTCATGGTGATTCAACGACAACGACGAAGATCTACACCAAGGAACCGTGGAACTTCATCAACAAAAAGGTATGTGAAGACTTGAACTTATCTATCACTCGAAAGTCTATCTATTCTTCTCCTACTTCTTATGAGACAAAAGTCGTATGCTATATAGACTAGATCATATACACTTGACATTTCGAGCTGAGTATTCATTGCTTATCTTTTACTCGAAATCACGTATTGGTAAAGCGTTTCGCTTTGATCAGGTTTATCTTCACCTAGTGACGAAAGTCATGAAAGTTTCAATCACTTTGGAAACTGCTCTGACAAGAAAGGTTTGTTGTTCTTCACTACTGAATATCGCCCTCTGAGAATGTTTCAATGATTGAAATGAGAGATTAGATTATATAACCATGTATTCCTTGAACCGAAGTTTTCGAACTTTGTTGATCAAGAGAAATCGGTAGATTTGTGGAATTAGCTTGCCAAGTCCGCGAACCCAGTCCGCAGACCCAGTCCGCGAACTGACGGAAGTTCTCGACCGAGAATTTCTGCTGGGATTTCCAAAACTCGTTTGTGTGCTAAGTACGCGAACCCAGTCCGCGAACTGACGGAAGTTCTCGACCCGAGAATTTTTGCTGAATTTGGAAAACTCAACCGATTAACTTAAGTCCGCGAACTTGTTTGTGAACTTAAGAGGTTATGATCTAAATATGTGCTCTGAACAAGAAACATTAAATTACTAAGGAATGCTTTATGCAAAACGTGGCTATAATGTTCATGAGTCGATTCAATCGAATCGAATCATCTTTGTTTCGACTATGTCTTTTGTAGTTACATAAGATCTCATAGCAATTAAACAACTCTTAACTAGTTCATTTGAGTCATGGACTAGTTATGGTGAAGAAGAACATGATTAATATGAGATGCTCATATGGTTGACCTTTTGGGTTATCATCTTGAACCAACATACGTGTACTCGTTTGGGCATGGTTTTCTCAAACCCAGTAAATGTGTACCCAAGTGTGTGTGACAAGCTATGTATTTTGATCTAACGGTTGAGAGATATTGGCTTGAATCTAAATCAGGTTTTCATCTAACAGTGGATAGAGTTTGCTTTGTACCTAAGGCAAAACCCTGATTTGAAAGGATATATATAGGAGACATATAGCTAGAGCAAAACTTAATCCCCACACGTCTGTGTGATACTAGTGCGCTCGCTAGAGTCGATCTCCATTAACCCTTGATTTTCTTCTCTAAAATCGGGTTAACGACTTAAAGTCTTCATCGGGATTGTGAAGCCAGATCGATACTACTTTTATCGTAGTTGTGTGATCTGATCTTGGATCTTCTATCGTACGAGTACAATCGATTGATTGGCTTGAGATCGTGAGAGTTCTACGATAGGCAAGATAAAGAAGTCACAAACATCTTCGTCTCACTGTTTGTGATTCCTCGACAATCCGCTTGTGTAGTCAGGAAGGATTGTAGAGAGGTGATTGATTAATCTAGGTTGTTCTTCGGGAATATAAGTCTGGATTATCAATTGGTTCCTGTTACCTAGATTTTAAATCTAAAGACAGAACAAAACCTAGGGTTTATCTGTGGAAGACAGATTTATCCTTTTGATAGACTTTTCTGTGTGAGACAGATTCATTTATTATCAAGTCTGTGATTTTGGGTTGCAGCAACTCTTAGTTGTGGGTGAGATCAGCTAAGGGAATAAAGTACGCAGTGTCCTGCTGGGATCAGAGGCGTAGGAGTACAACTGTACCTTGTATCAGTGGGAGATTGGTAGGGGTTCAACTATAGATCAGTCCGAAGTTAGCTTGGTGTCTGTGTATTCAATCTGGACCAGGTCCCGGGGTTTTCTGCATTTGCGGTTTCCTCGTTAACAAAATTTCTGGTGTCTGTGTTATTTCTTTTCCGCATTATATTTTATATAATTGAAATAATACAGGTTGTGCGTTCATGATCATCAATTGGTAATCCAACTTTTGGTTGTTGATTGATATTGATTGATCCTTGGACATTGGTCTTTGGTACCGTCCAAGTTATCTCTCTTTGATAAAGACTGGTAGATTTATATTTGCTTGAGTAAAGATCAAATCGAGAGATTGAGATAATAACTCCTTGAGATACTTTTTATCTAGATTGGGTCTGACTGTCTAGTTGATTCTCTAGCAAAGTATTTCGGAGATAGACCATACAGATTGCTAAGCGAAATATTGGGTGGTGTTGTTAGACCCCCCCTTTTTCACAAACCATTGGAGTATCTACACGCACAGACTAAACTACAACAAGCCCGGCACATGAAGTGGATGTCTTACTTGATGAGTTTCAACATTCTCATTAGGTATAATAAGGGAGTAACAAACAAGTTGTTAGATATGTTATCTCGACCTCCAGTTCGAGCATTAATGGTGGCCATGAGAATTCAGCCAATTGTTCCTCAAGAGTATGCGGAGTCATACGCATCCAGCAAAGACTTCAAGAAGGTGTTGGAAGGTTTAAAGAGTGGTTTGAAAAGCGAGTTTGAACTTCGGGATGGAATGTTATACAAGGGTCGGTTACTTTGCATACAAGAAGATGGAGATCATTTACAATAGTTGAGAGGGGCACACACATCTCGAGTTGCTGGACACTTTGGGATGAATAAAACTCTTCTTAACCTCCGGCATTATGTCTTTTGGCCTAAGATACAAGATGATGTGCCTAAGATAGTTAGAGGGTGTAAGTTGTGTAGCACATCTAAGCCTTCCAACAGAAACCGTGGGTTATATCTACCATTATCAGTACCATCAAGGCCTTGGGAGAGTATTTCTATGGATTTTCTTGGTGGGTTACCAAAGACCACGTCTGGGTATGACTATTTGTTCGTTGTGGTCGACCGATTCAGCAAGATGATCACAGTAATTCCATGTACAAAGACGGTTACGGGAGCCGGTGCAGCAAAGCTCTTCTTTGAGCACGTGTGGAAGCAATTTGGTTTACCTACTTCGATTATTTATGATAGGGAGAGTCGGTTCCTTAGTCACTTTTGGGATTATTTATGGAAGATGATGGACACTAGGTTGAAGAAGAGTACAACTTTTCATCCACAAACAAACGGACAAACAGAAGTGGTCAACAGGACTGTGGTTCACATGTTATAATTCTAAGCATCCTAAAACTTGGGATGAGAGTTTACCATATCTACAGTTTGCTTTCAATAGAGCAGTTCACAGTTCTTCGGGAAAATATCCTTTCGAGACGTTCTATGGTTACTTACCACCTAGTCCTTTTAATCTAGTATTTTCTAGTGACACCTCAATGGTGGGAAAGGAAGGAAGTGAATGACAAAAGGCACAAAAGTTCTTGGAGACGATATTTCAGATTCATGCGACTGTTGAAGCACAACTAAAGAAGTCACAAGCCAAATACAAAAAAGCAAAGCATGACAAGCATCTTGTACCTTGTAATTTCGGTGTTGGTGACTTGGTATGGTTAAAATTAGGTAAGGAGCGATTGAAGGGAGAAGGTAAGAAGTTGAAGCCATTGAGGTATAGACCATTTCGTATACTCGATCAGATTGGTGACAATGCCTTTCGTCTAGAATTACCACCTTATCTAGGAATATACTCGGTTATCAATGCCGAATACTTGAAGTTGTTTGAACCACCATTACTTGATGATGACGGCGATGACACTATGATCTTACCACGAGTAGAAGACTTATGGTTTGATAGAGAGGAACCACTCAAGGAAGACTGCATATTGGAGAATAGTGACTAAAACACGACAAGGAGAAAAATAAGTTTTTCTAATTGGATGTTAAGGTCAAGTTCCTAGCAAGGCCAAGTGGTTTAACAAGGAAAAGGGGACTCTCGAGTTCCTTAACCTTCATTTTTAAATCTCATAAGAGTTCAAGTTCTCAAAAGGGGGACCCATGATACAGGTGTATCTGTACTCCTTTAGGGAACTTAGTTAACCTCAAGCTAAGTTGAGGGAAGAATCCTATTCTAGGCAGGAATCCTTGTTTAGGCAGAATTCCTAGTTAGGGAAGAGTTTTGTTTTAGGCAATACTCTTAGTTTAGGAAATAGATTCCTAATAGAAGTCCTTGGTCGGCTGAGTACGATGAAGGCTATAAATAGAGGGCTTTAGCTGATAGATAAAACACAGATTCTAGGCACATGAAACCTAGCAAACAGTTTAAGGTCGAACCACTGCTTAGAGAGATTGTGAGCGTAACAAAGAGAGAATAGTAATCGTTTTCTTGTTCATAATCTAGAGAAGATATCTTTCTTCGAATTACTACTTGTGTTGTGTGTTTTCTAAGTTTCTCGTCTATTATTATTCTGAATTCCGCCTCTATAATTATAGTCACCAAGGTACATAGATCATACGTATCACCGTCTTTTGATAAATCACGGTGAACAGGAACCAATTGATAAACCGGACTTATATTCCCGAAGAAAATCCTAGTACTATCAATCACCTCACAATAATCTTACTCGACTAGCGAAACAAGATATTGTGGAATCACAAACGACGAGACGAAGATGTTTGTGATCACTTTTATCTTGCATATCGGAGAAATTAATATCGAGTCAATTACTTCAATTGTACTCAATACGATAGAATCGGGTAAGATCAGAACACGCAACTACAAAGAAAATAGTTGGATCTGGCTTCACAATCCCAATGAAGTCATTGAAGTCGTTAACCTATAAGGTCTCGATAGAAACCTAAGGTTAAAGGATAATCGACTCTAGTTTATGCAACTAGTAACACACATGAGGTGTGGGGATTAGGTTTCCCAGTTGCTATATTTCTCCTTTATATAGTTTTCAGATCAGGGTTTGCAATCCAAGTTACCTTGGTAACAAAGCATTCACTTTTCACCGTTAGATGAAAAACCTGATTCAACCAAGCTAATATCTTTCAACCGTTAGATCGAACTTAGCTTGTTACACACAAATGAAACGTACCCTCATTTAGGTTTATGTAACCGTACCTAAACGTGTACACCATGTTGGTTCACAAATAGTTAACCGAGGTTAGCCATATGATTACTCTCATATCAACCTTATTTATCTTAACCATAATTAGTTCAAATGACTCAAATTAAACTAGTTAAAGAGTTGTTCAATTGCTATATTCTCATAGAATTATACAAGAACACAACGGTTTGCAAATATTGCATTCCTTATTATATAAATGTTTATGTTTATGTTCATGTTCATAACCGATTTTAGAACTTTAACCTTCAAGTATGCAAACGGGTACGCATACTTGAAATACCCGGACTAAGATTGAGTTATGCTAGTACGCAAACGGGTTCGCAAACTTCAAACCCCAGCATAAATTCTCTGACATGAACCTGTACGCCAGTACGCAAACGGGTACGCAAACTTAGGTTCCCGGATTTCTCAAACCAACAGGTACACAAACGGGTGCGCATACTATGGTTCCCGGACATGGATTACATATGTGCAAGAGTGTACAACATGACATATCCAATAATGCTTACGTGTTCTAAACCCTTATTTCAATCATTGAAACTTTCTTAGAGGATGACAATAGCCGTTTTTCACACACTATTAGCATCAAAACAATTTTCAATTTATTGAAATAATCATTACGAAACATTCGAAGACAACACCAAATGATTGTATCACACAAACCATGTAAGATGTTACTCGACAATTTTCACATGATATAAGATGAACTTGGTCGAAGCGAAAGCTTTCCAACATATATTTCAAGAAATATGTAAGCGAGGTAAACTGGGCTCGAAATTTCAAATGTGTATATAGAAAACTATATCGTAATATGACTTATGTCTCAATACATGAGATAGAGTAGAAATAGACTTTCCAAGTGATAGATGAGTTCAAGTCTCTATATACCTTTTGTATATGAAGTTACACAAGATCCCCTTAGTAGTTCTTCATCTTCAAATGATGAACCCCGTGAAAACTAAGCTCAACTACACAATCTATGTCCTAGTCCGAGACATCTATAAATAGGCTAGAAATCAAAACTTATAGTTTTGATCACTAACATTGAAAAACATGTTTGAGATAGCAACGCATGCGAGTTCGACCGAGCAGTGCTCTAACAATCTCCCCATTTATCAATTTTAGTGACAAAATTATCAATACATATGGATTACAAAATAAATAAAATTTTATAGCTTGTCATCCAAATGCTTGATCTCCATGGCATCTTCAACGCGACTCGAAAACTTCTTCGCTTCCAAGTACTCCATGATCCTAAACGTGTTCCACTCAGCATCATAGTTGTTGAAGATCCGTAGCGGTAACAATGAGAAAAAAAATGCTCTCGATCATTGTTATACAGTGTCATAGTATTATTACACAACATCAAAGTTCAATTGTATCACAACTTTGACAATAATACTATGGTGATATGTATCACTCCCCCTTAGTCAATAATTCATCTCAACATGAAAACCACTCCCCCTTACATAATGATCCGTAAACCATATGTGTTTGTAGTATAAAACTACACATTAATTCTCCCCCTTTTTGTCAATCTAAATTGGCAAAGGTACTGAAATTAGTGGGATCCTCATGAAATTTTCATAGAGATACTTCATGACCAAAAGAGAATAACATGCCAACTAATTTAGATGCAATCATAAAGCCGAAGCTAAATGCATTCATCAAGGAGTTTATAAAGATAAAAGATAACCCCTATAGTATTCCACAGCCGCACTCCCCACAAAAATTTGGCAATTAAGCACAAAAAGAACTCTCTCCCATAAAATGTCATTCTCGAAAGAACAACAAAGACGACCTTGCTTTTACAAGAAAGGGAGGATTTCTTTGGACATAACCAAATCACATGAAAACATGAATTTGTATCCAAAGATCTCAATTGAATCAACCACAAAAATGATCAACTCAATTGGTCATGCTCGACAGAAAAGAACTTACGGAGCAACACAATATGTGCACAAAAATGTGGATCAGAGATCGACCAATACTGCAGAATATACAAGGATTCATTCTATTTTCTATCATTATTTTCACAATGACATACAATAGACATAATCCTTGTAAACAAAAGTTTTATACTTTCTTCCATCAAATAATGACATAAAAGGCTTTAACTTTTGTAAGTCAAAAGTTCATTCTATTTTTTATCAATACTTTCATACCGACATAAATAGAGATAACTTTTGAAAAAGTATGGGACAGTCACAGGTTCACGGACGTAAACAACATTATCCCATAACAATTTGCAATATATAGAATCATAAAGATTAAAATTGCAAAAATTATCTTCCAAAAACTTAGAATTTAAATAAATAAATCTAAAAACATTGAAGATGAAAATTTTGGACATAGCTATGTGTACTCACAATAATGACTATTCCATATCCTAGTTATTCTTCTAAAAACACAAGAAATAAATTCTCATAAGAAGATTTACTAGATAAAATAAATCAAAAACAACTTAATACCAATTGACAAAGCACCAAAGACTAATCATCATCTTCATCATCGGAGACCATAAGAGTGGCTTGAATCCTATCCATGTCATCTTTGATTTCCGGAAACTTGGTTTCAATCACAAGTAATTGTTCTTGAACGCACTTTACTTTGGTGCTAATCTTATCAATACCTTTGAGAATTTCATGAAGATGATTCATGGAGGTGGAATCACATGTGCTATCAAGTGTGTTGCTTCTTTGTCTCTTGCAAGCGTTATCCTTTATATGTTTGAATGTACAAGGACGGACTAGCTTGGGAGTTCCAATAGAGTTCCCAATAGGATCTATAGAGAGAGAGCGACAAATTCACTCAATAAAGTAAGGATATCCTAGCTTCTTATTGGAAGACGTCATCGACATCATTTGAAATATGATGAACCCGCAAATGTCGAGACCTTGAGTTCCCAAAACAAGAAAATATACCAATTTCGCAACCTCATGGATCCAAACGAGATTCTCAATCGTGGAGGGACAAAGATTAGATATTCCAAGTTTTCCAAAGGACATCAAAGCAAGACTAAGATTATTAATAGGAAGCTTCCCTTCATTCCAAGCAACACTCTTACCGCAAGGACCAATAGAGATGGTTTAATAAGAGGGACGTTCATGACTAGGTCTTGGAAGGAGAAAATTCCCAACAGGAATATTAGTAATTCTTGAAATTAACTCTCTAGTTACATGAATCCTTTGTCTATTAACCATGATCTTGAATTCCATGTCATCATGATTAACATCATAGATGTTAGCATAGAAGATTCTTGTAAGAGTGTCAAAACCTTCACCAAGACCATCAAAAATATCTCCAAGCTTGAATATTTCAAAGCAGATTAAATCCTCCTTATGTCCACTAGAAAAATCCAATTTTTTTTCTAGAATAAATCCATTAGATGAAATCCTTTCAAAAAACTCTAGCACAAGAATCATTAACAAATCTAATCCTAAGAGAATCTTGATCTATAGGAATATCCTTGCTAGAAGATGAAGAACCCAAGTTTTTTGAAGTTCCTTATGAAACCTTGAAATTCATCATGAGATCTAGAAATTGGGAAAGAAAAACAAGAGGAAATCACTTGGAATGAGTCTTGAACACCCTTCTTCTTATTTTTTTCTCCAAAGATGATTTAATGGAGAAATTTCATGAACCCTAGAAAGTTTCACGTACGCGGGTAAGATGGGAGGAAAAAGAAGATATGCGTACTCCTTCTTTATATGCCTACTAATGGGCTTGGACCCGTTTCTGAACCGCGACCCACAAAGGAATGTAGGATTTTATTTGATGCTCATACATCAAGGTTGTGCAACTCGTGAAAACACACATTTGTATGAAAAGTCGGTGCAGTAGAAAGCTTATTCGAATATCCTAGAAGGACGGAATAATATATTAACCCAACTATACATTAATCAAACCATTTCTTGCCCCATCTCAAGATATATACAATGGGGTAGTGCCAAGCAAGTTACCAAGTGGAAAAGTATGCAGAGAGATCCTCATGCATCATTTTTGGTTGATATTTGTGAGCAATAACAACGATATAATCATAGCAATGATGATAATCAGGGTTAACCAAGCTTTCTAACTTCTTTTTCATATGACCAGAGAGGAGATTTTTTCGATATCTTAAACTAACATCAACAATATGAGAACCCATTTCATTAGGCCTACTTGTGTTAATAAAATGTCTAGTTCGTACATCATGATTACATGATTTGACATGTACCGAACTTTTATCGTAGCGATTCTTTTTCTTAACTGAATTAAGTTTTTCTAAGAATCTGAAAACGTTTTCAAATGCTCTGAATAGATCTTTGTCAATTGATCCATCATGAGAGTATTTCTCAAGAAGATTAAGAGTTAATCTAGTGACATTCCATATCTTTGAGCGTAAAGAACGTTTTCTCAACTTTCCTCCCTTTTTAATTTTTCCTTTAGATTGTTTCACATAAGTTTTCCGAGTACTTAGATGTAAAGGGATTATCATGAAAAACCATAGGTTTAATCCATAATAATCTCTGAACAATCATTAAGGAGTTCTGGCGTGCGTTGCAGATATCAAGAGCAAGTTTCCCAAAGAAATTTCCCATGAGGGAAAAGTTTTAGAGAAATCTGCTCTTCTGTTCAGCAAGGGGGTCAATGAGGAAACAAGAAAACATGTGGCTAAGATTTTGGGTGTTAACCAAATGAGAGGTAATGATAAATATTTGGGCTTTCAACTTCTGAAATCAGCATTTAGAATTGATTCTTTTGACTTCTTATTCGAGAAGATAGAGAATAAGCTTGCTGGGTGGAAAAGAATATATATTTATCTCACGCTGGGAAGCCTATCCTTATAAAGCATGTCCTTCGGTTTGGACAGACCCTGACTATCATTAGATAATTATTTCTTGAGGAGGATTGTATATCCACACACTCCCTCCTTATTGTTATTTGAAGCTTCTTTTGAGAGGAAATCCGCTATAAAATTAGCCTCCTTGTAGTCATGGCCGAAAGATATGCCATCAAATTCATTCTTCAATGTTCAAATGTCAGACTTCAGACCTTGTAAGTACCACGGAACTCTGACCTCATTTTTGCAGACTTGCGCAACATAAGTGGAATCGCATCAACTTCCAATCTTGTGATCCCAAGGAGTTTTGCGAGAAGTAGGCCATCTTTAATAGCCCACACTTCTGTTATGTTACTATTGAAAATGCGGGGGTCAAACAACCACACCCAAACCGAAAGATTTACTAATTATTGATTTTGGTCTAAAAAGATAAAAATCGAAAGTAATAGTTTCATTTTTGGTTTAATATAAAAACCCAAACCGAATACCAGTGGTAAAACCGCTTAGTTTTAGTATAATTAATATCAACTATTAGATCTACCTTAAATTAACTGTATTCAACCTTATCCGTAAATTAATGAGACTTATATTTTCCGTAAATTTAAATTACAAATTATTTAATTTTAATCTAGTATGTAATTTTTCGTGTAACTGTATTTTTTTTAGTATTAAATATTTATTGGATAACGATTATTACATGAAACTAATTGGAAGCCTAACAAGCTAAGCTCCAACGACATACTACTACATTAATTGAACAGGTTGTTGTGCTAGCCTACCAGCGAGCTTCATGGGTAACCTAGCCGAAGGTGCCGAAGCGGATGGGGGGCTGAGATTGTATCACACGGGGGGAACTAACTCTACCTTCCATGTTAATTTTTGCAATATTACGCCATTGGGGGCTTGAACCTGGGACCTCCTGGAACGCATGAAACTTTCGGGAACGAGGATGACCAGCTGAGCTAGGTGCCCGTTCTTCAACTGTATTTTATTTTTTTTGTGTGTTTTCTTTTTTTTTTAATAAGTGGATTGACATGAAAACATTATGTAAGTCAGATTGAAACACGGACAACACAATGATGAAGACCCAAAACATTTTGCAGAAACTTCCTCAAGCTAAGGTGCAGTATATCAATAGAAAATACAACTCAGCAGCAGATCAAATAGCAAAAAAGCTCGGATAAAGAACCTACAACATTTATCTACACAAATTGAGATAAGGATATCGCATTTTAGTGCAATATCTAATATTTTTGAAAAGAAAGATATTGTAAACCTGATGTACAATATTTCTTAATTTATAAATTTATCTTTTCCATCAAAAATAAAATAAAAAGTGGATTGACAAGAAAACAATATGTAACTCAACTTTGTTTCAAAATGCGCATTTTCATAAAACCAAAAAATTTCGACTTCCCAAAAATTTGTAAGGTGGGAATTGATGTCTCACACTCTCACTCAACATGTCGTCCTTGGCCCTATCCGTGGAAGGCGTGATAAGAAAGCCATGTGGTGACGTCGACCTCAACCTTCTTTCTTCTTTCATTTTCCCCCTCTTAACGTAAGAACTATTTATGACGTCGATCAATTAACACTCACCAACCAATCTGCATCGTATCATTTAAAACAAAGGTCGTCCGTGCATGGCCGCTGAGGACAGTACTGGCTGACCCTTTCAGTAATCTAGTAATGTCAAAATTTCAGAGCATGGAAAATATGCGCACACCATGAAAGTCCCGCGTGGAAAATATGCACACCATAAAATTATTCGTTACGATGTATATATGTGGTCTACATGAAACGGAGTGGGGTCTGCTTGTCCTATACACTTCCAAAAAGACTTTAGTTCGAAAAAATGTGCACTCCCCTCTCCTTTCCGTGATTTCTCCTTCTCGCCGGTCAAATATAGCCGTTACTACTTGTTTTCTTTCCTCAACGGCTCCTCCAACGGCCATTTCTCACCGGACTACCTGCCGCAACTCCACCAAATGTTAAGTTTCTTCATCACATGAGTTCGAATGACTACTTCAAATCACTCATACAAGTGCTACTGCAACTGCATCAATCACGTACACAACACAATTACTGAAGAATAGATGAAGATCGTCACATACATCACACACAACACAAAATTCACTCGAATCACTAATTTCACAAGTTTGGAAGCTGGACTTTCCCCTTCCAAGAAGAATTCTCAACATCATTTCTCTATCAGAGATCAAATCACATAAACTGCTAAACTGGAAGTTGGAAAACCCCCTTCAATAAATTTCTTCAATTATAAGGAGTCTAAGAAATTACCCCTCCTGCAAATGAAATCCCAACCACCTAATGTCTGCAACAATTACAATGTCCAAATAAAAAGCTCCCTGTACCAGTCCAGCCTGAAGATTGCAATCTCACAATTTATTTTTCTCAGAAGATAATTCTAAATAGCAACATTTACAAAATCCTCTTAGTCTCCTGTTCAATCTCTTGGTATCAGACTAGCTACAATTGCTTTATGCTACAAGTTCTTCAAATCCTTATGAGGAAGTTAGGCTACAAGCTTAAATGGGTAAGTCTCTTAGATACATCTCTTTACAATCCTGGTATGTCTCTCTTTATAATCCTAGTTCATCTCTATTGTTCTTGTTTTTTTATAAACCTGAGAGACTTACACTCCCTAAACCTCATCCTAAGGACCAATACAATTCTTCTTAATCTAAATTTCCTTCATCTAAAAATTATTTACAACTTCAGAATCCCCTATACCAAAAGGCTACATACTAGTATCACTACTAATCTCAGACATATCAGTTTAGACAGAACTACCTACTGGCTTATTTGCAGTACTAATCTATACGGTCTAGGAAAACAGTTCATTGTTTTTTTAAGCAAAATTAAATTAGACATACTCAAACTTATCATGATTAAACCTAGGAAACCACGATCCGATCTCAATTCCATAACATTTTTCAATAACAAAAAAGTAAACTTTATCCTGACAAACATGATAACCCAAAATAGAATTTTTGTTTTCTGCATTCAACATAACCCCCACATCCCTCAGAGCTATGCTTTGAAATCTACCTTTTTAGACAGTATCTGCATCTCCAGATGCATTTGTAGCTTTCTCTGCAGGCCCTGGAGCAGTGGTTTCAGGTATTGGCATTACCATAGGCTCTGGAGCTGCCTCATTCTGAGGAAGATTTACTTCTCCCATCCCAACATTAGCAAGAGAAGCAACATCCACATCCATCTGCCTAATCTCAGGTGCCAACATAAACAAGTTGGGGAAGATCACAGCATCAACAGGAAGGGGAATGGTCGCATTCTCCTGGATCATAGATCTTACATCCTCAAGAACATGCGTCGAAAATAATCCTTTTCATGCACCACCACAAACGACGTATCGATCCTTTACCAGTACCACCCCCTCATTGATCACGAAACGGCCTCGTCGAGGATGTATAGCAAACACCACCCAACCATCCTTGGCTCCAAAAGTTCGAGCATTATCTGGACGAAAAGGCATTCTCCGTTGTTCTTGATTTTCACCACCACCATCTCCAGCCACATCACCCCCAATCCCACCACCAGTCCCACTCCCTTCACCTCTCTCATGCACATTATGCTGAGTTATATCTCTCCTATCAACCTCATCCTAACAAATTGGCAACAAAAAAGAATACCCAACATCAATTTACAATTAGTGTGGCTCATAAATTGTTTCGGCAATCCTTTACTCAAAAGCCAAAATACCATTTACAGGCTATGACATGTCAAAAATTGTTACCTGACAATTTGGTGGACTCAATCTAGGCCTCTTCCCATCATGTTGATCATCATCAAGAGTTATCTGATTAGGCATCCCCTCTGCTTGAGACATAGTTGGAAAAATTTTCGACATCAACAAACTGTATCTCTGCTTGGATCTGGTTGGAAAAAACTGAATGGGAAGTTGAAAATTTTTCTCTTTCTCTTGTTTATATCTTGGTTGGGAAGAGCAACAGTCTCCACATCGCAACCGTCAATTATTTCATATGCCTCTTTGAACGCCACTCTTTCTTCTCCTAGAGATTGGTGTGGCTTGATTTTGCACAATGGCAAACCCATTGGCTATTTGCAAGAGTCTTTCAAAATTAACTGCACTCTATTGGATCATGCGGAGCGGCTTCAAACACTTGGCAGTTACGAAATTTCCACTAATTCTGGTCGGATCTCGGACAATTCGCTTAGCTCGACAACACTGCAGAATCCAACACGGCTCTACTCAACGCTGGAAACATAGTTTCAGAAGTACCTGGATTATCTAATTCGACATAAGCCATACCCAGTGTTACACAGCTCTACATCTGAACCAAGGAAATAAGCGGCTCTCAACACATTCTCGCCCTCCTAGTCAAATACAAGGCGCATTTCAAATCAGTAACACCAACACTGACACATGTAATGCTTTCTCTTTGGCTCCTTATGATAACCCTTGTCTATATCACATGACTAGCTACCAAGCACCATTATACATCCAAAGTGTTTCCACATGGCCTAGCACGAAAGTTGTACGACACCAATCAGCTGACAGGAAAGAAATATATTATCTCACCTTCAGAGATCCCAAGTCAAAACAAAACAACACAAGATCCCATGAACTGCTACAAAATTTTTTTGACATGAATCAAAATTTTGAACTCGTGAATCATTTTCAAATTAAAGCATGCACCCTCTTTCCTCAGTATTCCAACCCCTACATTCACCCCATTCACCTTAGTGAACTTCACACAATTTTCTTTCTGATCTGCAAAACTGGTTACTACCTAACTATGGCTTCTTCATCTAACAACCCTCCCCCTAGTATTGATAACCTTGTGAACAAGATGAACTCTGTTCTTACCATTCTTGAGGATCTTCTTCCAAAAGTTTTCATAAACTCTGAAAATATCCGAACCAAGCAACCCCCTGATTGGAAATGGTGTTTCATTGGAAAACTCTGCAACAACATTTGTTTCCAAACTTCAAAATTTAGCTCCTTCATCAATGCTTATTGGGAACTTCAAAGTAGAGTTCAGGTGGAAAATTGGAACAGGAGAAGAAACTACTACATCCTCAGACTCACCCATGAGGAGGACTACTCAACTCTGAGAAATGGTGGAACAAGAGGAGTCTTTGTCAAGCTCATGGTCCTGGTTGGTGTTCCTGTAGGAGGACCTGAATTGATAGATGAAGAAAAATTCAAAAATTTGATGATCTGGTTACTCATCAAAAGAATTCCAACCCATATCATACCAGACATCCAAGGTATCCGCAGGCCAATTGGGGTCTACCAAACTTCAAAGAAAGACTATGGAAGAGACATATTTGAAAAGAACTTGGAGGTAAAGCTTACAATTGATGTTACCAGAGCTCTGAAATTTGGTATTGAAGCTTTTGAAACCACCACTACTTCACACTAGCTTGAATTTGCTTATGCTCTTAATGGAATAAAGTTTTGTAAAGTCTGTAGAATCCTAGGTCACGCAAGCGCTCCTTTCCCCTCCCCACCAAATCACTCTCAACCCCTCTACAATAATTTCCCTACCCCTCAACCCCCCCCCCCCCCCCCCCCACCACCACCAAGAACTCAGCAACAAAAAATTGTTCAGGCTGGAAAAAACATCATGTATAGACCCTACTCTGGTTCTGATGTTGCTGCTGAATTTGCGATAAGAATGAAGATAGCAAAAAAACTAGAACTTGAAACAGTTATTGCAAATCTTGCCTCATCTTCAAAGGATCCACTCATCTTTAGTGCTCAACCTGAAACACCTTTGGATAAGTTCCAACCTCATCCAGATGTTTTAGCTTGCCAAATCAAAAACAAAAAATTAGAACTGGCTAAGAAGATTGCTGGAAACTACAAAAAAAAACATTCAAAGGATGAAAACTACTGCTAGAGCTAAAACTAGTAGTACTTCAAATCCTGAAGGTCATCACTCTATAGATCCTGACAGCATCTTCCCAACCTCCCCTCCACCAAAACCCTTCCCTTTTAACTCCTTACCAACTCTAGCTCAAATTAAAGCTAGAACAGAAGCTGATCAGGCCAAAAAGAAATAGGAAACATGGAAGGAAAAAAATAAATCTCATTTGTTTGAACAGATATCTTCACCAACTCTTCTAGACACCATGATGGAAACCAAAAGAAAGAAACCTACCCAAGATGAAGATGGTATTGAAATCAACTCATTTGACTTTGATTGCCTCAAACGGTTCAAAGATCAGAATAATAATTCTGAAAGGTCTCTTGACTCCAACAACAATACTAAGATGGCTAATGGTGACTTAGGATCCACCTCAGCTGCTAATATGGTATACTTCTTTACTCTTTCTCTCCTGCACTCATTTCTTTTCATAACAAGTTACTTCTCCTACCTGATCATTTATGACCATATCACTAGAAGAATATCTTCAAAGTATCCTCTGGTATCCTATTTTTGGCAATTCTTTACCACTTTGGCATGGAATTGTCAAGGACTGGGAACAAATGATGCTAAAAGATATCTAAATGATATGTTGAACAAGTTAAATCCTGACATTATCATTATCTCTGAGACTAAACAAAAACAGAAAAAGCTCAAAAAAACTATGAATGAGATAAATGTACATAACTATTGGTTTGTTAACCTAGGAGGTGCTAGTGGCACTGCTGGGGTGGATTAGCATTGATATGGAAGAGTAATCTAAACATTGAAATCCTTTATTCTTCTCTCAACCATATCAATGCTATTATTAGGCCTGTCAGTGGCTCTCCTTGGTTATGCACTGGTTACTGGTAGTCCTTATGATACAGATAGTAAACTCTCCTCTTGGAAAATGCTAGAAAATATTGTTGCCATTAACAACTTACCTTGGTTGGTTATTGGAGACCTAAACATTATTCTTCATGACACTGAAAAATTCAGTGTTCATCCTATAGATACCAATGAAGCTACTATATTTAGTAACAAAATCATTGAGCTGGATCTAGTGGATTTGGGCTCAAATGGATGTCCTTTCACTTGGTCTAATAAAAGAGATGGTCACAATCTTACTAAACAAAGATTGGATAGAGGGCTGGCTAATGAAAGTTGTCTCCTGCTACACCCCAACACTACCATTACCAATATGCTTGCTATTGATTCTGATCACCACCCTATTCTTCTCAATTCTAACCCCTCCTGGAAAACTGGTAAAATTCCCTTCAAGTTCTTTGGTCCTTCACTTGATTACAAGGACTGCAAGGAAATCATTGCTGAATATTGGAGAAAGAACCTCTCTGGTTCTAGTGCTTTTCTTATAGCTAGAAAGCTAAAATATATCAAGCTCCAACTCAGAAAATGGAACAATGAGGTATATGGCAACATCAAAATTAACATTGAAGAATGCAAGAAGCACCTCCTCTAGCTACAAAAAAACTACTTCAGAGATGACCGAAATCAAGCTATCAAAGTAGCTAGATATCAACTCAAAGATTGGTAGGATGTTGAAGAAAAATTTTGGAAGACAAAAAGCAAGGGATCAATTCATTAAGTTTGGAGACCAAAACACAAGCTACTTTCACAGAGCTACCAAATGCAGAACAAGAAGAAACAAGATTGATGCTATCCAAGATAGTCAAGGTCACTGGATCATAGACTATCAAGAGATACAACACTGCTTCACTCAACATTTTTCCAAAATGGCCATTGTTGAAAAGCTTCCCATAAACCCAGAGATTATCAACCTAATTCCAACCACTATCACTTCCACTGACAACAACATGCTAAACAGAATACCAGATCACAATGAAGTTAAAAGTTTTCTCTTCACTATGGCTAAAGACAAAGCCCCAGGACCAGGTGGTTCCCCCACAGATTTCTTCCAAGCTAACTGGGATATCATTGGAGAAGACATTGTTAAAATGGTGCAGCATTTCTTCATGTCTGGTCATATTTTAAAGGAAATGAATGCAACCTTTATATCTCTCATACCCAAAGTAGAAAACCCCACATCCCAAGACATTTCAGACCCATTAGTCTTTGCAATACCACATACAAAATCATCTCAAAGCATTTAGCCCGGAGAGTGAAACCTTTCCTCGACAAAAGTATATCTCCTTACCAATTTGCATTCATACTTGGAAGACAAATCTCTGACAATATTGATATAGCTCATGATCTTATACATTCTATGAGATCCAAAAGGGGCACCAAAGGTGAGAATGGTAGTATGGGAATAAAGATTAACATGGTTAAATCCTTTGACAGAGTAGATTGGAACTTTCTCAACACTATCATGACAAGTATGGGCTTCAATGAACAATGGTGCAACAAAATTATGCAATGTATCACCAACACTACTTTTGATGTCCTAATAAATGGCTAACCAGACTCTTTCTTCAACCCCACTAGAGGATTAAGGCAAGGAGACCCTTTATCCCCTTACCTCTTTCTATTCTGCATGGAAGCTCTCTCGATAACCCTTACTCATGCTGAGGATTTAGGTATCATTACTGGTATAAAAATCTGTGGAGGTGCACCCTCCATTAATCATCTTCTGTTTGATGATGATTGTATTGTCCTCTGCAAAGCAAACAAAGTAGAAGCTCAGAATCTCATGGACATCCTCAACATATTTGGAGAAACTTCAGGGAAACTTATTAATTTCAGCAAATTTGGAGTCTTCTTCAGCAAAAACACTGACCCAAATCTCTTCCCAGCCATCAACAACACCATGGGAGTTCAAGTTCTGCAACTGGATGGCAAATATCTAGGCTCTCCTTTATTTACTCACAGAAGCAAAATCAAGTCTTTCAAGCCAGGAGTAGATAAACTAAATTGAGACTATCCAGCTGGAAAAATGTGCCTCTAAATCCTGCAGGCAGAGAAGTCCTAATCAAAATTGTTACTTCCACAACTAGTATTTATCAAATGAATTGCTTCAAAATTCCCAAACAAACTTGCCAGGACTTAAACAAGCTGCAGATAGACTTCTTTTAGGGAAAACATCTGGAAAATCCAAGAGGATACTACCTAAAGGCTTGGACAGCAATTTGCAAACCAAAAGATATGGGGGGCTTAGGTTTTATGAATATGGAACTCTTCAAAAGTTCCATGATCACAAAAATTGGCTGGAGACTTGAACAAGAAAAAGACTCACTCTGGTGCCAGCTGATGGATGCCAAATATCTTCTGGGTAGAAATGTTCTAGATATGGATACAAAAGCAAAGCCTGGTGATTCTTGGATCTGGAAAGGAATTCTTGAAGAAATACATAATATACAACAACACTGTAACTGTAAGATAGGCAATGGAATGAAAAATCAACATATGGGAAGATTATTGGTTACCCAATTCTACAGCTAAACTCCTCAAACCTAACCACTGTCCACAAAAAATTGAGTTGATGTCTCATCTCATGCTTCATGATGGAAGTTGGAACACCCAACTCATCCAACACATCTTCAATCATAATATTGCTCAAGCCATTCTGAATCTTGTCACCAACCCAGGAGAAGAAGATTCAATACAATGGAACTTAAATGAAACTGAAGTTCTCTGTCAAAGCTCTTTACAAGGCCAAGATAGAACACCTGTATAGAGATGATATCAGTAACAAAAATTGGGAGGCTCTCTGGAAATTGGATACTGCTCCAACTATTAAGATATTTCTCTGGAAATGTGCTCATGAAATCCTCCCCACAAATGCAAAGATGATAGGTGTCCAAAACACCTAATTTTATATCTAATATTTATGCTTTCTTTGCTACTTTTCTTGTAAATTATGTATCTTATGTTTGGTTTTGAGTGTTTAGGTACTTTGGAGTCATTTGGAACAAAAGAAGAAGAAACGTTGCTTAAAGGGCTAAAAGGTGCAACCGCTGTTGGAGGCTTAACTATTTCTCACTATTTACTTGTATTTCTTCATCTCTGGCTCAAAAGCATGTCAGCTTTAGTGATGCGAATTTTGTCTGAAAGGCATGACAGCTTTAGTGATGTATAGAATTGAAGAGATGAAGTAAAGTTGAGAAGAGGAGACGGCTATTGTTGGTGGAAGGACTCGAGGAGAAATCATCCAAATTGAGCGACAAGGGCAAGCTAGTCATTTCAGAGGCGAACACAACTCGGAGTCGAGCCATGGTTAGGGGGCAAATTTGTTTTGGAGGAGCGTTATAGACATGCCAGCTGAGGTTAAGGGGGATTTTAGCTGGGTGGATCTTCTACAGTTGGGTGTCTAAATCAAGACCCAGCTCCAGTACCCTAACCCTAAGTCGAGAAGACATTTCCTCCCAAAATCATTTGCAGCTGAAATCAAGAAAGCAGCAGCAGCTGTTGGTGTTGGTCCGAGAGATTAAATGAAGAGAAGATAACATAGTTGCGACTGATGGACTGATTGTTAATGGGTCCGGTGTGAGATGATGAACATATAGTGTAACAGATGCAATTGAGTTCGGATGGGATCTGAGATGAATTTGACATTGCATTATGTGGAGTTGGGTTTTGATTCTCGAAGTGATTGATTGAGAACTGGTGGGTTTGATTCAATTTGAAGGAGGCAGGAACAAGCCACTATTGTGATGAGGTTATGTTGTTGCCACTATTTGATGGAGCCAGATGAGATGAACTGAAGATTGGGTTCAAGTTATTGAACCTGAGATTGAGTAGACGATGCTGCAGAATCTGAAATTGAAGGAAGTGGATCTGGTGATGAGATACAAGCAATTGAAGCTGAAATAGAGATTGAATGGGTCATATTTTGGCTCGAATTTGAGAGGGTGTCAGCGGATTTGGGAGTGATGTTTATATAATTAGAACATGAGATAGAAGTTGAGAAGAATTGACGGCATAGGTTGTTCTCTGAATTAAGTCCGATGACGAGCTCGAGAGGCAACATGAATGGAAATGATAACACGAAAAGAGAGTGATTAATCGCAGTATTGCTCGAAGTTTGAGTAGAAGACTGTGATGGTGTTGCTGGCAGTATGGAAGGCAGTAGTGATCTTTAGTGGAGAACTAGGGTACTGTGTCAGAAAGGAAATTGGAGTTGTGGTGCTCTTGAAGGTGAACATGAGAAGCTGAAGACTATGAGCAGGTGACTTAATGTGAACAATGATATTGAAATTATGTAATGAATTTGCGGATGAACTGTGAGCTGTGCAGTGAATGATTTGAGTCTGCATTGGAGTTGGGCATTGAGATTTGAGAGAACTCGAAGTTACAGGGAGTAAGGAGATGGTTCGATGTTGATGCTGTCTTGTTGAGCGGTGGGTTGATGCTGTCAAGACTGAGGCAGTGGTTAAGATGTAGGAAATTGAGTATCATGTTGAACTGAGCTGGGAAGAGTACTGTGAGTGGTTGCAGGCAACTGTGATAAAAGTTGTGCAGTGGTGGACTGAAGCTAATCTGGAGAATTTGGCAGCTGAGAAATGGAAGTGATGGCTGCAGTGGGGCATGACTTATAATTGGCAGGGGCAATGAGAAGCTGTTGTTCTTGTTGCTGGTTATTAAATGGTTTGTGCCTAGTTGATTGCAGTCAAGATAAGCTGGAATTAGTGGTGCACAAGCAGAGAATTGAAGTGCTGAATACATGAATGTTAGGAGTTATGTATGAATGAATGATTGTGCAGGTAAATTAGCCTGAGACAGGCCGGAAAACAACCAGAAAACAGAGGAAACTCTGCCGGAATCGGAGTACGGCGAGTTGACTCAACGATCCAGGTACCTGACTCGCCGATCCAGTGTTCTACTCAGATGGACTTGGGCTCTTACATGTGGGCTTGATTCTGATGGTTAGCTTATGTGGTTGGAAAAGGCAGTGGGCGTGAAATACATGAAGGATATAAAAAGAAACTCATATCTTTTATCTTTTCTTATACTTTGTTCTAGGGTTTAGAAAACATGAAAACCTTTCTTTTTCTTCTTGTGATGAACTCCATGAATATGAGCTAGATTATTATTTTTGGTTATGGATAAAGTTGATTTCACATAACATGAATCCTTGTTTGATATATTAGTTTTGTCTCAATATTATCGTTTATGATTCACCATTAATATTGTTACATGATTTGAATGCTTGTTTAGTCGAGTCCCGAATAGATTGAGTTTGTGTTCATCTCCATTGCTAGATTAGAGTTTATTATACGTAAAAGTGATAAATTTCTGATTGCAAGTAGCATAATTGTGAATATTTCTTGTAGTGGTACATCCTAATAGTCACAAGTGGATCATAACCTTTGTTAAATCGGATTAGTTCTTTTACACGTTCGATTGCTTTGACTGGCCTGATTTCATAGAACTTAATGCATCTAGGGAATTAAACTTGATTAGTGCTTTTACACGTTAGGTTGTTCTCTTAGATAAAATTCATATTCGCATCTTTTAATGTGTTTGTTGATGATAAGAGGATATTTGCGGGATAAACTTGCGATCAAGGTATCCTAGGGCCTTTGATAATGAGAGATTAAATATCAATTCTAGTTATTATGACAAGAGCATGTTAGTGAATGAAAACGAAATCCTTAACCAATACTTTCGCATACTTAATTTTATTTGTTTTATTTGTTTCTTTGCTTTTATATTTGTCTAGTTTATTAAAACTTAGAAAAATCCCGCCTTGTTATTTATAGGAAACCGAAAATATATTGACAACCTAGTCCTCTCTGTGGGAACGATCCTTTCTTGCCCTTGCTATATTATATATTTTGAGTAGTGAGAAAATAATTTATTTTTGACGCATACGACAGCGATCAAAAGATTGCAAGCATTCTGCACTATATTGATCATATCTGTCAGGTTTGCAGTAGTGGGGAGGAAACAATGACACATATCTTCCTAAACTGCCCTACTGCTACTGCAGTTGGGCATGATCTCATTGGAACTAATCATGGACTGTTTGACAAAAGTACAAACTTTACGGATTGGTTTAACTCCTGGTTTGATGCTGGAGCTATCACTGGAAAAACAATCCTCTATGCTACCTGTAGGATCAGAATCTCGCAGCAATAATGTCTCAGCGAAATTATCAACAACACAACACAACAGCGTCGCAGAACAATTTTAGAAATGGAATAATAAACGACGTCAGCTAAAATCATGAGAAAAATGTGATGGTCCTGCGAAAATTAGAGAGTTTGCGAGAATAACATTTGTAAGGATGCGAGAATGTCGCAAGACATATCCGAAAATAAAGGACAGATTAGCTGTCATCCATTATGTAATTCCTTATAAATATCCGCTCAGTTGTAAAGGAAAGGGAGAGATCTTTTTCTGAGTGAGAAGCAAGTAAATAGGAGAGAGAAAATCTAGAGCAGTGGTTATTCTTGATTCCTTTATCTTTTCTTGTAAGATTGTTCAAAGATTGATCAATAAAAATTAAAATTGTTAATCTAAAATGAGTTGAATGTTAATGAAATCTTGTGAGGGGTGTAGTGTAGGATTTCCTGCAACTACATAATGGCGCTAGAAACAGGGAGGCTGAAGATCGAAAATTGGAGATTGTTGTTGAGATTGTTCAAATCAAGAAAGTGATTAAACAAATCAGTGAACCAGTTAAAAGAAAAATGATTAGAGTCAATGAAGATGACAAAATATTGGAGTGTAATATGATAACAAAAACAATGGTTAATGAATTCCATGAAAACATAAAAGGAAGAATACATAAACAAAATTTTGAAGGAAGGAAGGTTATGGCGGTAGAAAAGACATCACCCTTGAAAGATTGGGAAAAGAAAAAAATCACATTCATGGTGGCAGAAATACCAAAAGAAAATTTGAACCACACATCTCCATTGGTTATTACAGTGCCTATTACGTGAAAAGAGAAGGGGATAACAACGAAATCCACGGAAGAATGGATATTGAACAGAACTTTAGTCGATACAGGAAGTTCAGTGGATATAATATTTTATCATGCATTCATGGGAATGGGATTTAAAGATGAAGAAATGTCCATTTCAACATATCTTGTTCATGGCTTTGGAAAATCCACATCAAAACCTAAAGGACAAATAGTGGTACGAATTCCACTAGGAGAAATCGAAAAACACATGACACTATATGTGGTGGATATGGAATCGCCATATAATATGTTACTAGGAAGACCATGGATACATGCGATAAAAGTTGTAGTATCAACGTTGCATCAATGTATTAATTTCCCCACACCAAATGGAATAGGTGAAATCAGAGGAGACGTTGACAATGCGAAATTATGTCATCAAATTGAAGTAAAGCATTATGAAGGACGAGCAAAAAAGAAACAATTTCGCAGAAAGTTGGCAAAGGAAGCAAAGAAAGAAAAAGAATTTAGAGTATACACGATAAGGGCAAAAGAAGGCAGGAGAATACCCAGCGAAATTTCGGAAGAAGGAGAAGGACCTGTGAAAACAATAAAAGAACCAACACCAATGGGAGAACCCAAGTCCAGTTACACTGCCGCAGAACCAACAAAAGAAGTAAACGTTGGGACTATAGAAGAACCACTAATATTGAGAATTGGAACCAGATGGATGTAGAAGAAGAAAGAACTGTTAACCTTTTGCGAGAATATAAATACGTTTTCGCAGGGATCATGGATAAGATATCGGGAATAGATCCATCAATTGCATGTCACAAGTTGGAGATTAACAAGAATGTGAGACCATTTAAACAAAAATAAGAAAAATCGCAACACTTACCATTCCCAAATAGAAGAAGAACTACAGAAAATGCTTGATGCAGGAATCATAAGAGAAGCTAAATACCCAGAGTGGATAGCGAATATGGTCATTGTCCAAAGAAAAACAAAGGAATAAGGATTTGCATAGATTTTCACTGATTTAAACAAAGCTGCCCTAAAGATAGTTTCTGTTACCAGATATTCCTCAAATGGTGGAATCGCAGCGGGAAATGATAGGGTATCGTCTTTAGATGGGTACAAAGGATATAACCAGATCCCTCTCGCTGAAAGATCAAGAGCATACTGTTTCTTCGCCCCTAGAGGTTTATATTCTTACACGAAAATGCCATTTGGTTTGCGAAATGCGGGAGGCGACATACCAAAGAATGGTAGAGAAGGTGTTCGCGAAATGGATACACAAAACATTAGAAGTATACGTGACATGTTAGTAAAGAGTAAAGAAGCCAAAGACCATGTACAAGACCTGAGGGAGATTTTTGAACAAATGCGGCAGTATAACATTAAACTGAATCCTGAGAAGTGTACTATTGGAGTTGCATCGGGAAAATTTTTAGGCTACATTGTATCAAAGGAAGGAATACAGGTTGATCCAGAAAAAGTGCAAGCAGTTCGTGACATGCCAACACCAGCAACAATAAAAGATGTACAGAAGTTGAATGGACTTTAGCTTCGTTGGGAGATTCATTTCGCGATCATCAGACAAATGCAATATTTTTTCGATATACTCAAGAAGGGTGCGAAATTCAAATGGACTGATGAATGCGAAAAAGCTTTTCAAGGGATCAAAGAACATCTTATGAATACAACTATTTTACAAAAAGCAGAATCAGGAGAAGAATTATTAATCTATCTTGCGACGACGTCGCATGCATTAAGTGTCGTGTTATTGCGAATAGACGCAGGAGTGGAGAAACCCATCTATTACATTAGCAAAACTTTTAATACTGCCGAGAAGAATTACTCAAAGATTGAGAAGCTAATCTTAGCATTAGTTTATGCATCATTTAAGCTCCGCATATATTTTCAAGCGCACAAATAAAGGTATTAACAAAAGTACCAATTGAATCAGTGATGAAGAATTCAAAAAGATCAGGAAGAGTGGAGAGATGGAATGCACAAGTAGGCCACTTTGATATTAAATATGAAATTTTGTCTTCACCAAAATCACAAGTTGTTGCAGATTTCTTGGCAGAATTTCCTTTAGAAGAAGATGAAGCGGTAGAAGAAATGATGGATATAGAAGAAGAACACGGAGATCCAAAAGACTTATTAACAGAACCAAATAGATGGGAGATATTGGTAGATGGATCATCAAATGGAGAAGGCAATGGAGTTGGAATTGTTTTAATTTCGCCAGAAGGAGTGAAGATGGCTTTTTCATTCAGATTGGAATTCGCATCCACTAATAACGAAACGGAATATGAAGCTGTGATACATGCCTTAAAGTTCGCAATAGAAGTGAAACTAGAAAATGCCAGGATCACTAGTGATTCAGCTAGTTATTCGCCAAATAAAGGGAGAGTACACTACAAATGAACCATCCTTGAAGAAATACAAGAAGCTCGTTGAAGAATTGTCAGCGAAAATCCCAAAAATAAAATGGAGGCACATTTCAAGGAAGGATAACAGACTCGCAGACGCTTTTGCTTTCATCTCAAGCATGATGACAGATCCAACTGCGAGATGCATAAAAATACAACACTTCTGTCACCATCAATCAATAAAGAAGAAGAAGTGAACGTGATGATAATAGACGGTGAGAAGAAGAACAAACGAACAATATCGCAGATTGGAGAACAGAACTTCATGCATATTTGGCGAAAGGAGAAACACCAAGAAATAGATTGGAAGCACACAAGTTAAAAAGCCGCGCAACAAATTATGAATTAAGAGATGGGCTATACCGAAAATCCTTTAATGGACCATCACTCAGATGTTTGACACGAGAAGAAGGAGAAAAGGTGCTAAAAATGTTACATAGTGGGGATGCTGGCAATCATAGCGGGGGAAGATCTTTGGCACATAGAGCAAAAATGCAAGGCTATTACTGGCCATACATGCACGAAGATGCAAAACAAATATCAAGACGTTGCGAAGATTGTCAGCGGCATGGAAAGAAAATACATGCACCTGGAGCACCATTGTCATCTTCAAAGTGTGTGGCCTTTTGGAAAGTGGGGCTTAGATATGTGGGGCCATTTTTACCAGGATCTGGACAAAGAAGATACTTAATAGTCGCAACAGATTATTTCACAAAATGGACAGAAGTGAAGGCAGTACAGCATATTCGCGACAAAGATATCTTTACATTCATATTCGAAAATATCATTTGCAGATTCGGAATTCCTGCGCAGTTGGTATCTGATAATGGGAAACAGTTTGAAGGACAGAACATAGAAATGTTACTTAATGCATTTAAGATAAAATGTGGAAAGTCTACTCCTTTGTATCCACAAGCTAATGGGCAGGTAGAGGCAACAAACAAAACAATTGCAGATATATTAAAGAAGAAATTAGAAGGACATCATAGAGCATGGTGCGAACAAGTACATAATGCAGTATGGGCTTATAATACAACTAAGAGAAGCTACTGGAATGTCACCTTTTTGTTTAACATGGAGTTGAAGCGGTGTTACCAACAGAAGTTGTTATTCCGACAACAAAGAGAGAAGCTTGGGAGAAAAATCTTAGTGCGGGTTTGATCTTAACAAACTTGATGAATTAGAAAAAAAGAGAAAGAGCTTTACAACATATGGAGAATTATCAGCGAAGATTAGCCCGAGAATATAATAAACGTGTCAAAGTACGCGAATTCCAACCAGGAGATTTAGTTCTGCGAGAGACACCAATATATCAGCGAGAAAATGGTGGAAATTAGCGAAAAAATGGGATGGACCTTACATCATTAAGGAGATAGTTGGAACAGGAGCTTATAAATTAATGGATCCAGAAGGTAGAGATGTTGGTCATAGACTTGACAGACCATGGAACAGATTGTACTTAAAAAGATATTATCCGTAAGAAGCTTTGAGAAGTTATGGATTCTGAAAGAATAGTTGCGAGATTATTCATATCAAAACAAGATCATGATGTGCGAAACTTTCGCAGAGATAATCATAGAACAATGACATAAAAGAAAGGGGCGAACCTTTATGGCGTACACCCTAGTTCGCGAATAAAATTTCGCAAGAGGCAAATGTAAGACCTAAAGTACGTCATATAAGGGGGTACCTGTTGCATGGCTCAGGGAAAGGCTACACCGCCACCGGAACCTGAGTCATGGAGATTTGGGGTCAATAAAGCCCATCCGGGAGAGGCACCTTGGATTCTCAGCTTAAGCATATGACTTAGGTTGGGCGACTAAGGTAATAAGGACTCTCCCAAGGAGTGCAGAATCTGATCAAGGGCCGAGGTACACGGTTGAGTCAAGAGTGCCAGGGGCGTCTGGAGCGTACCTTGCCATTCTTGACAAGTCTTGGCTTATACTGCACTCGGCCCGAAGAAAACCCCACTTAGGGTGCAGTCTCGTAACCATAAACCCTATAGGTAAAAGGGATAAGAGGCTGCGAAAACAACTGGTTGTTGTTAAGACTGGATGGGAGGAGCTAACCTTGTATGGTAGAAGTACGCCTCCTTGAAGGGGCAACCAGGGGGAGATAAGGGCGGCACCCTCCATTAGGGAGCTGATAAGTGTCTTAAGACGCAAATGTCATGAGGTTTTTACTCGCAAGGGTATTAAGGCTTGTCATATTTGTGCAACAATCCTGAAGAGGCAATAATACAGAGAAAAAGATAAGACGAGATCAATGGGTTTTCGCATGAAAGTGCGAAGACGTCCTGCGATTTCGTCGCAAGACGGCAATGTAATGGGGCTTTATTTTCGCAAGAATATTTAGGCCTGTCATATTGTCGCAACATTCCTGAAGAGGCATAATATAAAAGAAAAAGTTAAGGCAAGATCAATGGGTTTTTGCATGAAAGTGCAAGGACGTCCTGCGATTTTGTCGCAATGACAAGAGGTGGCATAATAAGACCTTTAATTAGGAAGGCAAAAATAAGACCACATGACAAAACAAAATATTTATAAGTATTCATAACAGATCATTTCTCGCAAGAAAGATAATGAGAGGCAAGTATGGGAATCAGTAAACAAGAGGCATTATCTTTCTCGCCAGCAAAATACTAAAAGAAAATTAATTCCAAAGTTGGTTGAAGAATATTATTCGCAAAAATAATAAAGATGAACAATTCAAGAAGATAGAACTAGATAAGAAGCTCATGCTTCAGTATTAATTCCAGTAGAAGGAGATAATAGACGTTCTTCGCCAATGTTCTCATTATCGCCAACCTCCTTCATTTCGATTCTGATCTTCACCAACAATAATTCCTTGAGAGGGACTTCTTTTTCGCCGCCACCTTGATTATCGCCAGCAATTACTTCTTAGAAGAGATTTTTTTCTTTTTCATCTTGATTAGCACCAGCAGTTGCTTCCTTAGAAGGATCTCTTCTCCATCTTCCAAAAGACTATTCTCTCACCACTTTCATAATCATAATCACTGTCAGCAGGACGAGGAATTTCATCATCATCTACTTCCAAAGGTTCGATTGATGTAGGAGGAAGAGATTTGGACAATAAAATATCATTTACAAGGACTTCAACCCGGAGATGAACTTGACGAAGAAGTGCTCTCTGATGATTCCTATCTTGAATATCCTTAAAGTAAGCAAGATAATCAAGTCTTCTTTCTGCTCGGTCGCGAGAACCAGTAAGGACAGAGACGAGTAGTGCATTTTCTTTGCGAATTTTGGCATATTTAGCCTCCAAAACAGAAATGGAGGAATGAAGATTTTTCTCAGACTCTGCGAAAAGTAGAATACAAAATTTCAGTAAGATGAAGAACTCAAAAAGATATGACAAAGAAAATATAGTTAAGGCAGTCAAACTATTATGACTACCTTCCTTTTGCGAAATAAGATGTTGAATCAAGGTCAGAAAATTATTCTCCCAACGGTCCATCGCATCATCAAATTTATCTCCAACTAAACCTTTAAGTCGAGACTGAAGATTTTTCTCTTTAGATATAAGAAAGGCATTTTTCTTCGCAAGAGAAGAATTTGGAATATTGTTCTTTAAGTCGATTCGCCTTTACACTTAAAGTTATTCTACCTTGAATGAGTGTATCTCTTTCAGCGATAGATGACTCTGTTACTTCTCTAAGTTCATTTCTCAAAGAGCGAAGAGATTACTCTTGGTCATCACATACTTTCTGAAGGATGCTAAGTTGTTGCGAAAATATCGCCATCTTATTTAAATAAATTCGTTTCTCTTGAGATAGAGTTTTATTCTCATCTGATAAAGATTCGTTCCCAAGATTAGATTTAGTTAAAGAATAAGAGAGACGAGATATTTCATTACTTAATAAATCTTGCCTCCGAACTAGTTGGGTATTTTCATTGGTAAGATTATTTATATGATCAACAGACTATGAATAGAGGTTATCTAATTGGTTATATTGATCCATCAAAATATCTTTATCAACACGGCTTCTTCAACAACAGATTCAAATTGATATCTCTCCATTTTTCGTTCTGGTTTAAGGCTTAACATTTGAAAGAGGGATTTCAAGGATAATTAAATACGGAAAGGATAAAATCATTAGAAAGGCAAATTGAAGACATAGATAAGGAAATCATACCTCTCAGTTCATCATTCTTTTTGCGAAGATTGTCGCGATCTAGCGAAACATTCTGAAGCTTTTGATTTTCGAGACGAAGAGCATTACACTCTTTTTCCAAAGCTGTTTGCGAAGCATCTCTGTCAGAGCCAAAATACTTACTCAGAATTTCTCAAATACCAGACTTGACAGGATCAATGGGAGACTTCTTGCCATCATCCAGGACCTCAGACAAAACTTTGAAAGAAATATCTATTCCTTCCACGGTTTCTTTTGAAAAGGGAAGAGGCTCATATAGAGAACTGGCAATGATAGAAAGCTGAGAAACATTATCAACAGGAGGAGAAGAAGTTTCATTCACAGAAGGATTAATAAGGGAGTTTTCAATCACTGAAAGGTCAGTTGAAGAAATGAAATCTGAGGCAGCTTTTTCGCGAATTGGAGATAATGATTTAACTTGCGAAGATGTCGCAGGAGATTTGGAAGAGATAAGTAAGTGGAATGGAACAGAGGTTTCAACGGTTTTAAGGTGGCGAGATTTTTTGAGAGGTTTGTTGGCATCCTTATCACCCTGCGATTTACAATCCAGATAAGAAACAGAGGCAACAATATTGTTATTAGAAAAGAATAATGTTTCTACTACCTTCTGATTCGCAGACTTTCTTTTGTGTATAACAATCTTTTGCTGCGTTTTGGGAATATTAGGGTTCTGAACCGTAAATTTGGTGTTAGAGGCATTTTTGCTGAAATAACAACAGTATGGGAATCACATAAGCATCATCATCAAATAAAGCAGTAAGCAAGATCAATTTCAGCAAAACCCATAAGAAAGAAAAAAGAAAACTAACCTCGACGAATCCATGGAAAACACCAGCAGGAAGATTAATTAGTAAAAATTAAGAAAGTTACGAACAATGAAGATCTTCAGAGGGAAAAGTATGGAGATGAAGAAGAAAATAAAAAGAGTAGAACAAGAAGAAAGAAGAAAAGTTGCAATGGCAGAATTTACGGAAGAATAATAGAGTTGCAGAGATGAGAGAATAAAAAGAGAAGAGAAAGTAAAAAGAAAATGGAAATAAGAGTAAGAAGAATATATAGAGAGGATTTTCTACTCGAAGAAATAAACACCATTAATACGAAAAGACGTGATCAGTTAAAAAGCAGCGGTTACAAAAGACGTGTCAAGAAATAGATGGAAGAAAGGATACGTGTGATAAATGCAGAATATGAAGAGATGAACAGTTGAGGCATTTCTCACATCGTTCTCTACTTCGCAGAGAAGATATGAGAAGAGGAAAGATGTAGGATCAGAATCTCGCAGCAATAGTGTCTCAGCGAAACTATCAACAACACAACACAACATCATCGCAGAACAATTTTAGAAATGACATAATAAACGACGTCAGCTAAAATCATGAGAAAAATGTGATGGTCCTGCGAAAATTAGAGAGTTTGCGAGAATAACATTTGTAAGGATGCGAGAATGTCGCAAGACATATCCGAAAATAAAGGACGGATTAGCTGTCATCCATTATGTAATTACCTATAAATAGCCGCTCAGTTGTAAAGGAAAGGGAGAGATCTTTTTCTGAGTGAGAAGCAAGTAAATAGGAGAGAGAAAATCTAGAGAAGTGGTTATTCTTGATTCCTTTATCTTTTCTTGTAAGATTGTTCAAAGATTGATCAATAAAAATTAAAATTGTTAATCTAAAATGAGTTGAATGTTAATGAAATCTTGTGAGGGTGTAATGTAGGATTTCCTGCAACTACACTACCACATGCTGGCACATCTGGAAAGCTATGTGTGACCTGGTTTTCAATCACATAAAACCAAATGCTAAGCACACTTCTCAGTGCATATAATAATATCTATATGATTATAACATAGTGGAAAACTTACCTACTCATTCTCTCAATGGTTTTCTTCCCATTAACAATGGGTCTGACACTGAACCAGCCATCCAAATTCCCTGTGATCTAAACCACACTCCACAAGAGTTTGGCTTCATCATAAGAATTTGCACTATACAGAATCCTGAGAATCTAAAATACTTCTCTGCACTAACTATCTTGGATGTTGCAGGAAACAACATTGATAGCAGAGGATACTCAGATAACTCTAGAGGTTGGGGAGAAACAGGAGGTGCTGACCTAGCTTTCAACTGGGCAAAGGAAAAGCAGCACATAAACATAGAAGTACATGCTGAATCAAAGGAAATTCTGGTCAGATTTCACTATCTATATCATCAAGCAATTCAAGGAAGGTTCAACCCCAGTTTCTATGATAATTCAAGGCACAATGTTGAAGATTATAGCTCAAGAATCAAGCCAATCTCTTTTGTTTTAAGTAGTCTTAAGTTAATCCATAGACCTCAAAATTTGGAAACTCTCAATTTAGCTATTTTATGTAAAAACAATGAAAGTACGCTTCACACAAGCGCTTCCACTCCCTTGTATGGCCCTTAGTGTCTTTTTGCTAAGGTTTTTCTATAAAAAAAAACGTTCACAGAGAGATGCACATGGGTTTTGGCATGCATAAATAGACGATGAACAATCAAAGGTGTGAATCGGAGACGCAGATGGAGATGGAATGATCAGATGTTGGATCACATCCAATGAAAGGCGAACTGGGAAGCACAGTTATGTTCAGAACTCATCTCTTCAGGTACACTTGCACTAGCTCTTTCTCCCTTTTCCTTATAGTCCACATATCTTATATCCATTACAGATAGTGTTTTTATTTCTAACTCAACCGATGATCAAATTTTGTAGAATATCTATGGATCCGGTGAGATATTATTTGATACCTAACGAGTCCGATATAATTTGATACCCGCCTCAAGTACCTCCAATACATGTAGGAGTTGAGTACAGTTTGGATTTAGACATCTATACTATTACTATTATAAAAGGAAGACCCCTTAGGAAGTGTTCATGAAAAGTGTTTTGAAGCTGCAAATTTTGGAATTTTAAAATTGCCCCTTTTTTATGCCCACACAAATTATGTGTTATAAATAAAAGGGAAGGTGTATTAATAATTATAATTTAAACTTAAACATACTGAAAAAGCGGGGGTCTAACAACGCCACTCAATATTTCGCTTAGCAATCTGTATGCACTAACTCCGAAATACTTTGCTAGAGAATCAACTAGACAGTTAGACTCAATCTGGATAAAAGTATCTCAAGGAGTTAATATCTCTCTCTTGTTTTTGATATTACTCAAGCTAATAAAAATCAACGAGTCCTAATCAAACACAAGGAATACTTGGACGGTACCAAAGACCAATGTCCAAGGATCAATCAATATCAATCAACAACCAAAGGTCAGATTTCCAATTGATGATCACGAACACACAACATGTATTATTTCACTTATATAACAAATATAATGCGGAAAAGAAATAACACAGACACCAGAAATTTTGTTAACGAGGAAATCGCAAATGCAGAAAAACCGTGGGACCTAGTCCATATTGAATACACACTGTATTAAGCCGCTACAGACACTAGCCTACCCCAATATAACTTCGGACTGGACTATAGTTGAACCCCAATCAGTTTCCCACTAATTCAAGGTACAGTTGTACTCCTACGCCTCTGATCCCAGCAGGATACTGCGCACTTGATTCCCTTAGTTGATCTCACCCACAACCAAGAGTTGCTGCAACCCAAAATCGCAGACTTGATAACAAACAAATCTGTCTCACATAGAAAAGTCTATCAAAGGATAAATCTGTCTCCCACAGAAAAAACCCTAGGTTTTTGTTCCGTCTTAAGATATGAAATCAAGGTAAACAGGAACCAATTGATAATATGGTCTTATATTCCGGAAGAACAACCTAGATTCATAATTCCCCTCTCTATAATCCTTCCTGACTACACAGGCGGTTTGTTAAGGAATCACAAACAGTGAGACGAAGATGTTTGTGACTTCTTTATCTTGCCTATCGGAGAACTCTCACGATCTCAAGCCAATCAATAGATTGTACTAGTACGATAGAAGATGCAAGATCAGATCATACAACTACGATAAAAGTAGTATCGATCTGGCTTCACAATCCCAATGAAGTATTTAAGTCGTTAACCTGGTTTTAGAGAAGAAAACCAAAGGTTAGAGGAGAATCGACTATAGCGAGCACACTAGTATCATACAGACGTGTGGGGATTAGTTCATCCCAATGCTAGATGTCTCCTATATATAGTCTTCAAATCAGGGTTTTGCCTTAGTTACAAAGCAATCCATATTCATTGTTAGATGAAAACCTGATTTAGATTCAAGCTATTATTTCTCAATCGTTAAATCGAGAACTTAGCTTGTCACACACACTTGAGATATACGTTTACCGGGTTTGTGAAAACCGTGCCCAAACGTGTACATGTATGTTGGTTCAACATAGTAACCCAAAAGGTAAACATATGAGAATTTCATATTAACCTTGTTCTTCTTCACCATAACTAGTTCAATTGACTCAAATGAACCAGTTAGAGAGTTGTTCAATTGCTATGGGATCTTATGTAACTACACAAGACACAATTGAAACATAGATGATTCGATTCGATTAAATCAGCTCATGAACTTTATAGCCACGGTTTGCATAAAGCATTCCTTAGTAATTTAAGTTTCATGTTCTTAGCACATCTTTAGATCATAACCCACTCAAGTGCGCAAGCAAGTTCGCGGACTTAAGGCAACCCGGCAGAGTTTTCCAAACTCAGCAGAAAATCTCGGCAAGGAGACTTCCGCCAGTTCGCGGACTAAACACGCAAACGAGTTTTTGGAAAATCCCAGCAGATATTCTCGGCAAGAGAAATTCCATGAGTTCGCGGAATTGGAAAAGCCAATTCCTCCGGTTTCTCTGAATCAACAAAGTTCGCAAACTTTGGATTAAGGAATAGGACTTATGCACATATGTGTTTCCACACAATGATTATATCCATCATTGGTTATATTGACCTAAACTCTCACTCCAACCATTGAAACATTCTTAGAGGACGTCATATAGTTGTTACACTATTTCTTGTCAAAGCGATTTTCAAAGTGATTGAAACAATATGACTTTCTTCATTAGGTGAAGATAAACCCGATCAAAGCGAAACGCTTTATCAACACATGTTTTCGAGATATAGATAGGCGAGATATACTCGGCTCGAAATATCAAATGTGTATGATCCAGTCTATATAGCATACGACTTTTGTCTCATAAGAAGTAGGAGATAGAAGAGATAGACTTTTGACTGATAGATAAGTTCAAGTCTCCACATACCTTTTTTTTGATGAAGTTTCACGGTTCCTTGTGTATATCTTCGTCGTTGTATGATGAATTACCATGAAGTCCTTGAGCTCAACTACACTTTTCTATCCTAGTCCGAGACTTAGCTATGTAGACTAGAAATCAAGACTCATAGTTTTGATCACTAACATTGACAAACATGCTTGAGATAGCAACGCATGCGAGGTCGACCGAGATATGCTCTAACAATCTCCCCCTTTGTAAATTTTAGTGACAAAACTATTAATACATAAGGAATACAAAAAGATAAAATTTAGTGGCTCCTATTTCATAGTCTAATCTTCAACGTTCCCTGAAATCTTCGTCCTTCCAAGTACTCCAATGATCCCAAAGGTTGTAAGTTTACAATCACCGTTGTTGAAGATCCGTAGCTATAACAATGAGAGAAATCGAGATTCTCAATCATTATTATACAGTGACATAGTATTATTATGTAACATCAAAGTCCAATTGCATCACGACTTTAACAATAATACTACGGTGATATGTATCACTCCCCCTTAGTCAATACTCCATCTCACATGGAAACCACTCCCCCTTACACAATGATCCGAAAACCATATGTATTTGTAGTAGAACTACACATTAATTCTCCCCCTTTTTGTCAATAAAATTAGCAAAGGTACAAGAACGGGATCCTAATGAAATTTCCGAGAAGAGACTTTTCATAGACTAAAAGAAAAAATACATACCAACTTAATTTAGATGCAATCATAAAGCCGAAGCTAAATTCCTTCATCAAGGAGTTTTAAGATACAACATAACCCCTATAAAATTCCACAGCCACACACCCCGCAAGATATTACCATTAAGCACAAGTTCAAAAGAACTCTCCCCCATTTGATGTCATTCCCGAAAGAACAACAAGAGCGACCTTAATTTCGAAAGAAAAGAAGGATTTTTAAATGGACACCAAAAACCATAGGAATGATTTTCTATATCCAAAACTCAATCAAATTGATCACAAGTAAACCCATGATTAATTTAATTGGAATATGCAACTAAATCAAACCACAAAAGTGATCAATTTAATTGAAAGTGCTCAACATAAGTAAACTTATGGAGCTACGACTAAGGTAATCATATGGAGATGACTAACTTAATCGTTCACATACTCAACATAAGGAAAACCTTACGGAATATACGGCTACATTAACCAATAGAACATGATTAATATAGCCGTTCATATACTCAACACAAGAAATTGTGGAATATATGAAAACTCAACTAGATTATTACAAGAGAACTCATAATTAATCTAATTGGAATACAAACAACTAAACTAATCATAAAAGTAATCAATTTAATTGTCAAAGGTTTTGCTCGACAAAAGAAGACTTTCGGAGTAAAAAACTAAATAACCAACCAAGATGATTAATTTAGTTCATAATGCTCAACATATAGCATCTTATGGAACAACCAACAAAGCCAATAAGAAAAATCGACTTAGTTGTATCGTGCTCAACATAAGACACACAATGGAGCCTTCACGGTAATACAAAAAGAATGGATCAATGAAGATCAATACCGTGGATAACATACAAGGATCCATTCTATTTTCCATCATAACGACATAATAGACTTTATCATTGTCACACAAAAGATTTTATCCTATTTTCCATCAAATACATGATTTCATAGGCATAACTTTTATAATTATCAAAAGTCCATTCGTCTTTTCATCAATACGAATACCTATTTATGAACGACTTTACTTTTGACAGCATATGGGACCTTCAAGTTTACGGAAGCAAACAATACATATCCCATAATCACATTGCAATATCACAAAAACATAAAGATCAATATTACAATAACATCATCCTCCAAATATTTTTAGAATTGAATACCAATAAACCTAAAAAAATAACATAAGAAGATGAAACAAAAATAGCTATGTGTAGTCACAATCATCGCTATTCAAATGCTAGTTATTCTTCCAACAAACCAAAAGAAGACATACTAGGTAACAAACTAGAACCAAGATCAGACGAAAAACTAAATCCTGTCTGTAACCAGGGATTGAACAAGAGCGAGTTCCTCAGTTGCCTTCCTTAGTTCGCCTTTTAGGTAGTCTAGATTCCGAGTTGCGATACCAAGTTGTTCGTGTACGACCTTAAAGTCTCCAAGAAGATTTCCTACCAGTTGTGAAGAAATATGAACTGGCAGTTTGTCTTCGTTTTCATGATCAAGAGCATGAAAGCATGAGATATCAATATGACATAGCTCAACATCATCAACCTTGTTGCATCCCTCCATTGTGCACCAAAAAGACTTTTTAGAAAATCTTTTTGCACCTCTGGAACACACACACATATATATATAAGGAATTTCATCAAACCTTAGGAAACAAGACGTTCGTGAGGGTTGGTGCGTGTACTAGAGAATCGGGCCTATGATAGACCAAAGAAGACCAAAAAGAAAAAGAAATAGATGTTTGAGGAGAAAACGGAGTAATGTGACACCGAATGCAGTACAATCCTGACAGCTTTCTCAAGATGAAAATCCTTAGAATCATGAGCATCCCTTTTTAACAAGACAAAAATTAAAAAGAGATGCAACATGAACATGTCAGGGTGTAATAAGATGAACATCTTGCTCATCATTATTCACTTCTTCTTTTTCCTTTTCATCGGTGTTTAACAAACTACCTGGTTTAGTTGAAGAAGGATTATCAAGAGAAGATTTAGAAGTACCTGGGTTACCAACATTCCATGTTTTCTTGATATTCCGTCTCAGTCTGTTTATGTGGATATTCATATCAGAGACTCGATTGTTGATATGTAAGAAGTCTGAATTGGAAGTCTTGAATTCACAGTTCTTTTTGAGAAAATTAGAGAAACTTAACTCGTTTTTCTTTCTCTTGTTCCTTTTTGTCCTTCCAGAAAGATTTACAGCACCTGTCGCACTTTTGTTGTTTTTCCTTCCACCATTGTAGGCATCCTTCGGTTTGAATACATAATTAGGACAAGCCTTATCACAGTGTATCCCTTGAGGCCGAACAGGGTTGATTCCAATTTTTAATATAGGTTTAACAACTTCTTTAGACATCCATGTAAGAATGTTTTGAAGTTTTTTATTCCTTATCCGAAGTCGACACCTTCGCTCAGAGTTTCCTTTGTTTCCGCAATAATAACAGTTGAAGGACTTACGTTCAGTAGTTCTCTTTTGAGTAGATTTAGAAGAAGTAGAATCCTTGTTTTTGCAAGATGACACAGGTTCTTCACATGGAGAAATATTAACAGCTTTAACAAACTTAGTCTTACCATTGTTAGGAGCGTTTATTCCTTTATATCCCAGACCACGTTTATCATGAAGTTCTTTACAGGCTCCCAGCATAGAAGACAGTTTTGTAGAGCTAGAACCGAACCTATTTAGATTTTCTTACAGTGATTTTACCTTATTAAGACCAGCAGTGAGTTTGGTTTCCAAGGATTTCTCTTTCGTAAGAAGACTGCGTTCTTTGTCATTGAAACACTTCTGTTGAGATTCACATCTTGCTTAAGTTAAGGCAAGCCTCTCTTTTAATATACAGAGGTTACTAAGAAGATTATCACATTCATATTTTTTTTGAGCGAACCTCTTCTTCATGATCTTTAACGGTAGATTGTAACAGTTTGTATCCACCATCATAACCTTTGAAGAGTTTTCTCAACTTTCTGTTTTCTTGACAGAGAGGACCCATATACTTTATCAAGCAAGCAGTTGTCCTTGTTTCTTTAAATTCACGATTATACAACTTGATGCATTGAGAAACTTCCTCATCAAGACTCTGCCCTTCTTCAGAATCACTATCATCCGAGAGATTATCCAACTGTTCATCAAGAGATTTTCTCTAGTTGAATGTAAATTCGACTTAAGGAGACGAGAAGGAGTTTTCCTCAGTGGTTTCAGATATTTGAAACTTATCTAAGCAGTCCTGTACTGATGTTGCGTTGTCAGAGATAGTACTCTTGTCCATAGAGTCATATCGCTACAAACACAGACTGATGAGGTCTTAAAGTGTTTGCCTGCTCTGATACTAATTGAAAAAGCGGGGGTCTAACAACACCACCCAATATTTCGCTTAGCAATCTGTATGAACTAACTTCGAAATACTTTGCTACATAATCAACTAGACAGTCAGACTCAATCTAGATAAAAGTATCTCAAGGAGTTAATATCTCTCTCTTGTTTTTGATATTACTCAAGCTAATAAAAATCAGCGAGTCCTAATCAAACACAAGGAATACTTGGACGGTACCAAAGACCAATGTCCAAGGATCAATCAATATCAATCAACAACCAAAGGTCGGATTTCCAATTGATGATCACGAACGCACAACCTGTATTATTTCACTTATATAACAAATATAATGCGAAAAAGAAATAACACAGACACCTGAAATGCAGAAAAACCCTGGGACCTAGTCCAGATTGAATACACACTGTATTAAGCCTCTACAGACACTAGCCTACTCCAAGCTAACTTCGGACTGGACTATAGTTGAACCCCAATCAGTCTCCCACTAATTAAAGGTACAATTGTACTCCTACGCCTCTGATCCCAGCAGGATACTGCGCACTTGATTCCCTTAGCTGATCTCACCCACAACCAAGAGTTGTTGCAACCCAAAATCGCAGACTTGATAATAAACAAATCTGTCTCACATAGAAAAGTCTATCAAAGGATAAATCTGTCTCCCACAGAAAAACCCTAGGTTTTTGTTCCGTCTTAAGATATGAAATCAAGGTGAATAGGAACCAATTGATAATGCGGTCTTATATTCCCGAAGAACAGCCTAGATTAATCAATCACATCTCTACAATCCTTCCTGACCACACAGGCGGTTTGTCGAGGAATCACAAACAGTGAGACGAAGATGTTTGTGACTTCTTTATCTTGCCTATCGGAGAACTCTCACGATCTCAAGCCAGTCAATAGATCTTGCATCTTATATTGTACTCGTACGATATAAGATGCAAGATCAGATCACACAACTGCGATAAAAGTAGTATCGGTCTGGCTTCACAATCCCAATGAATTCTTTAAGTCGTTAACCTGGTTTTAGAGAAGAAAACCAAAGGTTAGAGGAGAATCGACTCTAGCGAGCGCACTAGTATCACATAGACGTATGGGGATTAATTTTGCCCAATGCTAGATGTCTCTTATATATAGTCTTCAAATCAGGGTTTTGCCTTAGTTACAAAGCAATCCATATTCACCGTTAGATGAAAACCTGATTTAGATTCAAGCTAATATTTCTTAACCGTTAGATCGAAAACTTAGCTTGTCACACACACTTGAGATGTACGTTTACTGGGTTTGTGAAAATCGTTCCCAAACGTGTACGTGTATGTTGGTTCAACATAGTAACCCAAAATGTCAACCATATGAGCATTTCATATTAACCTTGTTCTTCTTCACCATAACTAGTTCAATTGACTCAAATGAACTAGTTAAAGAGTTGTTCAATTGTTATGAGATCTTATGTAACTACACAAGACAAAATTGAAACAAAGATGATTCGATTCGATTGAATTGGATCACGAACTTTATAGCCACGGTTTGCATAAAGCATTCCTTAGTAATTTAAGTTTAATGTTCAAAGAACATCTTTAGATCATAACTCACTCAAGTACGCAAGAAAGTTCGCCGACTTAAGGCAACCCGGCAGAGTTTTCCAAACTCAGCAGAAAATCTCGGCAAGAAGAGTTCCGTCAGTTCGCGGACTGAGTTCGCGGACTAAACACACAAACGAGTTTTTGGAAAATCCCAGCAGAAATTCTCGGCAAGAGAACTTGCGTCAGTTCCCGGACTTGGCAAAGCCAATTCCTCCGGTTTCTCTCAATCAACAAAGTTCGCAAACTTCGGATTAAGGATAGGACTTATGCACATATGTGTTTCCACACAATGCTTATATCCATCATTGTTTATATTGACCTAAACTCTCATTCCAACCATTGAAACATTCTTAGAGGACGTTATATAGTTTTACACTATTTCTCGTCAAAGCGATTGAAACAATATGACTTTCGTCATTAGGTGAAGATAAACCCGATCAAAGCGAAACGCTTTACCAACACATGATTTCGAGATATAGATAGGCGTGATATACTCGGATCGAAATATCAAATGTGTATGATCCAGTCTATATAGCATACGACTTTTGTCTCATAAGAAGTAGGAGATAGAAGAGATAGAATTTTGAGTAATAGATAAGTTCAAGTCTCCATATACCTTTTTGTTGATGAAGTTCCACGGTTCCTTGTGTAGATCTTCGTCGTTGTATGATGAATCGCCATGAAGTCCTTGAGATCAACTAAACTTTTCTATCCTAGTCTCAGACTTAGCTATGTAGACTAGAAATCAAGACTCATAGTTTTGATCACTAACATTGACAAACATGCTTGAGATAGCAACGCATGCGAGGTCTACCGAGCTATGCTCTAACACATACAAACTGTGGTATATCCTGGTCCCTGTGATAAATATGACGGGCTTATTTCCAGATTGCAGGTGCGGATGCATGTGCGGAAAAATCTTATCACAAATAAAATAAAGAAGAAAAAATAAATAATCTGACTCGTCCCAAGTTTGATACCAATAATAAGTCAAATCCACACTAATTAACAAGGTGGAAATAACAATCGAGCGGTTGGTACTAACTAGCTTGTGTCTTTTGCTTCCCGATCCTTTTTAGTCTAACTTTTTCTTGTTATCGGCAGAGACGTGGTATTGATATTTCACAAGGGATGATAAAAGAAGCAATTGCTAAAGAATTCAATGTCGAAAACCAACTACTAATAAACAACCCAAACGCCACTATTCGCATTGTTGACTTGGGTTGTTCGGTGGGATCCAATAGTCTCGTTTTTGTTAATGCAATAATCGAAGCCATGGATCTTAAATTTGAATCACATTTTCAAGGGCTAGACCTTAAGCAAAATGCAACACCAGAGTTTCAAGTATAATTTAATGACATAACATCAAACGGTTTTAACACCCTATTTGCGCCAATTCCTTTTGATAAACATTACTTTGCAGCAGGTGTGCCGGGTTCATTCTACGGACGTTTGGTTCCTCGAGCTCCACTTCACTTTGTTAATTCATCAACTGCATTTCATTGTCTTTCTAAAGCTCCAAAACGCCGGCGGGTGATATCAAATCAACATGTAATAAATGAAGGATACACTATAGTAATGCTCCAGATGAGGTCTTTCAAGCTTATTCATCTCAATATGTTATGGACATGGAAGCTTTTCTTCTTGATCGTGCACACGAGATTGTGTGTGGTGGATTGATGTTTATTTTGGTCCCAGCTATCGCTGATGAAACATTACTTTCTAAACCAAGTCCTGGTTTGCTTTTGGATGTTTTGGAATCTTGTCTTATGGAATTGGCAAAAATGGTAACTTCTTTTGACGCTACAAGTGTGTGCATAGTCTAAGGCTTACATATCTTGTCATCGGATGGAAACTAATATCAAATAACTTAATGTGTGCTAGCTTGCAGGATATCGTGGATGAAGCTAAACTGGATTCATTCAACATGCCGTCATACATAACATCACCAGAACAAGTTGAAGAATTAGTAGAGAGAACTAGGTGTTTCACTATAGAAAGATTGGAGAGATTGGAAACATTGTTTCCACTATCAAGTGGTGCAAAAATACTAGCTAACCATATGAGATCTGCAAGTGAAGAAATATTCAAGCAACACTTTGGGTTCAGTGATGATGATTTAGACAAATTGATTGAGCTTTATTCCGAAAGACTTGTTGATCCTCTCTCAATATTTACTAAATCAGAAGACAAGTCTTTTCAAATGTTTCTTGTTCTCAAACGCAATAGCGTAAGTATTGCATAATAATGCAAACATTATGGTTGTGTGCATCCTTTCGCAGAGAAATCTCTTCATTTTTGTTTCTTGTTCTCAAACGCAATGACATTGTTATTGGACAGAACTAGTGCGAACATTATGGATGTATTTATCCATTTAATTTTGTTGTCGTTGGTAGTTTAATTGCAACCATTTTGGTTCTAGCTGTTGGAATCTTGCAACAATTAACATCATGTTAGATCTATCAAAATAATATATAAAGAATTGAATCAAACAACTCTACCAAAACAACTTGACCAGGACAGAATCACAGGTTCAACAAGTTGTCCTTAACATATTGATTCACGAGTATACTCGAGATGAGTAATGATAAACCCCTCACATCGAAGATGTGTCCAGGATATGCTGCCCGACATAACTTGAGTTAGCACAACGTAAGTTACCCACTCTTGAACTTAGCAACATGGATTGGAAGTGAACACGCCGCAGAAAACAAAGCAAGAAGATGATGAAAATAAGAGTCGCTTCTGGTGTGTTTTTTAAACAGATTTTCGAGTAGTATTTATAGAAGAAGATTACTTGTAAATCATGTTAGATTTAGGTTTCCATATAAAACAAGTTTCCTGTAAAACAAATCAAAAACGAAAAAGGAATTCTCCTATAAATAAAACAATTAAGGAAATTATTTTTGGAATTAATTTCCTAAAGGTAAAACTAGCAAAAATAATATCGAGTGGACACACGACTTGGTGTATGGTGTACCCGCTTCACCCTCATTTATCAACATATCCATAGGAATATGGTTATATAGTGGAGCTCCTTATCTAGTATACCCAATGTGGAACTAAAGAGATTCATTCACTCAAATAAATGAGTGAGCATCCATAGAACCCTTAGGTCCTAAGATCAAACTACACCAAGACCAAAACATTTAAACTAAAGACTCATTTTTCTCCAATACTAGCTACACCGAAAATTTGAACTACTCCTAAACAATACGTAATTTCGAAAAGCAAAATACCTGAAGCTAGTTAGCTACTACTCTATATATTTGCAACACATTTTCAAGTTTCCACTGCCACTAAGCATTTGAGCTCTTGAATTGCAAATTTGAGAAAAAACCTAAGGGGTTTGAATGTGATTCGTCCCAAATATAAGATCGTTTGTTTTTATATTTTCCTGATATCTGATTTGCCTCATACATCTCGACTCTAAAGTATCTCAGTCAGTTCTCACCAGATTTAAAAGTTTTTTTTCTTCTAATTTTTGATTCAGATATTCAAAATTCGTATTGAGATATAATGAGTCATGTACATATACTGAGTAGTTGAGTCAGAAAAACAAACAATCCACGACCATAATTACATCTTGTTTTTTGTTTCGTGAATCATCTCAGTCGTGTGAATCTGACTCGTCTGGATGTAACTGATATCTCCTGACTCATCTGTATCTGACTTAATACGTTTTCTTTTTGAGTCAGATGTGACTCATCTAACCCAAAAATATGTGAGTTAGTGACTTTGTCCCATGAGCCAGAGGTATTTTATTCGACCCATTAAGTTAGAGGTTAGGTCTGAGTTAGATCACGAGTCAAATCTGATTCAAAATAAAAAAAACATACGGCTCGAGACAGAGTCTGAAAAAAAACATAGTGTTAAACACCAATAGTATCAAAAAAATAAAACGAGAACACTTCTTCTCGCTGGAAAAGTTCAATTCTTTTGTTCGGTGGTTTCTTTATCATTCTCTTTCATCGTATTCCATTAACAAGAAAATCATAACCGTATTTTCCAAATAATTCTCTGAAACTTCTTTTCTTCCATCTTCTTCATCTCCAAACCTAGATTTGCTCGGATTTATCTGAGATATCAGATTTTGCGAGTAGATTCGGGTTTGTGTAATTAGTTTTTAATGTTTTCAATAAAAAAATCATATTATTTCTGATTTTAGGTTTTAGGGTTTGTTTTATTTTTTAGTTTTACTGTTTATATCTCATGGATGTTCTATGTCATGCAATACTCGCCATTAGTGCGATTTCCTATAGCCTTCGGGCATTTCAATTGGAATCCGATGATATATTCAATCAAACAAGATCAATGGATACTGGAATTGGTTATGATAATGATGTTTAGTGCAATTTATCCTTTTTACAAAGGATTTTCTCTTAATGAAGAAGAAGAATTTTCCAAATGGTGGATGCAGATTCAAAACACCATCCCTTTGATTACATCGATTACTTATATGATCAACAATTATGTACTTTTGTTATATTACAATTCCTATGTTGTTGTGGTATTTTTCTTTTGTATTTTCTTGTTGTATCTATTCGATGTACTTGAATTAGCTTGTTCATGGTTTCCAATTAATATAATCTAAAGAGGTTCTTCCTCTCTTTTTTTTTCCCACGAAGAGGAATTTTAGAGTGGGAAATAAGGGGCGCAAACGTTTTTAATGTTCTTAGATTTCCTCTTTTTGTTATTTATTTGTGTTTAGAAGCTTATTTTATGAGCTTTTAGTGCTATTTTGTTGCTATTCTTTTTTCCTCTTTGGTTTATCGGGGTGGGGAATCCTCGAGCCTCCCATTATGTAATTTTTGTAATTACGTTTTTTTTGCTTCAATAAATCATTTTTACCTAGCAAAACAAAAAAAAAATTCCTTCACAAAATAAAATTCCACTGTGGGGCAAAACTTCAGGACCGGCTATATAGGAACACTCTCCCTGTGATACTATTAACGTGGACCAACAAGTCTGCATCATATTAGCTGATTAAGCTCAGTAGGGTCGAAACTTAAGGGCGCTGTGGCGTGTACCCAAAAAAATAAAAATAGTTGGGTCATGGTGCCATTTCGCACTTTCAAAATGTTTCCAGAGAGATTCACAAGAGTTTTGCCATGTATAAATAGTCGATGAACTATCAAAGGGGAAGGTATCAATTAGCGACGGAGATGGAGATGAAAAAAATCAGGTTTTTGATTCACGTCCAATGAAAGGCGGAACTGAGAAGCACAACTATGTCCAGAATTCATCTCTTTATGCACATATATACTAGCTTTTTCTCCCTTTTCTAGTCCACATATCATATATCCATTATTAACGGGGATTTTTTATCTCTAACTCAACCGAATTGTCCGAGTCCGACTAATATTTTTCTTGATCCAACAAGATATGTGTCTAACGAGTCAGGTATATTTATATACCTGACTCATGTAATTCTAAGTTGAATGCATGTATGATCTGAGTTGAAATAATGACAAACATATAAGAAGGAAAAAAGATCTGACTCGGTCTGAATGTGATGTCGATCCCGAGTTAAATCTAAACAAACAAAGAGGAAATACAATAGAACCTCTTCATATTACGCCCTTGGGAATGCACAAAATTATTAATATACGAAGGTTATTAATATACAAAGGTGTATCTAGAAAAAATTAAGATTTTCAAGTTCAATGCTACTTAAATGCTAATTGATACCGATGTCTTTTTTAATTTTTCAAATGAGCAAAAAGTTGCTTATGCTTTAACTGAAGAAGAAATTATTGTTGAAATTAGACTAGTTAGAAACATGTTGGCTTCAATAATAAGGAGCCTGTAAAAGTTGACGAGATTTACGTATTCACAAGTTAAAAATGTGTTAAAAACCAAAAAATTATATCTTTTTTCCCGAACAATCGTAGATAGGTATATTACTCATCATAAATTTTAATGTAATAAGTTTTATACTTTTTTAATATAAAGTCGATTATTACAATACAGAGGTCAATTTCTTAGAGAGAAAGTGAGAAAAATCATTAATATTAAAAAGTAGAGGTTATTACTATTTATAAATGGTCCAAGTTGGGACCACAATTTTTTTTTTCCGATATAAAGTATAAATATATGGAGGTTTTAGTGTATACGTTTTAACATGCAGACAGTTCGTAGCATCTATATTGGTGTTGTTGTGCTGAAATCAATGATCAGTTTTCATTTTCTGCTAGAGTAACTAGCTTGTATTTTCGCTTAAACCAATGATCAATTTTTTTATGGGAAGAGACGTGGTATTGATCTTTCACAAGGGATGACTCACGAAGCAATTGTTAAAGAATTCAACATCGAAAACTAACTAATTAATCAACAACCCAAACACCACTACTCGCATTGTTGACTTGGGTTGTTCGGTGGGATCCAATAGTCTCGATTTTGTTAATGCCATAATTGAAGCCGTGGATCCTAAATTTGAATCATATTTTCACGGGTCGTAACTTAAGCAAACTGCAACACCTAAGTTTCAAGTACATTTTAATGATATTTTATCAAACGATTTTAACACTTTATTTGCATCAATCCCTGTAGAAAAGCGTTACTTTGTAGCATGTGTACCAGGTTTATTTTACGGGCGTTTTTTTCCTCGAGCTTCCCTTAATTTCGTTAATTCATCTACTGCACTTCATTGGCTTTCTAGAATTCTAAAAGGTGCTGGTGATATCAACTCAACATGGAATAAATGAAGGATACATTATAGTAATGCTTCAGATGAGGTTTTTCAGGCTTATTAATATGTTATGGACATGGAAGTTTTTCTTCTTGCTCGTGGACACGAGATTGTCTGTGGTGGATTGATGTTTAATGATTTTGGTTCCATCTATCTCTGATAAAACAATACTTTCTCAAACAAGTCTTGATTTACTTTTGGATTTTTTGGGATCTTGTCTTATGAAATTGGTAAAAATGGTAACTTTTATTATTATTATGAGATAATATTCGTTTTGCACTTATTTTCGTAGCTTGGAAACATCAAATGAATGTATAACTCAGTTTAGAACTAAATTATTTTCCAACACAACAGAGAATATTGTTCAATTATGACGAGATCAATTTTAGATGCTAGGGTGCGCATAGTCTAGGACTTAACTACATAACTTAACATCGGATGGAAAGTCATAATTTCAGTTAATTTGTTGTGTGTGTGCATGCAGGATATCGTAGATGAAGCTAAAGTGGATTCCTTCAACTTGACATCATACTTAACATCGCCTAAACAAGTGAAAGAATAAGTAGAGAGAACCGGGTGTTTCACTATATAAAGATTAGAGAGATTGGAAACATTGTACCAGCAAGTGATGCACAAATACTTAATAAACATATGAGAGATGCAAGTGAATAAATCATCAATCAACAGTTTGGGTTCAACGATGATGATTTAGACAAATTGTTCGATCTTTATTCCACAAAACTTGTTGTTCCTCTTTCGTCTTTACTAAATTAGAAGACAAGTCTTTCCAAATGTTTCTTGTTATGAAACGCAATAGCTTTAGCATTGCACAATAGTGCAAAAATTATGGTTGTATTCATCATTCAGAAGAGAATTCTTGTCATTTTTTTCTTGTTCCCAAGTGCAATGATATTATTATTGGCACTAGTCTAAACATTATAGCTTTATTTATATGTTTATTTGTGATGCAGTTTTGTTAGTTTAATTTCAACCATTTTGTCTAGCCACACCGAATAATTGAACTTTTCATGAATAATTTCTAACATTATGGTTGTATTCATGAATGATATGTAAACTCAAATTTTTAAAAGCAAAATACTTGAAGCTAGTAAGCTACTATTACTTTATATATTTTCAACACATTTATAAGTTCTCATGGTCAATATGCATTTAAGCTCTTAAACTACAAATCTAAGAAATTTTGTAAGGGATGTGAAATTTACTCGTCCCAAGTTAACAGATTGTTTGTTTTTGCATTTTCCTGATGTCTGACCTGCCTTATACATCTTGACTATATCTTGTCTGACTCACAAATTATGACTAGATTCAATAGTTTTTTGTTTTTTTTTTAATAATTTGAGTCAGATGTAATAAGTCGGGTTAAGATATAATTTATCGTATACTAAATTAGTCAGTTAATCTGATCAACTCAAATTTTTAAGTTCTCAACCTTCCTTATCGAAGCTATCCTTAGCGCCTCTTTGATTGCTTGCACTTCTGCTTCTTCTACAGAGGAATTAACAAAATAGGTTGGTTGATTAATCCTAGATGAATGAGTGCTTTGAGTCTCAGATAATCAAATCCATCAATTCCCCAATTGCTAGGATTTGGGTTCCAAGCTCCATCTGTGTTGATCCAACTTTCTAGAGGAGACTCCTAAGGAGAGGATTTCTGATGATTTGCGTCAACCATAAGATTCGTAACGATTCATTTACTACATCATCTGCAGTTGAGAAAACTAGAAACAAGCAACCAAGAATACATTGGCCTGACCAAATTTGGAAAAAATTTCGACATCCAAGCATAGCTAGTAATGTATGGAAGATTCAACAGGGAGTGCGCATTGATGATGAAAAATTAATCAAGAAAGGCTACTCTCTTGCTTCTGAATGTTGTATCTTCCAGCAATCTCAAGACAGTATGGAACATCTCCTGTGGTCCTGCAGTTTCAGCAAGCATATATGGAAATGGTTAGTTACTATTTTTCAATTCCAAATACCTACTTCCTTCTCAGACATTATTAACCTTGCAAAACATAAAATCTCAATTGTCAAACAAGTATGGATAATAGCAGCATGTGCAACAATGAGAGAACTTTGGTTCCAAAAAAATAAATTTATTCATGAAAATATATCTCCCAATTTGGAATGCTTCAAAAGAAGAATCATGAGCCTAGTATTCTATGGTGGCTACAGAATGACAGGTACAATATGGGGGCAGAATTATGATTCTAAAATACTTCAGTTCTTCAACCTTGGTCAGAGAAATATGAAATTCAAAAGAATCCAAGAATGTCAATGGTTCAATCCAAATGAAAGTTATGTTCTATTTTGTTGTGCTGGAATGGCTGTTGGTAATCCAGGTATGGGTGGTTTTGGTATTATTGCTAGAGGTCATGAAGGTCAGGTCATTGGAACTGTCTCAGGTGGGACTGGTATTTCTACTTCTATAGCTGATGCACTATCTATTGTGTGGGCTACTGAATGGGCAGTTAAACTTCAACGCACTAGAATACTCATCAGATCTCATTCTTTAACAATAATAGAAGATGCAAAATAAGGTGTAATACGCGCCTTGGTGTTTACAATCAAGATGGGTAAAAGCCAAGAAGGAGATTCCTGAAATTATCTATGAACAATATCATAAGGAAGTGAATTTCTCTGCAATTGAGCTAGCTAAACAGGGTGCAAGATTACCTCAAGGATCTGTGGTAGTTAATAGAGGAAAGCCTTCATCTCTATCTCAAGTTGAATTACCAGATAAAAAGTATTATAGATTTTGTTAGATATAACAGTTTCTACTTAAAGTGTAATTCTTAAGCTTTTTTAGCTTTTCTTTAGTTTTTCAAATTTTGAAATTCTAAATTTGATTAAAATCAATAAAAATGTGATTTAGCTAAAAAAAAAAGATTAAGAGGAGTAGCTTCATGAGACGTCAATAACATTAATTTAGTTCTTTCCATTGTAATTGGTGGTTCCTCAGTTTTTCTATTGTGAACAATCTCATTTATGCTAGTCCAAATTAACCATAAAATGCAAGCAACTAAGGGGAAAGTTTCAGATTTCCCAGAAGAGTCTTTATAGGGGGTGAGTAGGAGCCAAAATATGATCTACTGATGAAAGGTATGATTCTTGAGTATTGTCATTAATCATAAACCAACTTTATTATGCTTTTGGAAAGTAACAAGTGAATGCATAATTGGTTCTGGCTTCAACTTGCACTTAGGTCAATGAAATTTAAAGATATGTATGCGAGAGTTGAAAACTTCATTCACAGACAGAGCACCTTTCAGAGCTTTCCAAAGAGTTGAATCCTTGCATGTATATTTTGGTCCACAAATTCGTCCACATATCTGCATCCTAGAGGTATCACCACTCACGTTAAGAGTTGTATAGGCATTTTTGGTACAGAAATATATGTCTTTAGCTGGAGTCCAAATTCTTATCACTAAAAAATTCCAAACTAAGCGGTTATCTGTTCAATCAACTCTTTTGATTGTTGATCAAATATAACACTCAGTTTTGATTTGTCCCAAGATCTTGAGTCATAGTTAATCAAGTCTTTAACTTTTAAATTCTTATCTGGCACGGTATTGACCCTTCATGTGGCAGTAAGGGATCTAATTATCACACCACAGATATACGAGGTTTTCTTCCTCAGCACTCAAGAAATAAAGGGTTTTATCTTTCACATGATTTAGTGGAGGCATTTTCATAACCAAGAAGCAGTACCGGGAATTTATAATTAAGCACATCCACATATTCTCAAGATATTTTACTTTAAGCATTGTTGTTAAAAGAGAATCTGGATTTTCAACAAGTATATACACTCCTTAACAACATAACTAAGTTATTAATTTCATTTTTTCTGAAGCTTAATCGTTCGGGTTCAACTTTTTATTTATCTTAGATCTTTTACCCACCGATATTTATTAAGGTGAGTATCAATCTTATAGCATATAATTTTTGGGATTAAAAAAGTAGCCATTTGATACAAAGATATTGCATGTCAAACATATATGTTTCACGAAAGTGGTCCTCCATTCCTGTGATAGGAATTGAGTTAGCCACCCATCACTCTCTTTTCCACAGAACATAGGAAAGAATCGTGGGTTTGAGTTATTATAGTTATGGGAGCTCCCAAATACTTCTCGTCGAGACTCATATTATAGATATTCAGAAAATTTGCTAAGATTCTCTTACACTTCCCGGTGAAATTTTCCCACTAAGCAGGGCACGCCAAATTTATTGTAGTTGATTTCCTGGCCACTTGTTTTGCCGTAAGTTTGCAGGCAATTTCTTATGCCATGCAAATATGTTATGGTGACATTGGTGAAGAAAAGACTGAGATGACTAATAGGAGATCACCGCCCTCATCTCTCTTTGAAGATATGAAAATCGTGAGTCTGAACTTTCAATTTTTTTTATCTTTTCTTTTTATGTAAAATTGTTTGTCAAACAATAAGAACGCTGGCCATATTACTATCCCACCTTGATGGCTAGTGCCGGCCCTAAGAGCAACTGCAGTGGACGACTAAACCCAAATTTGGTGTCGAGTGGGCTGGCGTAGTGGGACGGACCATCGATCAAAATTTGATCAAAGAGTAAAACCCAGACCAAATTTGGTCAGCGATCAAGACCAAACCCAAATATAGTCGGGCGTTTATATAATGTCCGCCTACCCGACGGGCGTTGGTATAATGTCCACATGTAGCCACGCGTTCATAAAGTTAACGCCTGATGCAGGGGCGTTGGTATAATGTCCGCCTGGATGGAGCGTTGGTATAATGTCCGCCTGGATGGGGCGTTGGTATAATGTCCGCCTGGATGGGGCGTACGTAAAGTTAACGCCGGACACCCAGACGTACATAAAGTTAACGCCTCTCTTGGGGCGTTGATATAGTCATGATCCCACCATTAACTAGCTTTGAAAACTTTGCTTGGGGCGTTGTCTTTATCAACGCCCCATCTTTTTTTTTTTTGAATCCGGGCGAACGTATAATCTCCGTCCCACACACCAGGCGTTGCTATAGTTCACGCCCCATACCAGGCGTTATCTTTATCAACGCCCCATACCAGGCGTTATCTTTATCAACGCCCCATGCCAGGCGTAATCTTTATCTACGCTGGACGATGAAGCGGAATTTATATCAACGCGCGACCAAATTTACTCATCACCCGCTACGCCACAGGACGGACTAAACCCAAATTTGATCTTTTTTTTTAATCTTTGGTCTTTAGTTATACTCGCACCACTGTGGACGCTCTAAGTGACGATCATAGGGAAAAACAAACAACCTGCGAGTTAAAATAATACAGTCAACATGGTGCCAATATGACAAAAAGCCCCTGGCTGAAAACTACGGCACCCCGCACCCTTAACATAATTTCCCTCTTTTGTTTTCACCTCTTTGGTTCCTGACCTGTTTTAGGTTTTCATTCTTCCTCTCTACAGTCAGTAGGAGAGAAAGCTTCTCTGCAAATTCCGGAAAGTAACTCTTCGGAAATTAGAACTAAAAGTCGAAGCCATGATAGGTATGAATCAAACCCTAATTTCTACTTCAAATTTGATTTCATATATCTTTTGCCCAAATTTCCTTTTAAATTTGTTCTGAGTTTGTGGAGTTTGGATTGTTTGATTGTATAGACTATGCTCAAGAACAAGAGATGGAAATTGAAGCTTTACAAGCTATCCTTATGGATGAATTTGAAGGTTTGTTTGTGAATCTCAATCATATCTATGCTATATCTTTTCCTTTTGCTTATTTTACGACCTTAATCGAACGCCAGAGAGATTTGTTTACAGAATTCAATGTTTTTGTTATCAGAAATTGATGCTAGTGACAGTGGATTAAACACATCCAATCGTTGCTTCCAGATTACTATCTCTCCACAAGTAAGATTTTTCTTACTTTCTTATTAAATTTTATGTCCGGGCATATAGAAGTGAACCCTGAACCCTGAATCTGCTTACATGTTTGGGTTTTCTGGTGATCAGGAAGAAGATGATGAGGAGACATCTAAAGGTATGACAGTATTGCTGATAAAAAAATACTACAATTTAGTGTTGTCGTATTTTGGTTTGCATTACTCATGGTGCTCGTTACTTTAATCGTATTAGTTAACATTTTGATGCTGTTTTATGCTGCAGTTCTACTGGCTTTAGTTTTTGCTCACACTGAAAAGTACCCAGATGAACCACCACTGCTGCACGTGAAAAGGTTGGTAAACATACATATCGTTTTGATTCTCTATCTACTTATAAAGACCTGCTCCTGTAGTACATTGTCTCCTGCTAGTGTTTCATAGTCGAAAGTCTACTGTTTCGGATTATGGCTAATTGAAATACCATTGACTATTTTTATATGGGCCATCTATATGTGGTCGAGTTACTTTTAGGACCTCGGGTATGTCGTTGTGGTTTTTCTTGTGTAATGTTCTGATAAGATGAAGGAATAGTGGATAACCCTGAATCTCCTACTATTTGGCGAATGATAAGGCTGGTAAACATAATATCGTTATGATTCCCTACATAAAGACTTGTCCTGTAGTATATTGTCTTCGCTTAGTCTTTCATAGTCGAACACTCTACTGTTGCTGATTATGGTCAATTGAAATACCATTGACTGCTTTATATGGGCCATGTATATTTGGTCGAGATACCTTTAGGACCTCGAGTATGTCTTTGTGGTTTTGGGCAAATGATGTTATTGGTTACTTCGTTTTGGTTACATTCATGCATCTTTTGTTGGTGGCTACCTTTTTGATGGGCCAAATCCAAATTGACCTGATCTTCACAAAATTATTCACCCCTCACTGAGTATATTCATTCTCACTCACCTACTAGCACACTATTAGAGATTACTTTCATGCAAGTTATCATGGATTCCATATTTTTTTAGTTCTGCAATTGTTATGTAACCATCCAGTAGTCAAATGTATATATGTACCCAAGTTGCTCAACTTGTAGAGTAAATTATCCGATCTACCCATAACCCATGTACAAAACACTAAATATCGTTAACTACTTCTCAGTCGGAATCCCCATCTTGGCTATCCTTGTTGTATTTACTTTTTTGGCTTCTTATTATGCCCCCTACCTAGATTGGTTCAAGCAATTAAGCTATTCCGGGTTTATTATGTGCAGTTTGAAAGGAATATCATTAGAGCATCTCCAGGCGTTAAAACAAAAGCTTGAGGAGGAGGTAAATCTCTTAGTGGTTAACTAATTTTTATATTGTATTCTCAGAAACAAATGTTCTCAGTGGTCTTAATTGTTTTTGATCGAACTTCTATCCTGAGGCCTAGAACCAGTTTTCATTGAAAAAAATGTAGTTTCTCAATTTGAAAATAGCTCGATCCTGATGATTTTTCTGCTCTTTCTCTTTTCTTTCATATTTGCTGAAGCTGATTCTGTTTATTTATAATGCCGTTTTGGTGTGTGACTAAATCGATTTGTTCATGCTTATATGTCCTGTAACCCATAAGTATGTAACTAAGTAATTTCTTATTAGATGTAAGGACACTTATACTTGCATTGTTCTCCTATAGTTTGTGTTAAGGAAAATGTTTCATGTCCATCTTGGTTTAACATAAATGTTCCAATTATTTAAAATACTTCAAAGGAAATAATCAAATAAAAGTATTTGCATCTTCAGTTTTTCACTGTGCTCATCTTCTATCGAAAACAATTGCAGTTAAATGTTTGACCCACCTTTCTGTTATTTAGGCATCCGAAAATCTTGGCATGGCTATGATCTACACACTCATTTCATCGGCGAAAGAGTGGCTGGATGAAACATTCCGTCAAGTTGTGGTTGAGGAAGTAGTGGAGACAACTAAAGATGATGTACGCTAATTTAATTTGTTACTACTTTGTGATATGTTTTGTACACCGAAGGTGTTCTGGTTATTATTTATTTTTGTATAACGGTTTTTTGTCTAGGTAATAATGTGATTTTGTGGGGCTCACAATACCATGTTGGTTATTTCTCAGAGGAGATCTGAGTGAACTGTGATAGACTGAGAGGGCTTGCTTGGTAATTGAATTTTGTTTCTCTTTTATAGGGTTTCCTGTATACCATCCCTGTTTTGTCTAAATCCCATCCAATCTGCAATTGCTTAAAAATTTATACTGTTGGTAACCATAGCCCAGTTTTATTATTTCCTTTCATATGCATCTCTTTTTAACCCTCATCATCTCAAGCTTTTTTTCACCTCTCAACCATCACTAAATTTCTTAGCACCCCTGAAACCAAACCTCTTATTTTGGCCTTATAGTTTTCCTGTACATGGCTAAAAAGAAGGTTTTTGTGGAAGCTTTAATCTTTGAAAGGATTAGCTCAGTTTTATGCTTGAGATGTGACTCATGCTTATTACTAGTATTAGATTATTTTTTTTCTTGTTAAAATTTTCTTTTTACATTCATCTCTAGTCGACTGATTAACTACTGTAGGTCACAATGGTGGAATCAAATCTCCCATTGATAACGCACACCATATATACATTTAAGGAACATGAATCTTGGGCCATGTAGGAGGGCCTTGATAAAAGTGTCATCCAAAACATATAAGACATCAACAACTTTGAATTGCACAAGTCCATCCACAAAAAGTGATAATCGATTGCAACATGCTTCACCTGAATGGCTGAATGTGACGCTGGAAAGATGAAATGAATATTATCACTTAATGATAACTCAACGCAAGTTAATTTATGAAAGAAAGAGGCTTAACTCCAAAAAAAAAAAATGGCTGGCTAACAATAAATAATTTTTTTTTTGCAGTGGAAATAATAGGGAAAAGTAAGAGATAAAGAAGGAGAAGAACTTGATATTGATAAAGAGGCATCAAATTATTACATACGTATAATGTTCTCTTATATACATGAAAGGGAAGACCTATTCATCTAATGGACCGCACATCCATGGGCCATAGGCCCTATAACACTCCCCCTTGTGCGGTTCAATAATAAAACTTTATACATAGTGCTTCACATATAGTGCTTTAAATGTAGTTCTTCAAATGTTGTTCTCTCCTTGATGACTTGTGCTGAAATCAGTTGCCTCATTAAAACCTTGACAAGGGAAAAACCCAATGGGACAAAACCTTATTACAACTCTTCACATGTAGTACTTCACATGTTGTCTCGTACTTTACATGTAGTTCATCACATGCAATACGATCTTCAAAGACCGACATGTCTAAGTTAATTGCCTCGTTAAAACTTCTTTAGGAGAATTCAGAGGGACAAAACCTGAACTAAAGAAAGAGTACAATATTAAGAAAACTTAGAACATAGTTGGATGCGTATACGTTACCTAATTAAAACCTTGACAAGGGAAAACTCAGTGGGACAAAACCTTGACGAAGGGAAAATAGTACAACGTGACAGATGTAAGTAAAGGTGATCCGTTGCAGATGATCACTTTGCTCCGTTGAAGTTGATTAGTTGCTTCACAACTCATAAGGTAGAAATTCCTTGTGGGGAAGAGAATAGCCTTAGTTAGCAAATTACTTCCTGGTGTTTGTTGTTGTATCATTAAAAACCTTGCCGAGTATTAAAACCCTATGGGAAAAAGCAACCTCGGTGAAGGAAAATAGTTCAACACACCATTAGATGCTCCCCCTGGTGTCAGAAAATTTTCGTTAGTCTAATGCAGTCAAAAGGAGTTTATCACACTTTACTTTGGTGACTTGAATGTTTATAAGACCCTGTTGTTGATTCTGGAAGTTCGTTGCTTAAGAGAATATCACGTTTCATTTCTTTGATTAAGATATTTTCAGTAATATCAACGCGATCGTTATGTCTTTCAACATTCAACATACTTGATGTTTTTAGTGTTGTCTCGCTAAAAACCTTGTCGAGTAACAAAACCCTTTGGGAAAAACTATTCTGGATCGAAGAGAAAAAGAGTGCAACACAACTTCAATTTCGAAGTAAAATATGTCGACATCATATCCTTGGATCCTCCCCTGATGTCGGCATCTCCCTCTGATTACTTTCAGAGTTGTTCCAGACAGTTCCTTTAGTCATGTAGTTTTCGAAACTGAATATCGATAATGACTTAGAAAATAGTCTATCATATCTCCCCCTGATTACTTTCGTTGGAGAAGATATTATTGTTCCTTCATAATCAACAGCTTTTGGATTGCACTTTCATTAGCATTCATTTTTATGTCCTTGTAGGGAATTTTTTTTTATGTCAATGGTTACTTTTGAGTACATGATTACATTCATTATACCATTCCAATGACGTTGCGTTGGCCCTGAGCTATATCTAGCTAACAAGTTCCCTGAGGATGTAAAATTTAATCGACTACATTATTATACTAAGTACAAAAATGCGTCTACTGTACTTAGATATGGGAATTTCATCTCCCAACACATCTTCGTCATCTTCCTTTAGACGAAATGGTCTCTTACTTACATTTGAACCTCGACTAATCATGGGAGTGCTATCAGGATGCATGTCTTTGTTAAATTTCCTGACAACTTTAGACATATGCAAACTAGTGGAATAATATACCACAAGCTCAGTATTCGGTCGAGCTTTCCCCAGACTTTTCATCTCAAATTCGGATTTCAAATAGTTTTTAAGGTCCCTTATTACATCAAGAGTACCCATCATGTCTGTACCATCGACATAGATAGCTACAATTCCAAATCAGGAACTTTCTTGTGAGTATGCAAGGAAAAATAACTTACTTGTTTATCCCCTCCAAATCAAATAGTCACTTAGACGGGTATACCACATCCGCCTGATTGCGTCAATCTATAAATGAGCGTTATATCTAACTGTAAACACACTCTGTGGTTTAAAGTCACTTAATTTGGGAAACAAAAGGCTATCAAGTACTTTTGTAAATATCTTCTATCTCTTGATTCTTTCAAATATACGTAACAACCACATACATATGCTACATTTCAAGTCCTTTTGAAATTACCAAGCTAACTAAGTAGCGGAACACTATAAAGTTCATTACAAGAGAACAGTTTCTGGGCTTTGTGAGAAACCTCGCGCCACAAGGCGAGTCTTTATACTTTAAGACTGCTTTCCTCTCATTATGCTTTGTGACAAAATAATCATGTATGTCCAATAGGCTTTACACTTGGTTGGTTAGCACTACCACACCAAATACTTGTATATTTGTCAAAGAACCAAGTTCTACCTGGATTATATAGGCCAAATATGCTCTTCTCTGACTCTCCTGCTCCTCTCCATGCCTTCCAATTGCGTTTCTAACTCGACCTATTCTATTGATTTCTTACCTAGGGTTTCAGAGAGAAATCAGGGAAGAAATCGAGAGAATAGATGGCTAGAAGTTTAGGGGAATGATGGGTTTCGGTGAGGGATAGCCATGATGGCTTTTGGTGGTTGATTGTGGTGGTTGAGGCAGTGGAGTTGGCGGAGTTGGTGGTGAAGGTGAGGCTGTTGCAGACGGAGTGGAGAAGATGGAGGTGGAGTCGATGGAATTAGGGATATGGGTGTGTTTGGTTCTGCGGGTATAGGTGTTAGGTGTTTGGGTGTTGAGCGGTTTCATCAAGTCTCGATGATTCGCGAAGCTGAGCCGTGGGATGCGGAAATTATAAATTGATCTAACGGCTACAAGTGAAGAGGCTGGTATCGACCGTCGGATGCCTGATACAACGAAACTGACAGCTCAAGATGGAGTTAGGTGTTGTAGTGTTAGACAGGATCTTCAGACTTTGATGTACTGGCGATGCTGCGACCATTGGATTCAGATGTGATACAATCTGACGGCTGACGAAGGATACGGGTATGGATATTGGAAATGGGTTTGGGTAAGGGTTTTGGGCCTTGGGTATGCCAAGCCCATATCTTCTTTAAGAACAATTCTTCCTTGTTAAGCCTATTTCTAGCCTTTTGGTCTTGTGCACAACATTCCTCGCGGCTTCCTTGCGTGATTCCTATCGGCTTCCACCACTTTTCTGCTCTTTTCGCTCCGTAATTCCATCCAAACTTTATTTAGAACCTAAAAATACAAAATTAATTAAGAAAAGTATTTATTCTTGAAAACAATGAAAATACAGAATATGGGATAAAATGGAGAATTAGAGCACAAAAGATGAGTTAATTGCCAACAAAAAGATATAGAAATATGCACTTTTTAGCACTCATCAACAAGTATCCAAAGAGCTATGAGGACATACATATTCTCAACCTATCTCCAAGTAACTAGAATGCCAGAGAAATTAAAGGTGTCAGCTCTAAAGCTGACTGAAGAAAAGGGGAGACACATCCGCAACACTGCTAGATAAAGAGATATCCGCTACACAGCTAGATAAACATTGTAAGATGCGTCCGCTGCTTTACATCTGGATAAGATTAGGAGAGAGATAAATATGAGAGGGACATCTGCTACACAACTGGACTAATTACGTGTGATGAGTTAAACCAGTGCTAGAAAGATCTTGTTCCAGATTGAAAGCGGACTAACAAAGCAACCAAATGTATCTTTCTTCGACTCTCTCATAGTGCTCAGTAGAAACAACATCTTCTTCGGTCTTCAACAGTTGATAAACTATCGAACCGCATAGAACCTTGACAATTAATTCTTCTCTTCAATTTCTTCCTTGACTTATAAATTTCTACTTCCCTATGACCTTATTTAAAAAAAACAAACTAATTATAGAACAAAAAGAACGTAATGATTTTTTTTTTTTTTT